>NC_138892.1:25054649-25401198 GCF_965194825.1 Balaenoptera physalus
TTGAAAACCTCTTTGTCTTTCTAACAGTTTCTAATAACTTTTGCTTCATTGATTTTCAAACTATATTGTTGAGATGATACTGTACTTTTATTACTACACCTTTTAATGGATTTCATTTTTGTCAATCCAAATTTTTCCTCTATTTCATGGAAACATTTTGCTTTGAGAGCAGCCATGTTAAAATGTAACCCCAACATTGGCCAGTGGATTGGTCCAGGGTAAGTACTTTACCAGCTGAGTCAATGATCTCTTCCTGAGAATCCTGGCTTGGGATCGTGAGACGCACCAGTAACTGAAGCTGTAACATGTAAAACACAGGTGGCACAGGCCCTGCCGCCAGCTGAGTAAAAGAAATTCAAAAGAAATTGAAGGAAGCAGATGCACAGAGAGACACACAGTTATCAGACAGGGAGATAGTTTCTTAGATACAGTTTGATTCTGAAGCTCAACTGTATTCCTTTCTTTAGGCTCTGTGAGCTCTATTACTCAGCTCCTTATGATTAATTCTCCTTTGATTTAAACTAGTCCATTCATTCCATAATTATTTATGGAGTTCTTAGTATGTGCCAAGTACTGGTATAAGCACCAAAGATATAGCAGAGAACAAGGCAAAGTTCCTGCCCTCATGGAGTTTACTTGATAGTTGGGATATATAATAAGGCAGCAAGAAAGAGAAATAGGGGTATACTATTTAAATAGTTGACCAGGGAAGCCCTGTCTGAAGAGGTGACATTTTTGTACAGAGGCCAGAATGCAGTGAGAGTGAGACAGATAGATATCTGGGGGATAAGCATTCTAGTAAGAAGGAAAAGCAAGGGCAAAAGCCCCACAAAAGAAATCTTTAGCCTTTCAAGGAATGGCAAGAATACCAGCATGCCTGGAGCCACTGGGCATACAAAGATGAAGAGGTATCCAGGGGCTAATTCATGTAGGAGCTTGTAAGCCTTGATAAAGATCTTAGAGTGGAAAGTTATTGAAGGGAAGAGACATTACTTTATTACATGCTAAATGGATAACTTTGTCTATTGAGGAGGGAATAATAGACTGTAGACGGGCAAGGGCAGGAGCAGGGATGCCAGTTAAGAGGCCCTCACAGCAGCAAGGGACATTAGAGGCTAACATGAAAATGATGGAGGTTCCTTGGGGGCTAGAGGGTGGATGGAGGTAGTTGGATTCTATTTTAAAGGTAGAACTCATAATGGGAATGTGAGGTGGAAACAAAACAGAGGAGTTTAGGGACTTCAAGGTATTTGACCTGGACAAAAATGATTACCAGTTTCCAGTATTCTGTTGTTCCAGTATACTTTGCTATAAGTAGGTACTAAATATCATTATGTTTCTTTGTTAAATGACAATATTAGTTCAGCATTTTAAAAAATCTGAATTGTTTATGATTTAAGACATATCTATAGTCAACAATATACATTTTTTTTTTTTTGGCTGCTGGGCATGTGGGATCTTAGTTCCCCCACCAGGGATTGAACCCGTGCCCCCTGCATTGGAAGCGCGGAGTCTTGACAACTGGACCGCCAGAGAAGTACCAACAATATACATTTATTATTCAACTTTTGAGCCACTCTGTTATTCAGCCTACCTTTTGAGCTACTCAGTTGTTTCCGTGTTGTAGGGGTTTTGAGGAGGAAGAAAGGATTGACAAGTGTCCCGTGTTTACAGAACATGTTCTCTATTTAATGGGTTTGTCCTATGTCCTGGATTAACTTTGTCAAGGCATGTTCCATGTTGTTTATTTGGGTTTTTTTTTTCCCCCCCAATAAATTACAAGCAATGGGCAATTAGAGCTATTTTTTTCAAAACAGTAATTGGTGCTTAAATCACTGAAAGGGCAATATACAACCACAGTGAAGATCTAGACAGTTCCCTAGGGTCTTTCCTGTAGGTTTGGCTGAAGGAAGACCAAAAAGGGGACTGAGAATTAAAAGTACTTATTTTTTTCATATTCAAGAAAGGATAAGACTGTTCTTTGGCAAAAGACCCAAACCGTGAACAAGTAACCACCCTTAATTACAGATAACTTCGGATCAGTGCAAATGCTCGGAAAGTCAGCTAATAAACAACAGCCTCACTCTGTTTCTGAAAGTCGGCAAATTAATGATAGCACCCGGCTTCTGAAAACCAGCCAGTTAGAGATAAAATCCACAGTCAGCCCACCGATGACAGTTCTCCCCTTCTAGACAACACCCAATCAGCTAGTGCTTCAAAGCCAACGGATGAACGGCAGCGGGACTCCTGTGACCACAGGAGCACACCTGAAAATCTGCCAGCCCCTAACCACCCCTGCTTCTAAAAGCCCACCAGACCCTGAATGCCAGGCTTCCCTACGTAAGATGAGATTTGGCCTTGTCTGGGGAGACAACCTTATGAGCACAGCTCTCCCTTGCAGGCAAATCGGAAGTTCACTTTTTTTTTTTTGCATTAGACAGTTTGATTTATCATTAGTTCATTAATTCTCAACCTTTTCAACGGTTCAAACCCTGTTTATGTAAGTTGGACTTGTCAGTGACAGACATACTGATGCTGTGACATAATCAAATTCAGTCTTCTCAATTGTGGCAGTGGTTGCCATTATCTATTGTCTGTTCGTGTATGTTTGAACTCCAAATGCCAAAACCCAAGTGTAAATTTTATGATGAGTTTTCTAAACAGTGGACTTTTATTAAATGAGGAAAAAGTCATTTTGAAGCTCTCAGTATGCAATTGTTTACTCAATATCAAAATAGTGGAAAGTCAGATATAAATCAGTATATACCAACAGCTAAGCATATGAGAGGTATCACTCAGCTACTACCAAAGGAAGTGATAAAATAACAATATTTTATTAAGAGAAATTCAGATGAAGAAGGTAAAATAATGGCAACAGAAGCTGTAATAGCCTTTCATACGGTGTATGAGTATCAGTCTTTCAGTTCAAATGATCTACCTCAAGTACCCCATTGCTTTAAAACAAACAAACAAACAAACAAAAACCTTGTTGAATGTGTTTTTAAAAAAAACAAGTGAAATATTTATCCCTTTAAGTGTAAAGTTTATTTGTAAATGGAACAGAACTATTTATGGACAGGAAAAGAAATTCCAACATGAAGTGGATAAATATTATGGCGCTTACGACAGTTTCTTCCCTTGAAGAAGTCTGTTCTTTCACATGGATGTTACTAAATTCTCTTCCAACATGGCAACAAGTGGAATCATGTGTAGTGTTGTAGAAGAGGGAATAAAAATCAATGACAATATTCTTTTTATGTCGGTGGACATTTTTAAATGTTATTGATCAAATCATCACAGCATAATCCTAAAGAATGGAAAAGCAAGTTGTGCCTGAAATATTGTACTATCTGCTTCAACATTCCCAAAGTTGTTAACTTTCAGTACAATGGCTCGTATTACTAATGTTGGGTATATTTTCTCAGTAATGAAAGTTCAATGGACAAAAAAATGAAACAAGTTGACAACTGTAGAAGCTTTGTTGTATAAATGGAACATAGACTGTAACTGCAAGACACTTTATAAGCAAATTCAGCATAACAAAGAATTATTAAGGATAGCCAAAGGAAATACAATTAAAGGAAATGAAATTTAGATACTTAGAATTTATTTCAGATAAACAAGTAATTTTTTGCATAAGTATACCCCTTGATATTTTTTTTTACTTAATGTACTTATGCATAGGCAATTAGAAATAACTGAAATTTAACTGAGTGTCCTTTTTTAAATTTGCTCAATCTGGCAACCCTAAGGGAGGGACAATTCTTTTTTTAATTTCCCGGAACTTAAATTGCTTCTTTTAAAAATAGCAACCAATTCTTGTTTTGTGGATATAATAAATTTGCATGGATCTCCCTGTTTCCTGCATTAATTCTGTTTCCTCATAGGAATTTTTTTTTGTTTCTACAGTGTGGTATCACTCTTTCAGGCTGTTGGTTTTCCTAAATGTTCAGGAATCCTTGTCATCTAGTCACACGTACAATTTCAAGTTTAGATTGACCTATTTAGGTAGCTGGAATGTTTGAACTCATAACAAAACCCTTGCTTTCTGGGCAATCTATGCAATTTTGGGGTAGGGGTGAGAGACCATGTGGCCAAGTGGGCTTTCCTTTGGGGGCCTAAGTATCCCTCTATCCCTTATAACCAAGGGAAATGATGTCCTGGTTTGCCTAGGACAGTCACAGGTTACATTTCTTATCCTGGCATAATTATTAACAGTGCTTGCTTTTACTCAAAAGTGTCCCAGTTTAGACAACAGATTACATTGTCATCCTTCTAATGACAGATGGAAGTTAGCTGGGATATTGTCCCATTTCTCTCTTTGGCCCCGGCACCCACCTTGGGAGTATCTGGTGGCAAATATCCCAGTTAATTTAGAGAGCAGAACTCATGGCGTTAACCTGGGGACAAATGCTACAGCAGCCACTTGCGGAATAAAAGATTGATACAGCTACTCCACATCACCGTAATTAATTATCCTACTGGCTGCCCTCCTCTGCCCTTATTACTTAGCATCTTAGGTTTCTTTTTTAGGGGTCATCAGACCTGTTATTTTTCACCTAAATAGGATTATAGGTTTTGTGCTTTTTTTAATCCCTGGTGGGTGTTATCATCCTGACTAACCCCATCTGCTTTAACATTAATATTAAACCTACCGTAACAATAATTATAGGTGAGATGTGAAAACTTATGTGTCAGGCACTGCTCAGCACTTTACTTATATTAATTCTCAGAGGTAGGTACTTCCATTTTCCAGATATGGAAACTGAGGCACAGAGAGGCAAAGTAATTTATTTACCCAAGGGCTGGAAGACCCAAAGAGTAGGCAGCTTACCAAGAACCCAGCAATTGACTTCAGGGCTCATGTTTTTAACCACCAACTAAATCCCTCATATCAGACAGTAGCACTCTTCCTGACTTCCTAGAGCTGTTCTCGGTTTAGCACTTCTATATTAGTTCTGTCATTTCTGTGGGGATTTTAAGTGGAAGGAGAAGTTAACTCATGCGTTCAGTTAACTGTTTAAACCAGAAACTTATCAAAAAAAATGTTTTTTTCAAACTCAGTTGTTCTATCATTTCAAAGAAGGGCTTCTGGTCTAAAGGATTATTTTCTGTCATGTAAACAGTCTAAACGTTAGCCAACGCTTGCTAATATGCAAAAACATTCACACAGTACTTCCCACTGCTTTATCAATCTAGAAAGCTAGATAAAGATCAGGCATAAAAGCAGGAAATTATACCATGGAAATTTCCACACAGCCCCTGGACACTCCACTGTAGGTACATTATGGGTCACTCAGGGTCATAATAGTGCTTCCCTTTACAGTATATAATCCCAAATCATATTATTTAAATCAGAAAGGAACAGTGACAACCCCAAGGCCAATCCTGTTATTTTGCAAATAAGAAAACTAATTTCAAAGAGATCAAGTGATTCACCCATCATCTCACAGCTAATTAGTATAATTAGTGATAAAGCCAGAATTACCACCCAGTGTCCTAACTCAGAATTCTTTTTATGTGGTCTCACTGCCTCTCTATTTGGTTGCTTTGGGAACAGAATGAGAAAATCATTAAAATCATGTTATTATCTAGATTTTCATCTAGAAATGATCATTTTATGTAGGTTTGATCTAAATCTGGACCCATACTTTAATGAAAATTACTATCTGAATTTTAAAGGAAACCTTTAAAAGTGATTGTAGGGCTTCCCTGGTGGCGCAGTGGTTAAGAATCCGCCTGCCAATGCAGGGGACACGGGTTCGAGCCCTGGTCCGGGAAGATCCCACATGCCGCAGAGCAGCTAAGCCTGTGCGCCACAACTGCTGAGCCTGCGCTCTAGAGCCTGCGAGCCACAGCTACTGAGCCCGCATGCCACATCTATTGAAGCCTATGCACCTGGACCCCGTGCTCTGCAACAAGAGAAGCCATGACAATGAGAAGCCCCTGCACCACAATGAAGAGTAGCGTCCCTCGCCGCAACTAGAGAAAGCCCACGTGCAGCAACGAAGACCCAACACAGCCAAAAATAAAAATAAATAAAATAAATAAATTTATTAAAAACAAAAAAAGTGATTGTAATATCTGTCATAGTTCCCTGCAATATTTTCCAGGTTTTTCTGTGATATACACGCTCGTACAGTAAACCATGCTTCTTTTCATCCCCAGAATAGCATTGACTCATATCTGTTCAAATATATTAACGTTTTCATCTCAACTGACTCACCTGCCAAGAGCATCAGGTTTTTGTGCCAGTTCCTAGGGTAATCCATATCACCCCTCTGCTAATGAAATTTGAAAAGTGAAAGCTTTTTTCTTAATTCTTGTTTTTCCTGTTAGCAATTGGCTGAGTTACAGGTATGTTCTAGAAATTGCAACATGTGAAAGGTTAAAGAAGGGGGCTTGAGGTAAAGGAAAAAGGGGAGAATTAAGAGATATTTCATAATTTATCAAGAGATTAACATTTCACATTCTAAAAGAAATAAAAATGACCTTCTTGACTTCCCTGGTGGTCTAGTGGTTAAGACTCCGTGCTCCCACTGCAGGGGGCGCGGGTTCCATCCCTTGTTGGGGAACTAAGATCCCACATGCCGCACAGTGTGGCCAAAAAAAAAAAGACCTTCTTGTACAGGACCAAAAGGAGATGTTATAGAAGGAAAAGTGGGGAGGAAAAGGTAAAAATAAGCTTATAAGTTTTTATCATTTGTTATAAGGAAGAAATAGCTACGGATACTCAATAATCTCTATTTAGAAGCATATTAGAAACTAAGTTCTGAAAAGTCTTACTCATAAACTATAAATTCAAGCTAAAAAGCAATAATTCTTGTCAATTAATACCTGTATCAGGACTTCCCTGGTGGCGCAGTGGTTAAGAATCCGCCTTCCAATGCAGGGGACGCAGGTCCGATCCCTGGTCAGGGAACTAGAGCCCACATGCATGCCTCAACTAAGAGTTCATATGCCACAACTAAGGACCCCGTGAGACGCAACTAAGGAGCTCACCAGCCACAACTAAGGAGCAGGCACAACCAAAATAAAAATAAAATAAAATAAGAAAAATACCTGTATCTTCTTTCCCTGATTGTCTCCAGCTAGAGCTAAAAAAAATCTGCTAACACTGTCTTCTGCACATCCAGGTTACCCACAATTCTCTCAGAAGACACACTTCTTTACAATCAGCAAAACCCCCCCATTCCACACCACCCCTAATCACCGGGCCGGCCATTTGCCTCTTGACACTGGTCTCCAGTTGGAAGCACCAGAGTAATATCCCACCTACACTCCTGTTAATTATAGCTAAAACAGCATCTTTTCCTGTTTTCTTCTCTTAATAGCTGTTTTTGCTCTCACAAATTATCTCATTTGTTTACATAATTGTCTTTCAGCTCTTTTTAGAGAAGATTTTGCCTATCTAGTTTACTCCACATGCAACTCGTTTCTAGAACAATGCCTGACACCTAGGAGGTGCTTGAAAATATTTGCTGAATGAATAATTTATTTGGCTCCCTTCAAGTTTCAAAGCATCTGGTCCTTTGGAATACCAAAGAGCAGCTATCAACTTCAACGCCCACTTCAATCATCACTTGGAAATGTCCCACATCTGAAATCTTAAACCCTACGGAAATTCTCTCCAACTGCTATCTCCAATTACTTGGTGCATTTTCTACCGCTTTATTCCTAACAGCTCAGGACTCCCCAGTTGTAACACAAATGCTCCACCAATTCTTATACTTTACTTCTTAATCCCTTCTGCAGCTGAGCCTGCTGAAAGCATAGTTTACACCCACTAGCTTGATTTCACCATCTCCTACTCTGTCTCAACCCAGGCATTCTGGCTTCTGTTCCCGCCACTCTACCAAAACTGCCTTTGCCAAGGTCACCACCGCACAATCCTGTCAGATGGTAAAAACATTTTTTTTAAAGTCTAATACCAAATATTAAGAGTATGTGGGAAAACAGGAACTTTCTAACAGCTGGAGTAAAAATGGTGCAACCGTTTTGGAAAGCAATTAGTAAAGTTGAACATTTAAATTACCAACAACATATTCCCCTAGAGAAACTCTTTCACATGAGCACAAGAAGATATACATGTGAATATTTGTCATGACATTGCTTGTAATAGCAAAAATTTGACAATCACCTAAACATCTATTGAGGTAGAGACTTGTACTTGGTCCCCCAAATTTACCTTCCCGTACTTCATCAGTAATTGAACAACCGAATTTTAGGCATATTGTCACTTAAAGATTCTTTTTCCCATTATCTTTGACACCTGTGATCATGAGATTAAGTTTTAGCCAATAGAATGTAAGTGAAATTAGAGAACGAAATGTCTTCTCTTTCTTCTTTCTATGAGAGAAATGCAGATGTGTCCACTAGAGCTGGAGCTGCAGTCCTAAACTTTGAGGTGACCTGTATGTAAAGGTCTATGCAGAGCAGATTAACAAGAGAGAGGGAACCTGGGTCCCTGAATCTGTGGCACTCCATACCATCTCTGGAAAACTACCTTTGGACTTACACAAAAGAGAGAGAAAATGTTCTTATTTTGTTTAAGACGCTGTTGCTTTGTTTTTTGATGGTCATCTTTAGCCTAACTTTATCCTAATGATCAAAACAGTGTATTCATTAAGTGGACTCCAGTACAGTAATAAATAGAGAAACAAACAAGAAAAATCTATCAATGTGGATAAATCTCAGAAACATAGTATTGCAGAATAAAATGTATAAAAGTATACTATTTCTTTAAACAAATAATGTATATTTTTATGGGTTTATACATATTTGCATAAAAAATATAAAACATATGAAAATGATTCCCAACAACTTTGTGATAATAGTATGTATCTTTAGAGCAGGATCTTTTCTGATTCTCCATTGATTAACCAGCTACATTACTGATTACATTATCAGCCAGGATGGCCAAAGCCAAACCAATTAAAAGCAACTCAGTTTGTCCCGTCAAGAGCTTTCAAGGCTGATTTGTCTACCCTTCCTTTATAAATCATTACTATTGAAATAAAACCCTGCTCTTCTCTGAGTCGCTCCTGAATGCTGAGAGCTGAGACAAGCTCTTCCTGAGATGTTACTCTGTGGAGAATATCCTGCCAAGCTTCAATAGAATTCTAGCAGGAGAAGTAGCCTTGGCCACAATTATTCATATTCACCAACTCTTTCCTGAGTATATATACTGAGTTAGGGATAGGAATGTTGACCCTGTAAATTAATGTGAGTAAAAAAAGAGCTGACTGCATTATTTTTTATAGGTGGGGGAAATTTGAGCTTGAGATGAAGGGAAAAATCAACCAGTTAGCCATTTTCAATTTTCTAATAATGGTGAGAATAATAACCACCATTTGTTAGGACTAGTCAATATATCAGACATGCTATACATATTCGCTTATTTAAAATAATTTTCACAACAATGCTACATTATTAATTTTAAAACTAAGGGTTAGAGATAGCTAATGGTCACATAGGTAGAAAGGAGTTGAACCTAGGTTCTATTTAAAGAGCTATCTGAATCTGAAGTCTATTCTACAATATTCTTGAATATTGTACTAGACCATTTACCATCAGTGACAGTATTTACTTTCAGGGGCTAGTCATATGTACAAGTGAACTAAATAGTTGATTACATCGTGTCATTAAAATAATGATTGCACTGTGCATTTAGAGGCCATTGAATGGTTTACCTGTCCCCAAACATCTTCTCTACATTCTGCAACGTTGCTACTATTTATGTTACTTTTGGGTTAAGTAATGCCCCCTAAAATATCAGTAAAGTTTGTCTCTTGTGAGGGAGACATTATCATTAACTAATCCATAGATTACTTTAACAAATTAAACTACAACTTAATAACAATTTATTCAAACTAGATTCCCAAAGGAATGAGATACGTGTTGCATATACTTAAATGGATAATGTAAAAGTCTTTTAAGAATCAAGTATTCTTAGGAGGAAAGCTGTAACGGAGGGACCTGGATGCTGAAATATACCACAGGGGTTCTGTATGCTCTGTGGGTCTGGTATTGATGCTGAAAACTCGGCCTCTGTGCACTGGTGCTGAATCAAATCTCGGACACAGAGTTTTGGGTGAAGTAGAAAAGAATAACTTTATTGCTTTGCCAGGCAAAGGGGGACACAGCGGGCTTGTGACTCTCAAAACTGTGTGTCCCAACCTGGGAGGATTTGGTGAGGAGTTTTATAGCAATGGTTCAAGGGCAGGGTTGCTGATAAGATTAGGGTGTGTGCAGGGCCTGCACTCCTTTAATCTGGCCTCAGGTCATCTACTAATGAGCTTCTCTGTTTCCTTTAATCTGGCCTCAGGTGGTCTTCTCTGGAATGAAGAATGCTAACATCTTCCATTTGTTGGGGGTTTTAGTTCTGTAAAGAGAGCTCAATGATATTGTTATGTGTATCCCTTGAGGCGAAACCAGGACCCTGCCCCAAGGCTGCACTATTGTTTCTTGACTGCTCCTCCCTTGTCTCTGTATCTCCTCCCTTCCCTGATTAGCAACTGTTCGAATCTGCCCTTTGGTCATGGAGGCTGGAGTCTATTCCCTGAAAACAAGAAACGGGGGACATGGAAAGGCTTCTGTGCCCAGGAGTTCCACAGGGTCTTGCTCGGTTTCAGTACCTCCACCTGAAATGGAACGTTTGAATTTGAGGAAATCTTTAATATTACCTATCACAATCCCCTTCATCATCACACCCACCAAAAATACCCCATACGAAAGAGGAAGCTTAGTCCCAGAAGATTCCTCCATTTGTTCATAGTCATATAGACATATTTTAACTGTGCTAAGTCATGAGCTTTTTAACTCCAAGATCATTTCTCTGTCAAAAGTTTGGGAGAAAAATGCCAAAAAGAGACTAATGAGATAAAGAAAGGAATATTTGGCCCAATTCACAATTTTAACCAGCACAAACCCACACACCCACCAATTGCCTTCATCTGGTTTTAGGTGAGAGGAAGGGAAAAGACAGGGAAAGTAAAAAGATGGCTGAGTGGGTGGGGCATTCTGCCTCCTGTTTGGGAAGGAGGCTGATCAAATCATCAGAAAGAGCTGGAGCTCTGATTTCTGCTTCCTCCTTCCTTCAAGCCTATAGTTGATCTGAGGAGGAAGGAGGTACAGCTTCGATAATGGGAGGAGAGGCCGCTGTGATAGAGCAAGAGGATTCATCTTATCCAGTTTCCAGCCCAGTGTACTCCCACCCCACAACATCCCTATGAAGAGAAGGCCCACGCTCCAGTGAAAACCAGCCCTACACTCCCCTGGATGGATCTCATCTTTGAGCCAAAGTCAGGTTTGCTGCCATTCTCACCCACTGGTCCAGAAAATGCCCTCTGGAGCCACTCAAACAGGTCAAATCCCTCCTCTGCATATAATAATAATCTTTCACGTATCTGGTGAGTCAAATAATATGATAGCAGACACTTAACATGTAGTGCTGACTGTGTGCCAAGCACTATTCAAAGTACTCTAGAGTAATTCATTTCACTTTCACTATAACCCTAAATACTATTATCATTGGCCCCATAGAAAACTGAGGCATAGAGGGTTAAGAGACTTGCCCTGCTCTCTCAGTATGTATTCAAGCTAGGATTTTTGAATCTGTTCACTCAATCGCTGTGTTACACAAATTTTTCTTCCCTGTTTCTTGCTCTCCAGTCAGCCCCTCCTCATATGACATGATTCTCCATCCCTTCATCCTTTCCTCTGACTCACATTCCAGTCGGTCAGTGCTGCTTTTAAACAGGGTCACTGTCCAAGACTGAGTTCATTGAGAGGCAGGCTCTGAGACAGCATTTATAGCATGCAGGGTGTTTACTAATGAGCTCCCTTGACATCAACACCTGAGGGAGTTGAACAAGGCAGGAGGAGGAGGGCAAAGCAGACCTAAGACATTTTCGCAATTTTTGTAGGCCTATTGAAGTTCATATCATAAAATATTCATTGGTTACTCTGAAAATGCAAACTATGTTCAGTTGACTTGATATAAGAGCCACTGAAATTTTGACTACATGACATTAATCACATGTGCTATTTTTGTCCAAAATTTTAGCTAGGCAATTTCACCCAGAACCCACTATTAAAATGTTTATGAATGATGATAATGGAAACCATTTTATTGATTCAGGCTAATTAAGTAAAAATTTCTGGGTATAGCCACCTCCTCAGAGATCTGATTTATCTTTTTTTTATATAAATTTATTTATTTTATTTACATTTTATTTTTTGGCTGCGTTGGGTCTTCGTTGCCGTGTGCTGGCGAGCGGGGGCTACTCTTCGTTGTGGTGTGCGGGCTTCTCATTGCGGTGGCTTCTCTTGTTGTGGAGCACGGGCTCTAGGCGCACGGGCTTCAGTAGTTGTGGCACGCGGGCTCAGTAGTTGTGGCTCGTGGGCTCAGTAGTTGTGGCTCGTGGGCTCTAGAGCACAGGCTCCATAGTTGTGACACACGGGCTTAGTTGCTTCATGGCATGTGGGATCTTCCCGGACCAGGGCTCAAACCCGTGTCCCCTGCATTGGCAGGTGGATTCTTAACCACTGCGCCACCAGGGAAGCCCTGGTTTATCTTTAAAAATAAAAGGTATGTTGTTCTCTTAAGTGTTAAGAAAACGTCTACAGGTCCCCTAAAAAGATTGTTAGGCCCATTATTTGTGTGCAAGTTCTTTTGTTTGTTAGTTTAATAATGCTACTGCCAGTTGATCAACCAAGTTATTTTTAAGAGCTCCACAGTATTTTAGCAAGTCTGTAAAATAATAGATAATTAGTCCCTAGGGAAAAAAAAGGAGTAGAATGCCTCAGCCTCCACAAATCTGTTACTTGTCAGATGCCTATTACAGCAGCTGCTCCAAATGCTATTAAATTTAAACCTTGAATTCTTACCTTATTTATTTTACAGTCTGTTTATCAACTGTTCATATTTCACAGCTCCATACATTTGTATTCTTGTTTTTTTTACATTGTCAATTTCAGCAATCACAATTTATGCCTGGGCTAGAGGAATTTCTACAGTATACATATTAAAAATCATGCAAAGTATAAAAGGGAAATTTATGGGAGTGTTATTTTAATAATAACGATGAATACAGAAATGAGGGAACTTTTCAAAGGGAAATTAAAAGCAGGTAAGTTAAAATAACAGGAAATTGAATGTGATGAGGAAGAATCATCTACCTGCTAAATTAATATACTCTCATTCAATGCTCCAATACCGCATTGTTCCTCCACATTGTTAAGTTTGCTGAGAAGATATTTTAAATGGTAATTTCCATTTTCAAGTTGAACTACTTCCACAAAGTAAGCCAGTCACATTCTTCAGATGCCAGACTCTTCATTACATTTTTCAACACGCCATAGCGTCTCCCTCTCACACCCAGCAAAACTCACGTTACCTCCTAGGACCCCAGACATAACTTCTTGCTCTTCGAGTAGTCCAACCCTGTCTCTTTCACTAAACTAACTCAATTCTTTTGTTAATTTTGCATAAACATTCTCCATAGAAACAGCTCCTTTTTAGTCATCCTGAGACAAGAGCAAAAGAATTATCTGTATTTTGTATAACCCCCTTGAACTAATGAGTTTGATAGAAGTCAGGGAAGAATGAAAAGCTTATCAAATAAGCTGTCCTATGTAAGCAATTTTCCCATGAACGAACCCAAGATTTCCTATAAGAATTACATAATATGCGTTGCTCACTTTGCCACAAGTCCTTATCTTGCCTATGATGTAAACTGACCAGTAGGAGAGATACGTCTAAAGAGAAAAGGGTCAGCCGGAGGCCCTGAACCAACTTTACAGCTGCAAAGGGAAATTGACTAATCTTAGAAATTTGCTTTTCCTTCCTTGTCCTAGGCTTGATCCAACTGGAGGAAATTCACTGGTATTTCATGATTTTCCTTTACAATAAGCTGTGAGCAAGCTGCAGAGGAAACTCGTCAGGTCAGAGCAGAAAGGAAACTGCCTAGCACCTTCGTCAGTTTCCTGTTGCATCCAACTGATAGCAGAAAGGAGAGGATGTGATGTTATACGTGCTGGCCTTAGATTTCTAGATGCTGCTGATAAATGCTGCCACCTTCCATTCAGTGACCAGTGATTCACAGTTTTCTACTGATCTAATCTAGATTCAGACTTTAAAGACCACCCCTTAACTACCCAGACCTTCAAAATGCTAATGTTGTATAACATATAGAGAGACAACAGTTAAAATATTTCCTTTACAAACAGTCCCCCCACCCCACTCCATGATCTGCTAAGCTCCAGAAATACACAAGGTCTGTTTTTAGGGAAATCAATGCCTTCAAACTTTGGTCAGCTCACTGCAGACATTTCCATGGCAGGGTGGGGGGAATGTCTTCTGATTTAGTCTCGGGTAGGGTGTGTTGGAGACATTTCATTAGAAAGTGTTTTCCAATCGGTACATGACTGCTCTGCTCAAAAATTCCAACGACTTTCTCTTGATTACAGAATAAAATTCTAGTTTACTTGCAAATAATTTGAAAACCTGGAACAACATAGTACCTACCCACCTTTCCAGAACTGATCTCAAACCATCCAACTATTATTATTTACAAAAAGAAAAGAAAAAAAAAAACCAGTCTACACATGGTGTTGCAAGCTTCAGAGCTTGGGCTTAGGCTAGGCCATCATACAAATGACCTCACTATTTCTATTCTCCTCTCTAAGTCTTATCCATAATTCGAAACCAGTTCAACTTACTGTTTCACCATCAAGTCTTCCCTAACTATTCCAGGTACAAAGGAATTGCATAAACCTTATAGTATTTATGGTATCTACTTCTCACTTGGCCATCTTGTACTCTTTTGTTTTGCAATTCTTTTTCTTAATTCTTGCATTCCTGTTTAAGTCTATGCTTTTGTAACAACTTTGGGAGAAAGGTGATATATTGTACTTCTTTACGTGCCTGCACCCCACCCAGACTAGTACCTTCAATTCAGCAATACATATTTTAGATTAATTTATTGAAAGTGCATGGTATTAAACAGGAACAGACACAAACACGTATAAACTTAAGTGGAGTGGAATAATCTAGCACTGCAACAAGACAATCATGTATTTGGGGGATTTAAATAGGTTAGGTTTTTACAGACTCTGAGATTTATAGTTAATACGAAATACCTTGACTATTTTAACCAACCAATCAACCAACCTATTAAGCAAACAAAAGCAAATAAAAAACTCAGAATCTGAGTTTGGGTGATGGTGATGTACGTTCATTGATTATAACAAAGGTACCACTTTTGTGCGGGATGTTAATGGTGGGGAGGCTGTGAGTGTGCGGGGGCAGAGAGTATATGGGAACTCTCTGTACTTTCTGCTCAATTTTTCTGTGAACCTAAAACTGCACTAAAAAATAGTGTTATTAAAAGAAAATTTTCTGACACCTACGGTATTGAGCCACTTATGTACTATACCAGATCACTCAACTGTATCTGATGCCCATTCCCACACCTCAATCACTTGACGTGCTTCCACCATTACTGCGATAGAACGGTGTACAGTGTCACCTGACACAGAGGGACCACTGTATGTGTACATTGGCTGCATTGGACCCTGGAGTCTCTGCCTTCACCAGAATCTGCCTGGACTGGCTGGAAATCACAGAAAAGCAAAAGGAGTCAATGTCCCCATAGGGTAGACTTTACCAAGTGAGAGGTAGGAGAACGGGAGAACCCAGCAAATAAATTGTCCTTCACCCCATCCATGGGTATATGTATAACTAATTCACTTTGCTGTACAGCAGGAACTAACACAACATTGTAAATCAACTATACTCCAATAAAAATTAATAATAAAAAAAAGCATCCCATCCGTGAGTTGTTCTGGTTTCCTATGGCCTCTTTGGACACCAAACAATCAGCTCTGGTTGAGAAGCTGAGGCCAGCTCAATGACACACCACCTTGTATTCATTCTCCTTTCTTTGATTCATTCCCTTTTTCTCTTAACTCTTACTTCTCTGGGATTACACCCCTTTCTAAAATGATCGATAGGTAAGCTCTTACTTCAGGCTCTATTTTCTAGGGAATCTGAACATCTGTCAAAAACCAAACCCTGGGCTTAGAGTTAGGGAAAAGACATAGTCTTCTATAGTTACAAATGCTCTTTTTTGTTTTGTTTTGTTTTCCTTAAAAGGTAATGCATTCATAGGGTTCAAAAAAGTAAAGGCACAAGAGGGTAAACAGTGAAATCCTCCCTCCCTCACACACGTGCTCCTGGTACATCATGCCTTCATACCCTGCTACCCTCCCAATCAGATATCTTGGAAATTGTTTCAATCAGTACATTAAAAACTTCCACAACATTTTTGGTTACACAGTATTCCAACATGTGGATGTACCATAATTTACTCAGTCTATTATTGATGAAACATTAGGTTTTTTCACTCTGATCCTATCACAAATAATAGAGAAGTAACATTATATGTAGTTATTTTGCGCACATACCTGCATATCTATAGGCTAAATTTCTGGAAATGATATTAGTAGGTCAGAGAGCACGTGCATCTGCATAAAAGCATCTGTTATTACATATCCTCAACAACACAGCGTGTTAATATTTTTGCTTTTTATCTATTTGGTTAGTGAAAAATGGTGTCTCAGCATATATTTAAATTGTACTTCTTTTATTATGAGTGAGGTAAATAATCTCAAATGTTCAAGAACCATTTGTTTTCCCTTTTCTGTGAACTGCTTGTTTTTGAAGAAGTCTTCACCAAGGGAAAAATCTTTGGAACCTCTATTTTTAAACCCCTGTGCACCATGACTCAAAGCAAATTAAATCGAGGACTTTAACATGACTCTCACTATCACTGCTTGAGATATTGCAGTTTATATCATCTCTAAGTTGCAGAGTCTTGTCTCCACACTCAGTGAGTTCACAGTCTAGCAATATAGAAGACAGTGGGGAGATGGGAGTAAATCAGGCTGAAGAATATCCAGCTGTCCCAATGATAATGCCCAAAGAGCGGGACACACTTGGCTGATGAGGGGTGATGTTGGTACCCCAAAACTCAGTCTGATTGCTGGGTGTGCTGCAGCTGGCATCTCTAAGCAGTACCAGGGCTAAGAGGGGGATGGGGCGTCCTGGTTAGAACTGTCCAAGAGTGAAGCCAGACTCCAGCCAGCAGTGGGTAGGGCTGGGACGGGCAGGGACATTACAAGCATTAGAGTAAAGCTACTTACAAACTCTTATGGGGCTAGATAGAGAATAGGATGGAGGTGAGGTCTAGAAAGTTCTCACACTTTTGAACACAATAAAGTGGAACACCAGGCAGAGAGTCATGGCCCTTCTATGCAAAGGGAATATAATGAACAAAGGTCTGGAGGTCCAAGATCTTTTTTCTGTGAATGATGACTGATCAAGGGTGGCCAGATAATAGGGAGGGCACGTGTGTGTGTGTGTGTGTGTGTGTGTGTGTGTGTGTGTGTTGTATATGCCTGTGAGGGGTATGAAAGATGAACAGAATGAGAAATGAGATCACCCTTTAACTAAAAGCTTTTCTTCCTTAGAGTTCTTCTCAACTGAGCTCAGATTTTCTGATATCAATATATTTTATTTGGCATAAGTGAAAAGCCCTAGCATAATTATGTTTTGGGATGAGGTACAGACAACCTATTTTAGGGAAAATAGAAGGAGAAGCTCAGTAGGTCAAAGAGAGTTGGCCCCTACTAGTCACAAGGTCCCTTCTTCCTCTCAGTTCAAAAATAAATCCCCGGGCATGAAGGGTAACGGGGATATTTGTAAGGACAGGGCAGCACAGTATCGGGGATGGAAGAAAGCAAAAACTTCTTTAAAAATGAGGAAATGTATACCTCTTTTATATTTATGGTTACTAGAATTGTTAGAATAAAACACAATAAAATGTAGGTGCAAAGAGGGGTCCGTGGAGTGAAAGTAGCTGTATTACAGAACTCGAATGATACCCACTTCCTAAACGCCCAATAGATTTTACTAAGGAATACTCCAGAGCTGTAACCATTTTAAAAAATCTGCTTGGCTTTAAAAAGAAAGAAATACATGATAATTGTTTTTTCAAAGAGACATTGCCAAGGTTTATCCATGCCAAAACACTGAGCGAAATTTTAATATGAAATGAACCACAGAAAAGAGATAATAATAAGAGAGAGGCTTACAAAAGCCCTGTCATCTGCAGACACATTGGCACCCTCTATTCTTCTTTCAGCCCCTCCTCAAACTGTTCTATAATCCTTGATGTTTACGTTATCCACCTCTTTAAAATCCAACAATTTGCAGACTCCAGGGATTAAAAACAAAAGAACTATATTTTCAAATCTTTGCACATAAGGTAAAAACAGTAACAGAGGTTCAGATGACCCGCCCCAGTATCCTAGAGCATCATTCAGCCTTGCCCAGGGGATCTAGGCAATGGCCAGTCCAGCCAGTTCTTCCTTTGTAATGACTACTGTCTACATCTTGCTTGCTTAAAGACACAGGACAATTCGGGCCAAGAACTTCCCATTGGAGTAGTAGGGGAGGTAGAGGATGGATGCCCTGAAGTTGGGGTTCCAAGAGCTAGTTGAGAAGTGAATAATGGGACAGGGTAGGATAGGCAGGCTGAGGTTCTGTACTCCTTAGTCCATGACAGACACCTTGAGGCACCTGACAAAATGCCTTTCCCCTTCTTGCCTGCTAACAAGCCTCAGTTTTGTTCAGGGAAAAATGCCCAGCACACAGGATAAGTGATGACTGGTTTCATCCAATCATGGTGAACCCATTCTCCTTTGCCAGTGATAGTTCTAGAAGGGGACATGTGACACCAGCTTGACCAGTGCAGTGTAAGGAGAAGTTGGTTGAGGGCTTGTAGGAAAGGTTTTTTTTTTTTTTTTTAAAGATTTATTTATTTATTGATTGATTGATTGTTATGTTGGGTCTTCGTTTCTGTGCTAGGGCTTTCTCTAGTTGCGGCAAGTGGGGGCCACTCTTCATCGCGGTGCGCGGGCCTCTCACTATCGTGGCCTCTCTTGTTGCGGAGCACAGGCTCCAGACACGCAGGCTCAGTAGTTGTGGCTCACGGGCCTAGTTGCTCCGCGGCATGTGGGATCTTCCCAGACCAGGGCTCGAACCCGTGTCCCCTGCATTGGCAGGCAGATTCTCAACCACTGCGCCACCAGGGAAGCCCAGGAAAGGTTTTATTCCCTGATAAAATAAAGGAGAGGAGCAAACCCTTTCTGTCTCCCTCCCCTCGCTTTCTAGAGTGGCTGCAAACATCTGACAATCACAAGGGGAGACAGTGCAACTCACTAAGGAGACAAGGTGGAATATGCCTTCTTGATAACATTGTTGAGTTATCAAACCCACTTTGAGACAGGCTTCTTGTTAAGTAAGCAACAAATATCCTTATAGTTTTAGGCCACGATTTGTTAAGTTGTCTGGTTTTTTTTGTTTTAATTTATTTTATTTATTTATTTTTGTCTGCGTTGGGTCTTCTTTGCTATGCGCGGGCTTTCTCTAGTTGTGGCGAGCAGGGGCTACTCTTGGTTACGGTGCACAGGCCTCTCATTGCGGTGGCTTCTCTCGTTGCAGAGCACGGGCTCTAGGCGCGTGGGCTTCAGTAGTTGTGGCACGCAGACTCAGTAGTTGTGGCGCACGGGCTTAGTTGCTCCGCGGCATGTGGGATCTTCCCAGACCAGGGCTCGAACCCGTGTCCCCTGCATTGGTAGGCGGATTCTTAACCACTGCACCACCAGGGAAGCCCAAGTTGTCTGTTTCTTGTAGCTGAGGAAACATCCTATAAGTGGTAGAAACCAAATCAGTAACCAGGGAGGTATTGCTGGGGAGAAGTCCAAAGGGTAAAGATGAGCAGTAAGTGGGGAAGGGGGCCAGGAGCATGTCAGAATGCAGTGTGGAAAATAGTTGGGAAAAAGTCAGGACCGGGAGTGTGCCTGGGGAATTCCTGGAAGACTCCCTCTATGTGGTTCTGGCTGTATGAAACAAGGGTATGATTGACAGCTTAAAGAGTCAGTGCAGGGCTAGACTCTCTAAAGCCCACCCCTTCCTTTATTTTTCCAGATAGCACACGTTAGCCCAGACCCTTGTTGTCTCCTTCTTGGATTCTTACACGTTTCCTGATCTGTCTCCTCTCTTTGGTCTCCCAATCCTCCAATTCATCATGGACATGGTAGCCCAGTTAATCACCAACCCTGTCACTTCCACATTCTGAAAGCTTCAATGGTGCCTCATTTTAAAAGTCCACCTTCCTTAGCCTTATGTATAAAGCTCTTCACCATCTTGCCACTCACAGACATCTCTAACTAGATTGTAGTTCCCTAAGGAAAGTTCCAAGTCGTAACTTTTTGTCTCACATAGTTCTTAGAACATCTTTCATGCAGTAATTTTTAATAACTCTTTATTCATAGACATTATTTTTTTACCTTATTTTTTACCTTATATCATACATTTTAGAAGAAACAGTATTAACTTGTGTCTTATCAGTAGATATGACAATATCTACTGATTATAGAAATAAGTCATGGTAAGCATGCAATAAATAGCTGTTAGTATTTTAAGTTCTGTCCAGATTAACATTTTTTTCACGCTAGTCAACTATTGTTTATATAGTCTTATGACTTTATGACGATAATAAACACCCTTAAAAATGGTCATCAGAAATGTTCCTTTGTGCTAGAGATTTTAGTAAATTAACAGATTTGGGTAACTATGATATTTTAAGTTTGAGTTTCTATTTGTTATTATTAATTTTTAGATAATCATTTTTAACTAGCGCCACCTTTATAATTTCACAACCAGATATTTTTGAATTGCAGAATCAGACCTTTATTTCCTCAGTAACGTATTTAGTTGCTCAAGCTTCCTTGTTCATAGCATTATCATTTCACACTTTGGTCATTGCAACAACCCCAGCTGGCATCTTCGTATCTTTTGCATGTTCTTGATTCCACAACTTTGCTCTTATCGTTCTTTCTAGAATGTTCTCTGGTCTTCCCTTCACTCCATCTTAAACATTCTTCAAAGCTAAATCCAAGTTTCACATATCATGTGAGGCCTTTCCTGACCACCATAATCCATGGTGGTTTCTCTTTCTTTCGAGTTCCTATAGCACTCAGTATCTGCATCACTCATTATGCGTGCTTGACTTGCACTGTTAGTCTTCTTTTTAAACGTGCGTGTAACCCAAACGTTTCTAAGACCTCAGCCTTCCCCTTAGCATCAAATAGAATAAATCAACTGCACATAGCTTTGCTCTCTTGAGAACACTTGAATTTACTGAGTTTCACTTCTTGCTCCAAACCTCTATCCCAGATCAATTCTTGATCCTCTCTCACCATTTGCCTCCTGCATTTTCAGTCCTCTCTTAATACTCCGTCTCCCCAGGAAGAGACACAAGCTCTCCTCCTCCATTCCTTAAAGCATCACTAACCCAAGTTTGTTCCATGCAATGGACTTTTACTAAACATTTGGAAATAATAGAGAATAATTGAGCTTAGAACAGAAAGTGATTAAAAGTGCTATATAGTATTCAAAATAATTACCAATTATCTAGCATTTAATATGTGCCAGATACTATGCCAAACATTTTCCATGCATTATTTCATTTAACAGTCACAGCATCCTTACACCCACTATCATATAGCTGGTAAATTAGGGAGACATTATTCACATCCAAGTCTTTTTGGCTCCGATGTCTGCCGTAATCATTACTGTTCCCAAAGTTCATGACCCTCAAAGAATTTCTTACTGTATGCAGTAAATTCTTTTGATCACCTATCCAATGTTCACTCTATTTTTCTTTCCTGCTTCTCATAGAACTTTGAGTTTTTTCAGGAATCCACCCTCTTCAAGCCCCACCCTGAGAGTTGCATCCTGATTCTTCTTAGAAATTTAGGTCGGCAGTGATTGGCTCCGGCATGGGTATGTGATGCATTCTGGCCAATAAGACATAAAAGGAAATCTTCTGGGATGCTTATAGGAGAAGTTCCCTCCTCCCAAGAGAGATACACAGAAAGAGGATTCTCTTCCTCTGAACACTGTCCTTTTTAAAGATGATACACAGAATGGCTGTGTCCATCTTATAACCATGAGGGATTTACCCTGAGGACAAAGACCACACAACAAAAGATGCAAAAAAGGAAAGGTGGTAAAAATCTGGTCTTTATTTTTGGTCCACCAAAATATTTAATCTTAAACATTCCTACCTCTGGACTTCTTGGAATAATAATGTTATTAATTATACCCATTTTGAATTCAGTTTTCTGTTGTTTATGATGAAAATATCCTAATGGACACTTTGGCTTCTCTTTCCTAAGACTCCAGTCTGCTGCTACTGTAAGGTTTCACTCTCCTAACATCTGTAGCCTTCTTTGAGTCCCAGGCTCCCCAAATCTACTCTCTCTAAATGTCAGAGAACAACTCCCCAAATTCTATTATTGCTTTACTATGGAGAACAGTTAGTTTCCCTGTTGTCTCAACTTCTCCCACCTAGCCTCCAGGGTCCTTTCCCCACCACTTCATTACCAAAAAACCCACTAAATGAGTTTCCCTAAATAATTCTTCCCCAGAGATTAGATGCTGAGGACCAGGAGTCATATTACCTGAGTCTGATTCCCAGTTCCATTTCTTGTTAACTGTGTCAACTTTGACAAGTTGCTTTAGTTTTTCTGAGGCTCGCCTTCATCTATCAAAAGGGAATAATAATTGTAGGGTTGTTGTGAAGATCAAATGACATCATCCACACAACGCCTTTAGAATAGTGCCTGGCACGTGTAAGCATTCAAGATAAAATGCTGATTGGAAGTAAAGGAAACTAGGTAAGGTAGGCCAAAAAGGAACGTTCCAATCTGTGCATTAGCTCATAGAAAAGAAAAAGACCAGGCCCAGAAAAGACAACCCCAAGATTGTCTTTGTCAGACAAAGACAACCTTGGGGATCCAGATGGCAAGCAGGAAGTTATCTTTTTCAGTCTTTTCATTCCTCCACTCAAGATTCAAATTCCTGAGAACAAGCATTTGATTGGCCTAGCTTGGGTCATGCCCACCACTTGGTTTGGCTGAAAAAAGTCCCTTGCTTAATAGTGTCACCAGACTGTCTCCAGTAGTATCCCAAAGCAAACTTAGAGTGCTGTCACCAAAAGAAGGAGTAAATTTAAAAACAACCGAACTGAATTGTTACTCTATATTTGTTATATTATGTTTATAGGACAAGGATTATATCTTATCCACTGCATTGCCTAAAATCCTAATTCAACCAATGATCAAGATTTGTTGGCTGTTCTTATTTAACTTGACTGGTAACATTGATCATTTGTATTTTTTTTTAAGTCTTTTTTGAATTTCCTACAATATTGCTTCTGTTTTATGTTGTGGGATCTTAGCTCCCCGACCAGGGATTGAACCCGACCAGGGGTCGAACCGCACCGCCTGCATTGGAAGGCAAAGTCTTAAACACTGGACCACCAGGGAAGTCCCCGATCACTTGTATTTTTAAGGCTTGATCCAAAAGAAAACATGTTTCTTTTTTTGAGGTTTTTTAAGCTCAGGAAGCCTGTCAATGATAACTATAAAGGAATATTGCAAGGCTGTTTTTGAAGGGTGGAGGAAGCAGAGTAAACTTGAGGTTGTTAACCAAAAAATATCAATATTAAAGAAAAACAGTGGAGGAAGCATAGAAAATTGAGGACACTCTTGTCAGCCTATCTTCTTCATTCTTTTCTGAATTTTGCATAGATTTCCGCCCTAGAGGATGAAGTAAAAAGGGATAGGAGGAATTGGTAGGGAAACCTTTTCCAGTGGTCTAATTGGGTCTTTTTGTTTAACCTTCAGAGGGAGTGTTCTTTTGACCTAAGCATGATCAAAAAGGAGATTGCATGTTGCATCTCTAGGCAAAAACCTTAGATAATGCATTAACTTCACTGTTTGTCCCTCCTTTTGTCCCACAGTTTCAACCACCAGTTTGTGTCCATTTTTCCTTACAAACAGATTTTTCCTTCAAATGTATTTCTATCATCAAAGACAGCCTGGATACCAGTCACCCTGTGGCAGAGCTCCCAATAGTTTATTCTTGCTCCATTCTTTTCTGTGAAATCATAGTAGGAGTCAACTTCCTCAAGCATTATTTGGCCTCATGCCTTTATAGTCATACTTAAACTCCTGCTCCAGATGTGAGAGCAATTTGGCTGAGACATCTGTTGCCCCTTTGTTCATCAGCGATGAAGCTACTGATCTGATTGGGGAGGCAGACGCCCCCTTCCTCACTGTTCCCTGTGCACCCCTCCCCCTGAGGCTGCACATGTGGAAACCCTGGCAGCTAAACAGGAAGAGAAGGCATGGTCTTGGGTGAGTTTGTTTTAGAAAAGAGGAGAGAGAAAGGGGAGAGGGGGCCCTGGGACCAAGTTTTAGGGAACTTAAACATTAAATGGTTGAATGGCAGAGAATGAGCCTGAAAAGAAGCAGAGAAATAGACGTCAGGGAGATAGGAGTAAAACCAGGAAAAATGTTTGTGGAAGTTAAGGGACGACAGGGCCTCATAAAGTAAAGAGAGGTCATAAGCAAAATGTAGGGTATACATGTACAATGAAATATTATTCAGCCTTAAAAAGGAAGGTAATTTGAACACATACTACAGTATGGATGAAACCTGAGGACAATATGCTAAATGAAAGAAGCCAGTCACAAAAGGACAAATACTGTAGGATTCCACTCTTATGAAGGATCTAGAGCAGTCAAACTCAGAGACAGAAAGTAGAACGGTGGTCGCCAGGGGCCGCGAGGAGGAGGAATGGGGAGTTACGGTCTAATAGGTGTAGAGTTCTCCTTTTACAAGATAAAAAGAGTGCTGCAGATGGACGGCGATGGTGGTAGCACAACACTATAAATGTCCTTAAGGCTGCTGAGCTGTATACTGAAATGTGACAAGATGGTAAATTTTATGTTATATATATTTTTCCTCAATTTTTTTAAAAAGGGAAAGGTGGTCAGCAGAGTTAGATGTTGCTGAAAGGTCAGGTGGAGGGAGAACTGAAGTATCCCCTGTGTTTAGTGTTGCGGAAACTGACTGTAAGAGTGTAAGAGAGATCCTGCCAACAGTCTGGATGACTCTAATAGCCACATGTAAACCTTCAGGAGTATTTTCTGGCTCATGACTGACTTTCTGTGAAAGCGAGTCTTAACAGACTCAGCCCTCTCCGGTTCCGCGGCTCACCTCTTCCTCCTTTTCCTGTCCTCACTGGGTGCATCTCTCTCTCTCTCTCTCTCTTATTTTCTCGCCGCGCTGCGTGGCTTGCAGGATCTTAGTTCCCCCACCAGGGGTTGAACCCAGGCGACAGTAATGAAAGTGCAGAACCCTAACCATTGGGCCACCAGGGAACTCCCACTGGGTACATTTTCTTCTCCCTGGCATGCTCTCGGGCTCCCAAACATACTTCACCATTTTGGGGCATAAAACTTAACAGGACTTAAGTGTCGTGTTTCCCAAGTAGACTTTTTATACCTCCTCTCTGCCAACCTCCATCTCTCCCCTGCTTCCAAACAGTGCTAAGCAAGCACTTCCTTCCTACAGAGCCATCCCCTGGATTAACTCCATTTGACTTCAAAAATTCTTACCATTGCCTTCATCTCCATTATCCACTTAATAATTTTTTTGAATGAAGAATGGTAAAATGCCATTTGTCATTTCTTTAACAATTCTTTATTAATTTAACATTCCATAAGCATTGCTAGAGCCTCTACTTCATATCAGGTAGTATGTAGTTGCTGGAGATACAGCCTCTGCCCTCAAACAGCTCATGGTCCAGTGGGGGAGAAATGATCTCCTCCTGTGCCTCATACAGAGCTTTCGTCTTGAGGTTAAATGTTTAAATGTAAACAGCCAAGGGAAAAAAATACATCTTTACAGAAAAATTTAGACTTTTTGAGAGATAATAGAGTATTACAATTTCAGTAAGAACTCCTCATTGATGATAAATTAAGTATACTATACAATCACCATGCTGGCCTTGTTATATGCCTACAGCATAACTCCTACAACAGAACTTTCTCAGCTCCCCTATACATACTCTATGTTCCAGTAAAACTGAATTACTTTATTTTCCCATTTCTAAAATGCAACTGATGATTATAAGACATACTATCAATTAAATAACATTTTAGAGAGAAAAGGATATAACCATAATACATTCAGATAGTGATTATAAGACACATACCAATTTGGAAATGTTAAAAAGGAAGGGGGAAGCAGGAGGATGAAGTGTGCATCTTAAGTTCAAAGATATACAGTGTTTGTTACTCTCAGAAAATGCTTTGTGTTTCTTGAGCTCCCAACATTTGCTTATGCATTTCCTTCTGTTTGGAACATCTCTCTTCTCCCTACCCTTCCCTACAACCTATCCAGTTTCTAAGGATCCCTTCCTTCCTCTCATGAACCCTGTCCTGATCCTACCAACCAGATGTGATCTTTTGTTTGTTCGTAGGTTCGTTCAACAAATATATACTGACTGCCTGCTAAGTGCCAGACACTGTTCTAGGCATCAAGGATTAAATGGCAGACAAGACAGGCAGACATAGTCCTGCCTTCATGGAGCACATATGCTACATGAGGAGACAGATAAAAATGAAGTAAATTAACAAATGAATGAAATGACTGTAAACTGTAAAGAATGCTATGAGGAAAAACAACAACGATGACAGACAAGGAGCTGAGACAGAGAATTATAGAGGGGAGTCTCCTCTATGATGGGTGGTCAGGGAAGGCGTCTACAAAGAGGTGAAAACATAAGCTGAGACCTGAAGGGAGAGGAAGAATTATATATGCCAAGGGGGGAGAAGATCCTTCCAGACACAGGGAATAAATAGCATGTGCAAAAGCCGTGAGGTGGGGCTGAGTTTGATGTATTTGAGGAACAGACCTTCCCTCCCTTTGAACCTCTGTAGCATTTTATATCTTCCTTTGGGGTTTATACTAGTTTCCTTTAATCATAGTCCTTGTTATCATTTTATGATTCTCCTTTTTATGCCTTACAATTCGTAACTTCTTGAGGGCAAGAATTGAGTTTAATTTATCTATGTTTTTCCTTACAGTGCCTAGGACAGTATCTTGCACAAACTAGATACTCAGTAACTATGTTTTGAGTCCCATAAAACTACAAGTTGGGGCTATATTTACTTATCCCATAGACTAAGTTTCATATTACTTAGTCTTTTACTGAGCTACATTTTAATCGAATACTTTGGGTTTTTACCAGAGTTCGTTATAACAGCCATATTAAATTCATTACAGCGTTTGCTGTTAAATGGTATTAAAAACATTATTCAATGTACCCTCTAGGAGTTCCTTTTGGAATTCAGTGTTAGCAAAAATTTTACTTCTGAACTAATTTGCATCTTCCTTTCTGAACCCCAAATTTATATAATGGATTATGTTTTACGTTACTATTGTGGGAGCTAGAAAGCTAAAAATCAATCTGACTATTTAATTTGAACAATTAAAGCAACATGTTTATCCATATGATTGTAATATTTGTGTTTTTCTTTTTCCTAGATTCTGACTTTTCTCCTGATGATGATTAATATCACAGTTTGCCAGCCTCTGTGCCAAGTGCTTTACATGCATTATCTCATTTAATCTTTACAACAATGCTGAGTTTTATGGATTAAAAAAGCTAAGACTTAGAATAATGTCAAACAGTTAGGAAGCATTGGAGCTTGGACGGAACCCAGGCAGGCTGACTTCTCCACTATGAGATATTTTAGTATCTTACCATGCGAGGTGTTATAAATCTCTTAAAATAATTTCAGGAAAGAGAAGGGGAAAAATATATACATATTCTTACATGTACATATGTATGTTTACATAAAGTTATATGAATTGAGTTAAAAAATAAATTACAGCAGATGCTGATGACCTGTCTTTGGTGGTCATAATGAAATATATACCAAGAGTCCACGAACCCTTTCATTATTTGATATAGATGAGTAGGACCTAAATGACAGAGTATTGTTTTCTGCAGTTTTAGTAGACAATTTAAGATGTAAGAAATTTTATTTTTAAATTTCTTCAGGATATGAGTATGGGTAAAGAATCCCTCAAACTATCAAGTTCAAAATGTGGCCCACCGCACTGCAGTAAATTTCAAAGAGAGAAAGTTCAGCTGCACTGCAGTAAAATTCCTTAGATAATGTTTGCCGTGTTTTAATATAAGATTGGTTCCTAATAGGGAATGGGATCATGTGTTCCCTGCTCTTTCAGACACTCAGGTTGAACTCATCAGGAGAATTTTATATTGTTTTTAGATAACTTCATTCTCTGTCAGCCAGGATTGCTTCTGCATTTTTATAGAAATAATTTATAGAGGGAAGCGAATTATTGGAGTTTATTCCCAAGGCAAAGGCTGTCTTTTAGGGTGGTATTCAAGGCTATCTTTTTTTCACTCATAACAAGAGTTTACACCAGCACTGGTAAGAAAACAGCGCTATTAATATATTAAGAACTGAAGAAATTGCCAGCAAAATTTATTTCCCTTCACCAAGCTACAGAGGCGAGAAAGCTCAGCAGGAGAACCTGTTTCAGGAACAAACAAAGCCACAGAAGGAAATCCTCCTAGGGCATTCGGACTCATTTAGTGAGAGCAATAGCTTTTCTTTTGCAGGAAGAACAGGTGTTTCCCCAGAAAAAAAACCTGCAGAGTCACCTTGCAGAGCTAATGACTGGAAAATGGCAAAAACTGGATTACTGAAGAAAATTCAGGAGGAAGGTAGACTATTTGCACTTCTACAGCATAGTGTGTTTTGCTTATCTGTCACTAAGATTACCTGATAATATGACTGGGGGCTTGGGGAGGGGCAAAGAATTGTTCGTAACTGAGAAGAAAATGTAGCTCTTCTCTCTTTCATTTCGGAAGGAATTAATAGAAAAAGCAGAAATTAGCTGTAGCGTGTTATCAAAGCAGCCAGAATTCAGATGAACAAATTTTAGTATGGCCAAGGGCAGAGGTAAAAAATATGCTTTGTAAAGATAAGAAAATGATGGCATAAAATGGTTGCAAAAAGAATCAAGAGGCAGCAGAGACTGGGGGATGTGCTGGAGTCAGCACCAGTAAGGGCTGCTCAATTCAGGCACGTGCTTGTTGAAACAAAGGTTTGTCATGCAAGAATTGCAAGATGGTTCTGCCCATTGTCAAACTCTGCGCTGTTAATGGGATGGGGGTGGGAGGAGTTAACCGATCAAATTTATCTAAATATTTCTCCTGCAGCACAATTTCAACAAGTTGCTGGGTATTAGAATCTGCCAACTTGACTTGGTGAGTCTTTCAAAACCTTTTGCAGTATTTTATCAGCCAACTGACATTTACTGGGGTGCCCCCTGACTGCCAGACACTGTGCAGGGCTGGGAGGATACAGGGATTAATAAAAGGAGGAATTCAGAGAAGGAGACGGTGTGATCAGGTCTTAGAAAAATTGTCTCGTACTGCTCAACCCCCCAGGATCTTGTTTGACATGAAAGAAATTCATTAGGTTATAATGGAAATTTTTAAGGACCTGGATTGTGAATTGGGACTCCATTCCTGATACATACGATTGTGGAGGCCAAGTCACACATCAGAAGACTCTTTGGGAGTAATGACTTAAGAGCAAAGGGAGCTGGATTTGTTTGTAATATGGTACCTTCTCCAAAGATACTTTTATTCATTTCTCTTTAAATTAATCTCTCCTCCCATGAATAGCCCATATTTACCCTTCAGCTAAGAATTCTGCTTATACTATTTTCTCACCTGCATCTCTGATTCCTTCATCTTTGTGTAGTAATTAAGAGCACAGGCTTTGGAGTTAAGGAGACCCAATTTCGAATCTTGGCTCAGCCACTAGCTGTGTGACATTGGGCAAGTTGGTTATCCTTTCTGAGTTCCAAATTCCTCATCTGTAAAATGAGAACAATCATAGTACCTGTCTCACAGAATTATTATGAAAATCAAATGAGATAATATATGTTAAACAGCTAGCACAATTAGTTGCAGCTAGTATAACTATTATATTCTGAAAGTTTCTGCTCTCATATCCAAGTGGCATATGATCTTTTTGACTTCTGCAAGTCTCATTTTTTCTGATCTTCTGTTTCATTTTAATATGTAATTCATATTTTAAAAATAATATAATAGCATTATGTAAATTTTGGAAAGTAGAAGGAAAGAAGCAATAACTCTTAATTTTGCCCTCCTAACCCAATCATTAAAGATTAAAATTATTCCTGATATTATATAAATATATATTTTAAAAAATAAATTTATTTATTTATTTATTTTATTTTTGGCTGTGTTGGGTCTTCATTGCTGCATGCAGGCTTTCTCTAGTGGCGAGCAGGGGCTACTCTTCATTGCGGTGCGAGGGCTTCTCACTGTGGTGGCTTCTCTTGTTGCAGAGCATGGGCTCTAGGAGCACAGGTTTCAGTAGTTGTGGCACACGGGTTCAGTAGTTGTGGCTCGTGGGCTCTAGAGCACAGGCTCAGTAGTTGTGGTGCATGGGCTTAGTTTCTCTGCAGCATGTGGGATCTTCCCGGACCAGGGCTTGAACCCGTGTCCCCTGCATTGTCAGGCAGATTCTTAACCACTGTGCTACCAGGGAAGTCCCCCTGATATTATATTTATGATTAGCTGAAATTGAAAGAAAAAAGTGCTTCTCCAAAGTTGCCACTGTGGGAGAAGAGATTGGAAACAGACATGGCATCCTTTGGTTTGATATGCATTGCTCTATTGTCATAGGATGTGAAAGCCAGGTTACTTGTTGTGCACTATGATTCTCGCTCATGGCAGCTAGCAGGTAAAGAGCTGAAGAAACACCTCTATATCTCTCTACCCTGAAAATACATGAGACAATGGGGTGGTTTTGTTGTTATTTGTTTTTGTTTTATTTTGAGAAGACTGAACTTGGAAAGGCTGGAATTTTCCAAAAGCCTGCATTTACCCCAACACTTCCTGTCTGAAGGATTTTAATTGCATTGCTAGGCAAAAGAAGCCAATCACAAACCTTGTGCTTTTAAATGGTCAAGTTAAATTATGGCTTGGAATAAGAGAATAATATGGAACCGGTGCTTTTGCCAAATGACATACTCTGCCCTGGATTTACTGACATTTCATCTGCTATTTTGGAGAAATTTGCAATTTTGCCATTGTCTTCAGCAAAAAAGTACCAGTAGTTTTCTAATGTCCATCTGTCAAATATGTGTTCAAAAAATTTTAAAGAACTTTATTTATGACCCCATATGGAAACCTCAAAGGCTCAGAATTACTTGAAATGGTAAAGAGTTACTTCTTCAAGTAAAAACTCCTATTGCAAACAGAATTTTGGAACTATGGTGCCCATGCAGTGTTTGGCAACACATGTGGTTCTTCTGCTTTGATAAAGAAAGAAGCTCAACACATCACCATGAGTCACAGCTTTCTATATCACCTTGCATAGGCACCAAAGCCCTTGCCAGTAGTCCTGAAGAAGTTGTGCCTATTGCTACAGAAGTCATCAATTTCTCCAGACCCAGGGATTTGACTCATTGGGATTTAAAGGAACTTTTGTCAAGAAATGGAAGCAGAATATGAAGTTATTCTTTGAAATTCTCTCCTAAAATAAATCCACAGGGAAATGTCATTTGTGGCTTTGATTTATTTGATCAAGCAAATGAGGTAAGGCTTTTTTTTTTTTTTTTCAGCATAAGGTCCTGAGGACACCATTTTGGAAGGTAACCAAAACATACACACACCAAAAAACCCACAGGCCCTTTTGGCCAAGTTGCCACTGTGGGAGAAGAGATTGGAAACAGACAAATATGAACTTTTTCCCTTAGGGGAGGAGAGTCTTCTGGCCCTGCTTGAGAGTGATGAAACTTGTCAATTTCTCACAAGGCAGAAATCTACAGACACCTGGAAACACTGCAGAACTTCTCCAAAGGTTAGTTATACTCATTTGACTTTAAAATTGAAATGTGGATTTTAATCATTTTCTTGCTGACATAAACAGCAGAGATGATTCAGACTTTGCAAAGATGACCAAATTCATTGACCCTAGGAAAGAGGAAATGATGCAACTGTATCAGCTTGAAGAGTCCTAGAGAAATCCAAGGTGTCTTAGCATAAGCCTATCCATTTGCTACAACTTGCTTTGTTAATCGGGGCTTTCTTTCATTTGTTGCTATCAAAATTAAAAGTCAAAATTGATAGAATAGCACAAGTGACAACCATTGTGATATAAAGACTATTCCATAATTTCTTCTCTTCAAGTCAAATGATGGTAGCCTTCTCATTTAAATTTGCTTTGGGGAGGAATTTTAATTTTGTTATTTTGTATTTGCACACTTGGATTAATTTCAAATTGCTTCATTTACATGAATAAATAAGAATGAGAAAAGGAAAAATTTTTGTAAGCATTTTTCTATGAGAAGTAAATCAATTTCTAATGTCATGAAATTAAGTGTATGCCCAAATTTGAAGGGATGTTTATGTGCATTTTTGTGAGACAATGAGTCTTTTCTTTAATCAGCTCAAAAGAGGTGAATGACACCCCCTCTCCAAAATAGTTAAGAACTATGGATGTAATATGGACACCTCATTTTACAGTGAATAAGTGGAAACTCCAGAACATGGAAATAATTACCCAAAGTCACACAGCTAATAAGTGTTAGAATTGGAATTTGAGTCTAGCCCTCTTGTGTCTAAGGCCAGTGTTGGATGTTCCTCAGGGGAACATCCAACAGTCACATAAGAAAGTTCTTTGGAACCAAAACAAAACAACCATCCAACCAACCAAAAAAACTGTGAAAATGAAAGCTTTTGTTCCAAATGTGTTACTATCGGATTTTCCCAACCATCACCTCCAACCTGTCTAGACCTGCAGCTGCTTGGGAAATCCATCTGCCACCTACCCCATCTTGTTTCTGCCTGTTTTTCTTCTTTTTTTTTTTTTTTTTTTTTTTTTTTAATTTTATTTTATTTTACAGCTGTGTTGGGTCTTCGTTTCTGTGTGAGGGCTTCCTCTAGTTGTGGCAAGCGGGGGCCACTCTTCATCGCGGTGCGCGGGCCTCTCACTATCGCGGCCTCTCTTGTTGCGGAGCACAGGCTCCAGACGCGCAGGCTCAGCAGCTGTGGCTCACGGGCTTAGTTGCTCCGCGGCATGTGGGATCCTCCCAGACCAGGGCTCGAACCCGCGTCCTCTGCATTGGCAGGCAGACTCCCAACCACTGCGCCACCAGGGAAGCCCTGTTTTTCTTCTTTAATGACAGATGTCCCGGTTTCAAATACACTAGCAGACTTTAGCATCTTAAATAACCAACACCAGATTTCACCTGGGTGTGTCTCTATTCTCTAAACCCAAACCCTAGATTTTTCCAGCTGTGTCATTTTGCCTTTGTCTGAATTCTATATGTAACACTGTCTTAGTCAGTTTGGGCTGCTCAAACAGAGTACCATAGACTGGGTGGCTTATACACAACAGAAATTTCTTTCTTTCACAGTTCTGGTGGCTGGGAAGTCCAGGATAGGGATGCTGGCAGATGTGGTGTCTGGTGAGAGCTCATTTCCTGGTTCATAGACACCCATCTTCTTACTGTGCCCTCACAAGGCAGAAAGGACAAGGGAGCTCTCTGGGGTCTTTTATAAGGGCATTAATCCCACTCATGAGGACTCCATTCTCATAACCTGGTCACTTACCAAAGCACCCACTTCCTAATACCATTATATTGGGGGCTAGGATTTAACAAGTGATTTTTAGGGGGACATAAACATTCAGTCTATAGCAAATAGCTTATACTAGTTAGTGAATTCTGTAGTGAATATCTTGTGGCCATATGCTGAAATGGACTCTTTGCTTTAAAAAGAAAAAAATGGAAAAGCTAATTTAAAGCCATTTCATTTTCAAGTATATGAAAGTCACATACTTTTCACATCTAATTTAATCATGTCTTTTTTATAATATGAATTATTTTGAGTTCAAGAATTTTTCTTAAATTACTAATCAAAACAACAAAACAGAGTTGAAAGTTTGCCTCTTAGCCTACAGTTCTTTTTCTGCTGCTTTGAAGATGGGGTAGGCCATTTCAATTAAGTCTGCTTCTAGTACATGAACAATAAATAATAACGATATAGCTATCAATATTAATGTGGTCCTGGGAGCTGTATAAGTATGCCTCTAATCCTTATAATTGCTCTGCAAAGTGGAAAGTATTATCCCAATCTATAGATGAGAAAATTAAGGTCAAACAGGTGAAGTTTTTGATCCACCTCCTAGAGTAATGGAAATAAAAACAAAAATAAACAAATGGGACCTAATGAAACTTCAAAGCTTTTGCACAGCAAAGGAAACCCTAAACAAGACAAAAAGACAACCCTCAGAATGGGAGAAAATATTTGCAAACGAATCAACAGACAAAGGATTAATCTCCAAAATATATAAACAGCTCATTCAGCTCAATATTAAAGAAACAAACACCCCAATCCAAAAATGGGCAGAAGACCTAAATAGACATTTCTCCAAAGAAGACATACAGACGGGCAAGAAGCACATGAAAAGATGCTCAACATCACTAATTATTGGAGAAATGCAAATCAAAACTACAATGAGGTATCACCTCACACCAGTCAGAATGGCCATCATCAAAAAATCTACAAACAATAAATGCTGGAGAGGGTGTGGAGAAAAGGGAACCCTCTTGCACTGTTGGTGGGAATGTAAATTGATACAGCCACTATGGAGAACAATATGGAGGTTCCTTAAAAAACTAAAAATAGAATTACCATATGACCCAGCAATCCCACTACTGGGCATATACCCAGAGAAAACCGTAATTCAAAAAGACATGCACCCCAATGTTCATTGCAGCACTATTTACAATAGCCAGGTCATGGAAGCAACCTAAATGCCCATCAACAGACGAATGGATAAAGAAGAGGTGGTACATATATACAATGGAATATTACTCAGCCATAAAAAGGAACGAAATTGAGTCATTTGTTGAGAAGTGGATGGATCTAGAGACTGTCATACAGAGTGAAGTAAGTCAGAAAGAGAAAAACAAATATCATATATTAATGCATGTATGTGGAACCTAGAAAAATGGTACAGATGAGCCGGTTTGCAGGGCAGAAGTTGAGACACAGATGTAGAGAATGGACATATGGACACCAAGGGGGGAAAACTGCGGTGGGGTGGGAATGGTGGTGTGCTGAATTGGGCGATTGGGATTGACATGTATACACTGATGTGTATAAAATTGATGCCTAATAAGAACCTGCAGTATAAACAAACAAACAAACAAAACAACTAAAAAAAAAAAAAAAACAGGTGAAGTGACTTGCTTATTATTGTATGTTACCAGGAATAAATATTTTTTAAAAATTCATATAAAGCCCAACATTTAGACACAACATCTTTTATCACTAAAAATGAGCATAGTTTAGAGGTAGATCAGGAAAAATGTGTGCCTACTTCTAGGGAACCCCAAGGGCATTTGTCAGCCCCCACTCCAATTTCCCCTCTCTGCAAGTAGGAACCCCTTAGGTTGAAGCAGCACTCGGTGAAACGGGGGTGATTTGAGAGGATAAACTAAAACGGGAGTCAACGGTATCCAGGGGGAACGATGGTAGAGGCAGCATCAGTTTTCACAGACTCAGCTTGCCTGAAAACATGGTAGTCTCCAGCAATGGAGAAGAGTAATTAAATAGTACATGTGACAGCTGACCGGGCAGGAACACAGGTGGGGAACCCATTCCTTGCAGTAACACCCAAGCACACTCTGGGGAAGACTTTGCAGAGAGGTGGGGAGGGCCCATGATATCCATGTTACAGAGTGTTAGGCAGCCAAGAAATAGGATAACCGTAAGTGAAGAATGTGATACAAAATTACCTGTACACTACTGAAAATATATGAATATCAAATGAAGGCTACAGAGAGATACTTCACAATGGTGAAAGTTATTGTGTTGGAGTTGAAGAGTTATGTGTGATTTTCTTTCATTTCTTTTGTGAACCTTTTGTAATATTATTATAATTTTTAGAGTTTTTACCAAAAAGGAAATGGGTGAAGAGAACATTTAATTAACATTTTTATCTTCTAATCTTCTATAAGAAAAAGAGAAAGTTGTTAAAAATTCTAATAATTTTTTCTTCCGTCCTTCCTCTGTCATCTTTTCAGTCTGTCTTCAAGCTTCTTCTCATTCCAATTCATTCCTTCTTTCAAATAAAATAAATTACTCCCCCTCAGGCTCAATTATGATATAGTTTGAGCCTGTTGTGTATTGCTGGCTTGAGTGTCACTTGTGTGAGCCATAGAGACATGCTTAAATCTGAGATGGAAGTACATGACTTGCCAAAAAAAGCTGAGACATCCAATTTGTAAGACAGCAGAAGGCATGAATCAGATACCAAAGGACAAACACTGTTTCTCAGGGGAAAAATCGAAAAACTGAGATGCCAAACTTGGGGGGTGAGGTTGTTTTGGATGGGAAAGTTGGAAACTTGATTCTAGGGAAAGAAATAGATTGCTTCACATTTAATGGGCTTACAATACAAATGAAAACTAAATTTATTTCTGAAGATTATTTTAAAATAAATTTAAGGATTTACATCTATTGTGAAATAAAATGCTTAACCTAACAAAAGTTTAGTAGTCATTTTAATCTTCATATGCATAAACACTGGATGAAAATGTTATATGGCTCTAAATAGTCATAATTATACTATTCTCTAAAAACAAGTGCCTAGGCAGTAACCAAATAACTAACTTAAAATTTTAATTTTCAAAATATTGCCATGCAGACAATATTCCTAAAGAATGGCAAGGCCCATCCACAATTTGGCAAAGGAATAGAGGCTATTTCATAATGTACTGATTTCTTTTTTTCTTTGTTTCATTATCTGTTTTTTAAAAAAAAATTTATTTATTTATTTTGGCTGCTCTGGGTCTTAGTTGTGGCATGTGGGATCTTCTTTGTGGCATGTAGGTTCTTTTAGTTGCAGCACGTGAACTCTTAGTTGTGGCACTAGTTCCCCAACCAGGGATTGAACCCTGGCCCCCTGCATTAAGAGTGTGGAGTCTTACCCACTGGACCACCAAGGAAGTCCCTCATTATTGGTTTCTCAAACCACCTGCCTTTTGTCTCTACATGTCACAGATTCACTGTTTTTTTGAGACTGGATTACTATTAATAACTGAGTTACTATTAATAAGCCATTGGCATTTGAAATAACTATACCAAAAGTTATAGAAGGAGTAGAGATAGCCTGCCTGGCACTAGGATATTCTGTCAAACACATGCTGTGCATTCCACACGGCCAGGGATTACCACGTAAGGTACTTCTGCATTCTCTATAGCACTCAATGCTAGACTCCTAATTAGTCACCAATAAGTGCTTGTTGACTTGTCTTCTGTAAGAGTGTAACCTGCCTTGATTTCCTAACCCTCCATTTCTCTCAGCTAGAAGTCCTCCTCCTCCCCTGAGCAGCACATTCAAACTTTTATGCCCTTAGTTCTTTTTGAATTGTGACTAGGTTTTTTTCTCCCCTGATGGACACTAAGCCCTTTGGGGACAGAGACATTGCTTGCTCTCTTTCTATTCCTTCCAGTGCCTGGTACATTGTGGATACCAGACACATATTGGTTGGAGGAATACTTGAATGAAGCGATCATTGAAAAGTAAATATGAGAACTGCAAGACTTCCAGTTCCCAACCCTAAAATTGCTTGAGTATCTCTGATAAAATAAATTGAGGTTTATAGTTGTACTTGTAAATACAAGGTGTAAAAAAGTAGAAAAATAAGAATCTATGTTCATATGTTTTGTTTCCCTTACAGGAAAATCTTTATAGATCACAAAGTACATGTGTTTTATTCATAATAACTATTACTGACCCTTCACATTCTGGATGTTAGTGCTTCTGATGAAATACACTAGGATATAAACATCTAATTTTTTTCTAAATAGAGCTGCTAATCTTCCAGCAACAATGTTTGTCTCTATTCCTTTTTTCTAAATATTTTGGCTCCTCTTCTTAGAAGACAGATTATTTCTCTTGAGCATTGTAAACTTAGATCTCTGCCTTCCTAGATGCATTTTCATCAAAGTATTTTTCCATGACTTTTATAGTCATGGTGTGCAGGAGTGGAAGGAAGAACACTAACATTTATTCATTGCCTGTTAAGTGCCAAATATTGTGTTGGGCCCTTTTATATTTGGTGTCTTGAATCCTCATGAAAGACCCCATGAGTTATGCCCACTTACACGTGAAGAAATTGAAGCTCAGGAAGATTGACTATCTTTCTCATTGTCTTACAACAGATAGTGTAAGCAGCCTTTGTAAAACGTCTTTGTGTTTCTAGATGTATGAGAGGTAATACTGAAATATTTAGCACTTCTGACACATTCCAATCAAACTAGAATTTGCAGATAGGTAACTTTCTTGAGCTTTGGAAAGCAGTTCTGACTGTGATCTACCTAATGGTTTAAGTTTCAGGGTGCCCAGAGAAACAGGATGTCCTGCCCAATGGCAAGCTTCCTTCTGCCTAGAGGACAAGCACCTTCAACGGCACAAATAATCTACATTTCAGGACCATAAAAACAGAAAGAAAAAAAAAATATATATATATATATTCAGAAAACATATGAAATAAACAATATTTCAAACTTTTTGGATTATTTTCACATTGAAGAAGTGGAGGGAGAAGGGAGCTGAATTTATTGAATACTATAATCTGCTTTAAAAGGATGTTCTAGATTTACCAGGTCAATATTTTATACACGGTCAAGTAGGTTTATACAGGCATGGCTCACTTACTATTGCCCACTGTTACACTCTTTTTCACTATGGAGAGAAATCTGTCAAGAAAAATGTAATCTTATTTGTGTTTTTATTAACCTCATCTTTGACCCTGAGGCTAGATACTACCTATGGGTTAAGTGGTGTGACTTCTATATAGACATACTTACAGAAAGCCTGCATTTACAACACTGTGAAAAATTCAGACTTGTACAGACAGGTGAGGTAATAGTTTCAAATACCATTAAACAGGATAGTGTTTTGGAATACATTTTCTTTCTCTCTTTTTAAACAGTATTATTCAGTTATGATTAACATACAATAAACTGCACGTATTTAGTGTCCAATTTGATGTTTTCACATGTGTATACACCCATGAAACTCACCACAATACAGGAAAAAAACAAAAAGAACATATTTATCATCCTCACAAGTGTCCTAATGCCTCTTTTAATCCTTTCCTCCCCCAGACCCAGGCAGCCACTAATCTTCTTTCTGTCACTATAGATTAGTTTGCATTTCCCATAATTTTATCAAAATGGAAACATACCGTGTGTGTACTCTTTTTTGATCTGACTTCTTTCACTCAACATTATTATTATGGGGTTCATCCATGCTGTTGCATACATAAGTAATTCCTTCCTTTTTATTGCTGAGTAGTATCCTATGGTGAGTATGAATATACCACAGTTTGTTTATCCGTTTATTCATTCATTTACTCATCCTCTTGGTCACCCTGCACTCCACACCAAAATTACTTTCTCTGATTTGCAATTTCTGATTATACCCTTGGCATTTACCCAGGTATAGTGGACACCTGTGATTTTTGACTGTCCTGTATCCCTTCCCTCTTACATCTGTTAATAGCACCCTCCTGTTCCTTGGGCAACTTCATCTTCCCCACTCCACATGGTCAGGTGAGACTCTTCTGATTACAGGGTGGACACATATGACCCAGGCTGGACCAATCCCAGTTCTTCCTGGAATTTTCTGAAAGAAACTCCTTCCCTTTAGATTAGGAACTGTGAGGGTGTGATCCCAGAGGTGCCAGTGAACTTGAAGAGAAGCCTGAGAGAATGAGGTAGAAACAGACTGAAGCCCAGATGAGAGATGGAGTGACTGTGCTCTGAGGCAGACTTCCTGGATCCAGCTGATGATAAAGCTCGCTCATCCCTGCCCTTTTGCATTTTAATTAAGTGGATGCCTGCATCCTTTACCCTACTTATGGTAAGAGTAAACCCTCATTTTGTTTTGGGGGGAATCTCTCTTCCCATGCTCTCAGTGCATGGTATCCAGGTGAAGCAAACTCCACCCTGGCTTTAAGGGTGGAGTATATGTGGCCAATCACTCAATTGCCTTGGCCACAGTGACATTCATTGATTCCAGGTGGGCTATTTAGAGTAATGTTTGTGCTACTGGGGATGTTGCTCCCTTTTATCTGCAGGACTTGAACTGGAAAGTTTAGAGCTACAAATATTGCAGGCATCTTTTTTTTGTTGTTTTTGCAGGCATCTTTTGACCTAATGGGGGGATAAGCCGAGGCTGCCAAAGGCCGAACCAAAGGAAGGAGAGAAACCAGGTTTTGATGCCATCATGTGGACTTCTTGGATAAGATATCCTTGAAGCCTGTACTACCTCTGGTCTTTGCAGTTATGTAAACAACAAAATTCCCCTTTTGTGTAGACTATTTGAATTGCTGTTTATATCACAAAAGAAAAAGTTGTGATACAGATGTTTTTCATTCATTATTTCATTTAACTCCTACAACCTGGCAGGTACGTTATGATCCTAATTTTACGTATAAGGAAACTCTTAGTTAAGTAACCAAAATCTCACAGTGGCAAAGCTAGGACTCCCATGCAATCACTTGATTGCAAAACTCAGGTCCTTTGCAATACTGCTTCAGGGCTAGAACCCTAACCTGCTTAGCCTTGTGCTTTTTTAGCCTTTCTATTACATGAAGTTTAATATTAATTAACATTTGCGGCTTCCTTGTTGCTGAAATAAAGTTACATTTATAAGGCTTAATTCTTCTTCTCCTTTGCCACTGCTTTTTACCTAATTCTTGTCATCTTTTTTCTCTTCCTCGTTTAAAATTTTTCCATTTTCCCAATGTTAAATGCCAAACATGTGCTCTAGTGTCCTCTTCACAGGTCCTATCAACACTAAAATGGTCTCAGGGTCCTATTGGTTTGGGCCAGGCAAAGTTAGTCTACTGAAAAACTTGCCCTTCTGAAGTAATAGCTAAAGACTAGAAAGATCACATCTACAAATCAGTCTTATAAACTTCTCTAAAAGCTAATCACTGGGCCAAATTTCAAAGATGACAAAACCAAAAGGCCATTGCTGCTACTCCCTTTCTTCTCTCATTCTTTCAAGGATGAAAAAAGGTCAATAATCATTCTGATAAGCCCTTGGGAAAATGGCTAATTGCCACATCTTCCTTCTTAATATGTTTAAGAGGCAAAAACCTTTACTGCCCTAGCTCCCACTTTTCAACAAGGTATTTTTTTAAAGGGGAGGAACTTGTTAAGTCTTAAAGGTGGCTTCATGTTGTGCTTCATTTCTCAGGAAGCTCAAACATTGATTAACAGCACATCCCTGCTTTTTTTTTCAGTAGTCAGACCATCAATTTAGTTAAGAGCAGGTAATATCACAAGGTTTAAGAAAGAAAGAAAGAAAGAGAGAGGGAGAGAGAGAGAGAAAGAAAGGGAGGGAAGGAGGGAGGGAGGGAGAGACAGAGAGAGAGAAGGAAGGAAGGAAGGAAGGAAGGAAGAAAGCAAGCCTATTTAATCCCTTCTTAGTCTCTTAATAGAGGCTTGTGTGGAGCCTTACTGGAATCCTGGAGACTAACACTCTGGAGACCAAAAAAACTAAGCAATTTTGTCAACAACTTCATTTTAAAACGAAATGTTTGAAAACTATGTCTTCCTTAGCTGCCACGACTGAGTTTGGTTTCTGGATTTATTTCCCTTGTAAGGACACCTGACCTCACTTTTCTGAAAACTTTTTATAATGTTGCCTGGACTGTACCAAATATTTTGTATGCTATCTACCAACCCTCTACAGTTAAATGCAGTATTTCAAACACTGAAAATTTGAAAATGTAGATGTAGACAGGGAAGGCGTTTCCCTCCCCGAATTTGTAACTTGTATGTCTATGGAGATATTCTGATAATGATTTTAAATAGATCTGACTCTGTAAACTAACCCTTTATAGTTAACTTTTAAAGTGATGGGCTACAACTGTATCACTGTGCATTGGTATCAAGCTGTTCTGCAAATGTCAGAATGGTACAAAATATTTACAAAAAATAAATGTTGGGGTGAGGCTAGCTGTTTTACTTTCAAAGCAGGTTCAAAAGATCCTTTGAAAATACACTTTTCTCACCTATAGCTTCACTTTTACCAAATGTAAAATTATTTTGCTTAAATGATATTAGGGGAAGATAGTTGATTGCCACCGTTAGCTGATTTGCTTCACTCCTGTTGCAAAAGAATTAGATTTACTGCATGGTTCGGCCTAGCAAAATAGAAAATTGTGTAGACAAAAAGCTTTTTCCCAATTTGGTAAGTTAACTAATTTCTTTGAGAATTTTTTTTTTTAATTTTTAATTTATTATTTATTTATTATTTTTATTTTTGGCAGTGTTGGGTCTTCGTTTCTGTGCGAGGGCTTTCTCTAGTTGCGGCAAGCGGGGGCCACTCTTCATTGCGGTGCGCGGGCCTCTCACTATCGCGGCCTCTCTTGTTGCGCAGCAGAGGCTCCAGATGCGCAGGCTCAGTAGTTGTGGCTCACGGGCCCAGTTGCTCCGCGGCATGTGGGATCTTCCCAGACCAGGGCTCGAACCCGTGTCCCCTGCATTGGCAAGCAGATTCTCAACACTGCGCCACCAGGGAAGCCCCGAGAATTTTTTATAATTATTAATAATTGGAAATGGTCCAAAAATTCATACATGTATAAAATTGTTTTGTAGATAGGTAAAGCTATGTATTGATGTTGTGCAGAGTAGTGGTTTTCAAACTTTCCTGTGCAGTGGAATCCTAGAGGACTTGTTAAAACTGCTTGCTGGGCTCCATCCCAGAGTTTCTGATTCAGCTGGTATCAGGTGGGGCCTGAGAATTTTTATTTCTAAGAAATCCCCAGGTGATACTGCTGCTGCTGGTTTAGGGACCATCGTTTGAGAACCACTGATGTTGAGCAACTGAAAACCAGCTTAAGTGTCTTTTTTTCCATATCTTATCTGGTCATGTTTCACATTTGTTTCCCAGGCTATGTCACTCTCAGAGTGTGAATCACAGCAAAGATTTTCCAGCTCCGTCTCCTTCTCTCTCTGTCCAAAGTTCAATGACCTTCAGATTCTCCCCTTCAGGGGCCTGAAAGAAAGTTACTTTTAATCTCCGAACTTCTCAGAGCTTTTAATATGTAAATATGCATTGTGAATTTCCAAAAGAGATCAAGTAGTTGGATAGATCTTGAGATCCTTCTCAACCCTTTACCCCCACCAAGTTCTCGGGAATATCTATTAACCACAGTTTGGGAAATGCTCTAAGTAATTTTATAATTTAACTTTATTTTACCAGGTTAAAAAAAGTCTATATTACAACCTAGGAAAAAGTCCAACATGCCAAAAATATGATGTGTGAATTTTAAATCAATTTTTAAAAGTAATTAAATAAATGCACTCACCCATTATTTTGACTGAATGTGACTTTTCTCTTTTGCAATAAGAACAGATAAAAAGAGATCTACCCTCTTAAATTCTTCAGGTTTCAGTACAGTATCGTAAACTATAGGCACAATGTTGTACAGCAGATCTCTAGAACTTTTTCATCTTGTATAACTGAAACCTTATACCCATTGAAGAGCAACTCCCCATTTCCCCCACCCTCTAGCCCCTGGCAATCCTCCTTCTACTTTCTGCTTCTGAATTTGACTATTTGTCATACTTCATATAAATGGATTCATGAAGTATTTGTCCTTCTATGATTGGCTAATTTCACTTAGTGTAACGTTCTCCTAATTCATCCATGTGGTAGCATCATTTCCTTCTTTTTTAATGGCTGAATAATATTCCATTGTATGTAAATACCACAATTTCTTTTTTCATGTGATCTTTTCTTGATTGAATCATTTACCAAGTTGATACAAAGAAAGAACCCTTTCAGACTCTGCTGATAATCAAGCCGTTCCTGACCTCACCACCTATCCTGTCCCTCCCCACCTATCCTGTCTCTCCCCTCAATTTCTTTTCCATTACTGTTTCATTTTCTTCATTAGATTTCTCATGATTATGAGTTATCTTATGAATTCCTTAAGTGAGTTACATGTTTATTGCTTGTTTCTACCACTAGCAAACAGTTCCATGAGGGCTATACCTTGTCAGTCTTGTCCAATTCTGTATCTTCAGTGCCTAGAACGATGCTTGGCACATCAGGAACACTCAGTAAATATTTTTTGATGGAAAGAATAAATAGATCGATACAATCATCATCTAAGTTCTAATTATGAAGTCTTTATTATTGTAATAAAAGATGTAGGAAGAGGAAAAGGTGCTCTTTAGCAGCTTTAGATGAGGCAATTAGAACAATCTTTTTATTTCCAATGGAGTATTTCCAATATAATGATAGAAGGGGGAATTATTAATGTGAAACTCAGGATGCTATTTTGTAAACTCACTTTTATTATGATTTTTAACATTTACTAAGGGTCCAAAAAAAGACATACAATTATCTTTTAAAATAAGAAAAGTATGTGAAAAATACTTGGCATATAAGTAGGTCTTATAAACATATCAACTTCTCTGTCTTTCCAACTTTAAAAGATCTCTGAATGATGCTATTTCTTGCCATATTACAAAGTGCTTTGACTTGGACAAATCTAAAAAGCATCAATTACAGTGTTTTTTGTTTTCTGTTTTTTTTTTTAAAGGAGAGCTTGTTATATATTTGTGTTCTTGTACGATAAGCAAGTGTTAAATATGTGTAGAGCATAAATATTCCTAACTTATGGATTCTGGTAATTTTAGAGGTACGGGAGAAGTCTGACTGATTGTATGATTGTTGAATATTACAGTAGATACATTCAATTTTGTGCAAGAAAATAAGAGAAGTCATCAGGTATTATTTGTAGGGGGAAAGGATTCACCCAAGAATCCAAGAAGATAATTGTCAGAAGTCCTTAGGACATAATGTGATTTGAAATTACATTCAAAATTTATTGTTTATTTCCAGGTATTACAATGGAAAAATATTCATATCTCACTTCACCAGGCCTTTTACGTGGTTTTAATTTTTTTTTTTTTTTCTTGTTTAGGTTGTCTACATCCGGTCTCCATTCTCTTTTTTTTGGTCCTCGCATTATCTCCCTCTAGGGGTTTATGTTTGTGTTTACTTTATGCTTTTATCCTTTTTAGTGGAAAAAAGTGGGTCAGTATTACTTCAGTTTGTCTTCACTTTCACTCCGCTGTTCATTCCTGAATTAGCCTTTAGCCTCTGGGAAAGAAGAAAGTAAAAACATTGACAGAAACTGGGCCAACCTCTCGGGCGGCCCCCCTCCTCCAAGAAAACAAAACCTAACCAACTCTGCAACAGAAGTTCCTTTCTGTTCTCATAGCACCTTCTATTTCCCTTCACATAAAGCTCAGATTTTTATTACAATTGCTTATGGAGTATTTTTCATCCCAGGGAGATTCTCCGTCCTCTGAGGACTTAGTATATTGTCAAGAACATAATATAAAGAAGTTTGTAGTTTAAATGAGTAAATGCTGCCTGTGTGAGTGAATGCTGCCCTGGTACCCACCCAGCCACCCACAATAAAGGAGAAAAGTTGCAGCAATCAAGCTCAAGTGTGGGCCCTTTGACATCAACTTTCTAGAGAGCCAATAGAGAGCTGCGGCAATGGTATCTAAATTACATAATTATTTGGATAATTTAAGCAACAGTTTTTGTTTTGTCGGGGGTGGTGGAAGATGAAGGGGCTGAACTATTCAGATAATTTCTTCCCCAGTCGCCGTAGACAGGCACTGCCTAACCTTCTCACCCTTGCGGGGATCTCTTCCCCTCTCCCACCGCCCTCCAGTCACTCCAGAAGCCGGGCACGGGAGACTGAGGCCCTACATCTCGGGGTGGGGGGTTTCCCGGGGATACCCCGCCCCGCCCTCTAGGCCCCGCCCCCGCCGCCGCCACCGCCGGCAGGGGTCGCGCTGCCTGCGGCGAGCTGCTCAAGAGGGGGTGGGGGAAGCTGCCGCGGCCGGTCGCCTTTCTCCGCTGCTGCTGGTTGGATCATTTCAATAAAAGTGTTTTTTCTCTCTCGCTCGCTCTCCCCGGGGGAACAGGCGGAGGCGTCAGTCCGCAGCCGCCGAGTGAAAAAGCGACGCATACGCAGCGAGCGTCTCCTCAGCTTCGCACGGCCCGGCCCCAGAGAAGAAGGAGCCCGTGTCCGGCCGGGCCGCCGCAACCGGGCGTCGGCGCCTCCCTGCCCACCTCACTCCCGCCGCGGCTCCTCCAAGGGGATTAGTGGGCCGCCTGCGCGGCTCGGCAGCCCGGGAGCCATGTTGTCCGGGGGGCTTGACAACGCGTGAGGGACCCGCGGCCCCTCCCGGAGGCTCGGACCCTCGGCGTGAGCTGGAAGGCTGCTGCGGCGGCGGAGGCCTGCGCCTCGGAGGCGCCTCGGGTCTGCCAGCCGCTGGGACCCGGACCTGCATCCGGTCGCCGCGGGCGTCGGAGGAGCCGCTTTCCTTGTGCGCCTCGCCTCGCCAGCTCTCGGGACGCGGCCCCCGCACTTGCTGGTGAGTTGGCGGCTGGCGGCCGCTCAGGGCTTTCCCTGCTGCCCCGCCGACCCTGGGCTGAGAGCGGCCGGCGGGTGCTTGGGACTGGGGGCCGGGGCGGGCGGCTCAGGCCCGGCCGGGAAGTTGAGGAGGGCGGCGCGGCGCAGGGGTCTCGCTTGTGTTTATCGCCCCTCGGGTCCATCTCGGACCCCGGTCGCCCGGGCATTTCCGGGCGTGGGGTGGGGTGTGAGTGTCTGACGCACGGGCTCCTTCGCGAGAGGCGCCTCCAGCCGCCGCCGCCGCAGCCGCCTCCGCGCTTGCTGCCGCTTTGGTCTCCGGGGGAGGCCGTTCTCCCCGCGAGGCCGAGGAGAGGAGGAGGCAGAAAGTCCCCCGAGACACAAAGGTCCCCTCGGCGGGGGTGGAGCTGCGAGGGCGGGCGGCGCAACCCCGAGGGGAAGGAAGGGGCGCAGGTCCGCGAGAGGTGGGAGAGGAAGCGGCGGTGGCCACCGCGTTTCCAGCTCCTTGGAGACGCCGGGGGTGTGCGTGGGTGGGGAGCGCGAGGAGGAGGAGCCCTCGCGTGAGGAGCCGGCCGAGACAAAGATCAGGGCAGCCTCCCGCTGGCGAGTGACACCCCTGAGTGTGGGTCAGAGCAGAGGTGGAAGGAATGTGGGAAACCCAAAGAACCGATGGGGAGGGGCAGATGGGGCGGGGGGGCTGCCGAGTATTCTCGTCATCGTCGCAGTTGCTTTTCTCAGGGTTTTTGTGCCCGATGGTTTTGGTCCCCAGTTCAGCTGGATAGCTCCAGATTCGCTCCCTCCCATCACCCTCTCCCTGCCACATTGACTCTCCTGTGGTTTTCCCCTCGTTCTCCCCGTACCTCTCACCCACTCCTTTTCGGGTAAGCAGTATTTTGCCTTCAACTTGGGGAACGTTTGCTAATGACAGGATGTCTGAGCTTGTTCTGACCCTGAACTGCCTTGAACTCCTCTCTCTTCCTCCCACCCTTTCCTTTCTGGGATCTTATAATGTCACATGGCCATTAACAATTAGCTTTTCTTCTGCAAAAATGGCAAAAGCATTTAGCTGAAATCCCTGGCGCTGCTTCTTTATATTAATGTGCCCACCAGAGACACGTCGTTGGTCATGGATTATCAGCTCTTTACTTACTAGCCAAATTAACTTTTTAGATAAAAAAGTGGCAAATTTTGTTTTGAGTTTTCATTATTCCTAGGGTCAGCAAAGTGTATCCCTGGCAGCCGCTAGACCTTCTGTCACTTATCAGGAAATGCTTGACTTAGACAATTCTTTCCTCCAACTTTGCTGATCCTTTCTTGAGGCTTTGTTGAAGGATTTCTTTTAAAAGGCGCTTGCGTAAGAAGGCTTGAGTAACAAATCTGAGTTACTGTATTTTAGACTTATTTTTTTGACCATTGGACAGAAGAAAATGAATGGGATTTAAGATCTTTGATGCCTTGAGTAAAGGAAAGCCTTTCCTGAAGCTAGAAATAAGGTTCAGCCACATTTTAAGAAAAAAATTTGCTAGCATTAATATTATTGGTTTTGTTCAGTTCTTTTATGAGATTAAGTAGTTGATTTACTTAATGTTGAGATGTTGCTTTGTTAATGAAGTCATTTCAGTCTTTGTAATCCTAGCATCTGCATACTTCCATAAACAGCGGGTTGGAACAAAAGAAAAAATGTGGCTATATTTAAGGAATATTCTTTTTTTTTTATGAGAGAAATTGTTGGAATTAAAAGTGATAACCTTTTTGGTAAATTATCTCATAGGTCAGGAACACTAATAGTTTGAATGCTGGACTTCAAAGAAAATAACTTAGTCTTTGAATTTAAGCTGTTTTAAAATTACTGTGCAAATATAATTTATTATTGATTTTTTAACAGGGAAAATAAAAACATATTGGAATATGAATGGAAAGAAAAGTAAAGCCTGTTTGATGTTTGGGACATTACTGTTGATGTCATTGTAAGAACAGTCATGTCTTGCTGCTTGTTGCCATTAAAATGTTGACGCTATAAAAATTGTGAAAGGGATTTCAGTTTAGGGACCAGTCTCTGAATTGAGGGACTCCCTCAATTCTTTGTGAAATTAACAGGTCATACCATTAATAATCGATGTTTTATTTATTTATCGAAAGACCATATTGAGGATACACTGATTTTTTTTTTCCACTACATATTAATTAGTGTCTAATTAGATGCCTGAAGTTTTATTCTCACTAGAAGGAAATCTACCAAAAAGTTAACAGATTTCTGGGTGGTGAGACTTACGGATGAATAAAAATACATTTCTTTATTTTTCAAATTTTCACATTACTTTTACAATCAGTAGAAAGAGTATGTGAAGAATTAAAGTCTTGTTTAAAAGAAAAAAAGAATTAAAGTCTTGTTAATATCCTAATTTGCTTGTTACTAAAAGAAGCTTTTATAAAATGTGTAATTTATTCTCATCCTTGGATTCAGGCCCATTAAAGTCACTTTCAGTGTGAGGTATTTGAAATAGTGCAGCTTGTCAAATGTACGCTGGTTACCTGAAGTAAAAAAGAGATACATAGTAAGGAAAGATGAAATTAGAATAATTAATTCTAATTAATTAATTAATTCAGTGTATGGTAGCGATCCATTGTGGTAGCTTTGTACACCAGGAGTCTTGTTCTAATAAGTCATTGGTTTTACTAAAATAGAAAAATTAAATTTTATTTTTTCTGTAGTACAAAATAGCTGTGTTGACTAAGATTTTAAAGTATATAAATGTTGATATATTTAGTTTTCAGTTACTTGTTTAGTCCTACGATTATGGTGGAAAGAGATGGCATATAAAATAATTTACTCTATCAAGGCTTTTGTTTTTTCCCTTATTTTCAGCAATATTTTTCTCCTTTTCCTTTATTGGTGAAATAGTACTAACTAAAAAACTGCAAATATTTTATTGTGAACAGTGGAACTATAATGGCTTCTGAGATGTATATTCAAAAGTGAAAATGATGATGTTGCTTAATATAAAAAAATTTTCTATGAACACAAAATTTTTGCGGTGGTATTTTCGTTGTTATTGTCTAATAATACTGAATATTTATAGGGCATTACATTTTGAATCTTTATTACTGTTCTCTAGTCTTAATAAAAATTATAGCATCATGTCATGGCATTCATTTATATAGCTTTTATACTTCCATGATGTGTAATTACAATGAATGTATTGCTGTATTGTAGAAAAGAGACATTATATGTTAAATGCAGCTTATAAAATATTCTTCAGAGTATTTTATCTATTTTAAAAGTTGCCCCCTTTCATACATGTGAAGGAAAAATAGTTTTGAGTTCTTTGAATTTTGAATGTGTAATTTTTGCTTAAACTTTTAAATAGAAAAATTATTTTAAATGCATTTTGTAAACTGTGGCATTTTGCATTTGAAATGATGAAGATAAACAGTAGGTTTATGGCATTTTTATATGTGCTTTATATAGTATTTGTGAGGTAAAAAACTGCCTACAATAGAAAACTTGGTATAACTTGCATTCAACCTACAGTGTTGGCAATTTCTTTTACTGGTGATGAGAGGACCTATTAGACTGACTTTTTTAAAAAATGTCTATGAGATATTTACAATATTAAGCCAAAAATTCTTACTGTCACTAGTGAATTCTTTGTCATTATTTTGCTCCCAGGCTTTTTTTTTTTTTTTTAACTTTTTATTTTGTATTGGAGTATAGCCAATTAACAATGTTGTGATAGTTTCAGGCACACAGCAAAGGGACTCAGCCATATATATACATGTATCCATTCTCCCCCAGACTCCGCTCCCATCCTGGCTGCCACATAACATGGAGCAGAGTTGCCTGTGCTATACAGTAGGTCCTTCTTGGTTATCCTTTTTAAATATAGCAGTGTGTACATGTCAATCCCAAACTCCCTAACTATTCCTTCCCGTTGTCAGTTACTTTGATATCTGCAAAATATTTGACCTGAAAAGAGGAGTTGCCAAGGACCAGAAAAATGTATTGAATGTATTTGAGTGTCGCTTACCTTTCCTAGCCTGTTTTCCTCCTTCTTTTGGCCAGCTTGGAAAATCAGTAGACGTCTATCCGTAAATCTAACAGGTGGAGTGCCTACTATAAACAATGTTATGTTCTGCAGTAACATACAATATTGAGTACGGTATTTAAGGAGTAGATTTATAAATCCATGACATTCTGCAGTAACATATGATATTGAATACTGTATTTAAGGAGGTAGATTTATAAATCCATGACATCGGGATAAGCGAAAATTGTCTTTATTTTGATGTTTTTAATGTGTTAAAATTAGTTCACATTATTTGAGCATGTGTCATAAAAGGGAAGATAGCGCCAGATACATACTGTGTAGATTGCTTCAGTATTGGGGGAAAATTTGCCTTAAGGTAGATAAAATCTATGTCTATATTTATACAGGTATAAGTACTTATTGATTTCTGGTTTGGTATTGCATATTTTAATTAAAGTGTAATTTTAATCTTTGAAGTTGCACACTTTATATGTGGCTATGTACCACTGAAAAATGGAAATACCAGACCAAATTGTACATTTTTGTCATTTTTTATATTAAAAACTGATCCTTATATAAATTGCACATTAGTATTGTTATTATCTCTTATTCAGATTTAAAAAACAGAACATGTTATTGACTTGACCTAAGGGTAGTCCATTAAAGTGAAAAACAATGAAAGAAGGTTTGCTTTCTTTTATTTGCGGTAAGAGTTTAAAAAAAAAAAAGATTTTGTTAACCTTTTAATAACACATTTTTTAAAATAAATTTATTTATTTTACTTTATTTTTGACTGCGTTGGGTCCTTGCTGAGCACGGGCTTTCTCTAGTTTCAGCGAGCGGGGGCCACCCCTCGCCACAGTGCACTGGCCTCTCATTGCGGTGGCCTCTCTTTTGTGGAGCACGGGCTCAGTAGTAGTGGCTCGCGGGCTCTAGAGCACAGGCCCAGCAGTTGTGGCGCACAGGCCTAATCGCTCCGCGGCATGTGGTATCCTCCCAAACCAGGGCTGGAACTCGTGTCCCTTGCATTGGCAGGCGGATGGATTCCCAACTACTGTGCCACCAGGGAAGCCCTAATAGCACATTCTTGTTAGTGTAAATACTTTCAAGAATACTCTAAATTTTGTATGTATATTTGTAAACAATCGGAAAAGGACCCAAGAATAATTTTTCTTTCACTATATTCGTTACTAACTCACTTTAGTCTTACCATATATTTAATCCTGCTATTTTTACAATTGATGGTTAATATTTGTTATTAGTGTGTGTTAATGTTAAATGATATAAACAAAAGTTGGTTAAAATTGGTATTAATACTTGTGAAAAATTATCAGGTAACAACACTGAAGCTCTTACTCCAAATTTAGAGGCATTATCCTTTAAATTAATTAATACTTATTTTTAAGTATTTTATAAAATAAACTTTTGAAGTATAATATACTTCCAGGTTTTAATATTTTAATTACTGATTTGTATTGCTATTTCTGGTGAGAAGGAAGCTTTTTGTTGATTTTTGAAGTAAGTTTTGGATTCCTTAAGCAGACATTAGTCCCTTGAGCCCATCTTACTGAATTATTTTTAAGAAATGATCTTTTATCTATGGCTTTATTATACTTAATAAATATGATTTTTCAGTTAATTCAGAGATGTAATCAGTAAGTACTTTTAAAGCTTTTGTCATGTCCTCAGCATTGTGTTAGTCATTGTACGTTATAAAAATATACTTTAATGGGTGAAATAATGGCAACATTGGTTGTCTGCAATGTTCTGTCCTTGGCCCCTCTTCTCATGTTTTCCATGATCCCTGGGCATTCTCATCCGTATTTAGTGCTTTGTTCTTATCACCTATATGCTGATGATCTCCATATCTTTATTTCTAATCCAGATCTCTTTTTCTGAGTTCTTTTCTGGCTGTCTCCCAGATATTATTGCCTCTTAGCGCTCCCTTACCAGAGCTGAACTCTTTTATTACCCCCTACCTCCATTCCCAGCCACAGTGAATGCACCACCATCAGCCTAGTCACTTAAGCCAAAACCTTTGGCAGCTTCTGATGTTTTTCTGTTATGCTCTTCTCCCTCTAGTCCAGTCAGTCACACCCAATCTTGTTAATTTTATTTCCTAAACATCTTTTAGATTTATCTTTTTCTGTTGCCCCTTTCACATGTCAGGATTTTGGAATGCCTCATCTGAATTACTACTTCCAATTTTACCCTATTTTAATCTAACAATTATTCATTCTTTATATATATGTCTTTTTTATGAAGTATAGTTGATTTACAATATTGTGTTAGTTTCAGGTGTACAGTGAAGTGATTCAATTATATACATACTTTTTTTTTTAAATTTTTTATTTATTTGTTTTTGGCTGTGTTGGGTCTTCGTTTCTGTGCGAGGGCTTTCTCCAGTTGCGGCGAATGGGGGCCACTCTTCATCGCGGTGCGCGGGCCTCTCTCTGTCGCGGCCTCTCCCGTTGCGGAGCACAGGCTCCAGATGCGCAGGCTCAGTAGTTGTGGCTCACGGCCTTAGTTGCTCCGCGGCATGTGGGATCTTCCCAGACCAGGGCTCGAACCCGTGTCCCCTGCATTGGCAGGCAGATTCTTAACGACTGCGCCACCAGGGAAGCCCCTATATGTATACTTTTTAAGATTCTTTTTCATTATAGGTTATTACAAGATATTGAATATAGTTCCCTGTGCTATACAGTAAATCCTTGTTGTTTATCTCTTTTATATATAGTAGTGTGTATCTGTTAATCCCATACTCCTAACTTATCTACCCCCCCCCCTTTCCTCTTTGGTAACCATAAGTTTGCTTTTTTATGTCTGAATCTGCTTCTGTTTTATAAATAAATTGATTTGTATTATTTTTTAGATTCCACACATAAGTGCTACAAAAGAATATTGGTCTTTTCTTTGACTGACTTCACTCAGTGTGATAATCTCTAGGTCCATCCATGTTGCTGCAAATGGCAATATTTCATTCTTTTTTATGGTTGAGTAATATTCCATTGTATATGTATATACCACATCTTCTTTATTCATTCATCTGTTGATGGTTTGTGTCTGTCTTTTTATCCCTCTGTTCTTCTTTCCATCCATCCATCCATCCATCTGTGCATCCATGTCTGAAGTGCATGCCTGCTCTGTACCATCACTGTGGTCAGTGCTAGAATACAAAGATGAGGAAACTGGTGTGTTGATATTACAGTGCTGTGACAGTTGGAGAGAAATTCTCATTTTTGTGGACAAATGTTACTTCCTCTGAAGTCTTCTTTGATCCATTCTGACAGAGTTATGGTGATTCTGCTATAGCATTTATGTCTACTATAGTACTTAATACATTGTATTGTATTGTAATTAATTATTTACAAATCCTCTACCCTTTTGTCTGGCTTTGTGCTGCAGAGGGAGCATGCTTTTTAAATTTTGGTATTTCCCCCATATTATGTATTGTTTAATTGAGTGAATGAAGTGATGGAATTAGGAGAAACAACACTGAATTAGTAAGTTAGGGTCAGATTAGTTATGGCCTAGAAAGGGTCAAGAATTAATTTTGATATAGTAGAAAATAAAAAGCCATTAAAAGTTTTGAGTGTTGGTGCTACATGTAGGCCATGTAGGCTGTGTTTGTATGAGAGTAATTTGGATGCAGTTGGTAGGCCAATTTGGAGGGGCAATAATTTGGTATTACTGGGCCTTTTTAATTACACGTGAGCTGTACTAACTTGTTAGTGAAAATGGAGAGAAAAGGGATGTAATCTTCAAAGATTGTTATCTTTTAGACAAATTAGAATCTAAAATTTCAATATCTATATGTAAACAAAATATCTATTTCTAAAGGTCTAAAAACATTGGTCAGTATCAAGAGTAAGATTTGGATAAAATTTCATCCTTAATGAAATCCAGCTGTTTAACTGTATAGTACTAGACTTAAATTCATTAAAATAAAATACAGAATTGCACTCAGAACAGTGCATTTAATGTCATTCCTGTTACCCTGATAGTTATGTATACAGTTGACCAGGAGATATGTTTTCATTGGAATTACTGTAATTAAATAAAAACTGCTTTATGGTCTACTTTTAAAATTAAAGACATTTTATTTAGGTTTTTATTAAAATTGAGTTTTAAATTATATCTCTGATATAGTAAGTGTGTGATAAAAACTAGATTCACTTGAGAAATCAGATTTATTTGAGAAATCAGATAATAATGCTTCCCCAAGTAATAACTGATAACTATGTGATCTTGAGCTAGTTACTTAAACTCTTAAGGGTCAGTTTCTTCTATAAAATTGGGAATGACAGAACCTACTTCATAGGGTTGTAGAAATTAAATGATATGTATAAAGCACTTTGCAAAGTACCTTGCACCTAGTGAGCACTCACAGTTAGCAATTATTTTTATTACTCTGTATTATAGCGGGAAAGACTTGGTTATGGTACTAGAATTGTTTTGCAGATCCATTCCTTCAGGTTGATGAATGTCTAAATAAGTGGTTCACAAGGACAATTGAATCAAAATCATCTCTGGCTTTTTAAACCGAACATACCTCCTGGATTTTCTAATATGCCTCTCCCACTGAATTTGAGAATCAGTGTGTTAGTGAGTTAGTGTTACTAATGGGGGTATGTTGTACCCTTTAGGTATATTGGCAGGAAGGGAATAGTATAGACTAGTGGACTAAATAATTTAGGATATTCATTGTTGTTTCTTATCTAATGATCATTAGGGATAAAACTGTCGTAATCTTCCGGATGAACACATTGATAAGCTTTTCCTTAGGGCCAGCCAAATTTTTCGTGTAACCATTTGCCCTGTTGCCCTTCTTCAGGCTTGTGCTATACCATTTCTTTGACATCTTAACAGTCTAGGCAATATTTGCTTTCCTTCTTAATGATTTTTGTGTGTGACTCAGGTTTTCTGAACTCAAAATAGAATAACAGGTAATAACAACTTATCCATCAAGAGAAGAAACTGGTTTGTTTTTTTCCTTTGTCATAAAATCTGCGTAGATGTTTACTGTTTATTATTATGTTTTTGTTTATTATCTTATGTTCTTATAGGTAAGTGGCCTTAACCTGAGCTCAGAAGCACTCGTGTTGATTTAAAAAAAAAAAAAAAAGCTAGAAGCCTGTGTGTGCTGTGTGTGTGTGTGTGTGTGTGTGTGTGTGTGTGTGTGTGTGTAAAATCTCAAGCTCTGTCCCAGAGCAACTGAATTGGATACTCTGGGTTTGGGTTTTTTTTTTAAAACATTCCAAGTAATTCTTGAGTTTTAGAGTCATTGTTCTAGGATTTAAATTTAAAGGCAAAATGATTAAAACTTGCATAATTCCATCTTATTTTTTCTCCCTTTTTATTCTATTTTGGATTTGCTAGTTTAATCGTGTTTGGGGGGAAGTTTTCTTAAGTTGATGTATAAAAGTCTTCTGTTCCACTTATTTACTTTTCCCTTTAGTGAATGTTTTTGTCTTGCTTTTTTAGTTTGTTTTGTTAAAAGGTAAACTGAGGCACATTAAAATTTTCAACTTTATTTGAGCATACATTGATTTGAATCAGGCGGAGCCAAGCCAAAGGTGGTTAGGAGTGCTCCACCAACAGGAGCTAGGGTGGAGGTTTTCATAGAGAAGACGTGGAAGCAAGCAAGGAAATTATTTGATTGGCTATAGCTTAAGAGGTTACCTTATTTAGGAAAGCCTAGTTGGTTGGTTGTGATTGGTGGTTCTTAAGTTTCATTTCCTCAGATTCAAGTGTATTGAGTGTAGCTTAGGTTTTGGTTTGTTTACTGCCACCTCAGTCTAATGCCCTTCTTGTTTAATTACTTTAGTTTCTTATCAGTGTCTTACTGTTTTCTGTCTTTATGGTCTCACTTATTATGTTTTAAAAATTATCTTTCAAATATAAGAACATAAAATAATGTAGAAAATAGACTATAATCTAAATTTCCAGTGTGTCTTTTTGCAAATGTATGTAAATGTATTTTATTTTGGAGGTTTTTCCATATCTAAAGATCTTCCTTTATTTTTAATAGTTGTAGTACTTCTGTTGGATATATGATCACTCAGTCCTGTGTGGATCCTTGGGTTGTTTCCTATTCTTTTGCTGTTACTTTGCCAAATGAACAACATATATATATATATATAACATTTGCATAAGCAAATGCATGATTTAGATTCCAAGAACAAGGATTTCCCTGAAATTCATATGTTGAAACCTAATCCCCAGTGTAATGGTATTTGGAGGTGAGACCTTTGGGAGGTGCTTATGCCATGAGGGTGGAGCCCTCATGAATAGACCTAAGAGAGATCCCTTTCCCCTTCTCCTGTGTGAGGACACAGTGAGAAGGCAGTCTGTGAACTAGAAAGTGGGCTCTCACCAAATACTGAATCTGCAGTGGCCTTGATCTTGGACTTCCCAGCCTATAGAACTGTGAGAAATAAATGTCTGTTGTTTATAAGCCACCTAGTCTAAGGTATTTTGTTATAGCAGGCCCAACAGACTGAGAGAGTTAACTTCAGCAATCATAAATTACGTCGATAGTGTGATGTGATGAGAATAGCACTTCACCTCTATGGTCTTCCTCCCCCAAAATTATAACCCCAGTCTAATCATGAGAAAAACAGACAAATCTCAGTTGAGGGCTATTCTACAAAACAGCTGAATAGTACACTTCAAAACTGTCAAGGTCATCTAAAACAGGGAAAGTCTGAGAAACTCACAGCCAAAAGGAGCCTCAGAAGATGATGATACTGTAATGTGGTATACTCCATGGGATCCTGGAACAGAAAAAGGACATTAGATAAAAACTAATGAAATCTAAATAAAGGAATGACTTTAGTTAAATATATCAGTTTTCGGTCAATAATTGTGACAAATGTACCATACTAATATAAGATCTTAATAGCAGAAACTAGGTGTGTGGTGTAGGGAAACTACTATCTTTGAAATTTTTCTGTAAATCTAAAACTATTATAAAATAAAACATTTATTTAAAAAAAAAGATAGGTGCTTCTGTAATTGTTAGCTATAGCCAAATTACCATTTTTTACTTCTACCTGAATGTATGAGAGGCTTGTTTTCTTATAGCCTCACCAGCTGAATGTGTTGTCAAATTTCTGGAATTTTGTCGGTTTGATAGATGAGAACTGGTGTAACTCAAACTATTGTGTTTCTCTCATTATGAATGACATAGAGTATTTTTTTTACATGTTTAATTGGCATTTTACTTATTTTCCCTTTCTGTGAACTTTCATGTTCTTTATTTTTCTATTTGGTTGCTGGCCTTTTTTTCTTGATTTCAGGATTTCTCTATAGGGAGATGAGCCCTTTATTTGTGATATGGGTTGCAAATATATATGTTCAGATTCTTTGATATTTTTTCACGCAAGTTTTTTCCTTTTTTATATGGTAATTTTTTTTTTATGTTTCTGGATTTTGAAATATAGTTGGAAAAGTCTTCACCACTCCAAGATTATAAAGGAATTCATCCAAATTTTCTTGCAGTACTTGTGGTTTCCTTTTTTACACTTAGATCTTAAAATTTGAATTCTTCAATTCCTCCCAATAATTGAGGCATTTTAAATGCTTAACCTTTTCTTTCAAATTACTCCTGTGTAAGCATGCCTGTGGTCTTATAGGTACCTTAAATGATTTATAGTAGAAGAAATGTTTATACATTTACTTTTGGTGGATATGAAGTTTCAACTTTCTAGAAAATGTATTAAGCATTTCATTGTATCTTAATTCCAAATCATGGTTTAAAAATAATTTTAAAGTAATGAAGACTCCTTTAAAGTTTGTTTTCACTGTTATAGTGTAGTATATTTAGCAGTGTTTTTTCTTCTAGATTATTAGCATTGTGGATTATTCATATATTAATTTAGTTTTTTCCCCATCCTGTTTCTCCTAAGATTACGGTTTAGATTATTAAACCCCTCTGTGATTTGTCTTCCATCTTCCTTAGAACTCCTCACTGGTTTTATGGCCCCTTTGATATTAGTAATCTCTTTATTTGGTATTATTTAGAAATTTAGTAGGCCAGTTAGCTGTTTTAACTCATTAAGAAACTGGAAGCAATAGTGTCAGCAGATGTTGCCTAACGTGGGGTGCTGATTTCTTATAACGTTTTATAAAGGTTTCATATTTTCCTTGCACTACTTGTGATGAAACTATTATTGCTGAACTGAATCTTAAGACATTTGAGAAACTATCTGATAGTGCTGTGGAATGTTGGCTTCTAGAAAATACTACCCAAAATAACGTGGTGAGTTTATTGCTTATGGTAGTAAAGGAGAACACCAGCTTTCCTGAGTTGGTAGGATCTGCTGGGGGAAGAGGGGTATGTGTATGGGTGAAAAGAAGAGCAAAGTTAGGAGGGAGAGTGAAGTTTGGATATTTATTGAGGATTTGGAATCTTTAATGCAGGTATTTCAATGCAGGAGCTTGATTAGAATTAGTAGGGATCATGTAATAGTTTAGGATTGATAGACGTAGCAAAGCAAGGGTTTTAAGGTGAGATTTTTTCAGAGTCTTGGAAAGTGAACAGTCATTTGCTGCTATTTATTGAAAAGTTGAATAGTCTGATGTTGGTTTATATGGGGTTTTGGGGAAGTTCCTGGAATGAACAATGAAGTTATTTGCAATTCTTATCTGCCTGAGCAAGAGTTTCCTGGAATAGTGAAGTCTTGTTGTTGAAGACAGCTGAATAGTGATGCTAATGTAGACTGTAAAGTCTGGGTGCAGATGGTTTAGTTCTCAGTGCCCATTCAGAACCACAATAAGTTTGAAAATGTATTTATAAGAAGTCTAATTCTTAGGCCCATCTACAAAGACAATACATTCTGTTGGTGAGGGGTTTGACATTGAAATTTTTTCCCCTGAGGAATGAAGCCTAACTCTGACAATTAATGTGTCTGAGCTCAGAAAAGAGAGAAAAGGATCAGAGATGGAAATTTGGGAGTTACTGTTTAGATTGAACTTGTGTGCCTAGATGAGTTTGCCTTAGGAGGAAACATAGTAAGAAGAAAACTACTTGGGCCTTAATAGTGCTTAATGGCTATACTGGGTGGGTGTGTGGGTGTGTGGGTGTGAGTGTGTGTGTGTGAAACCAGGATATTGATATTGTTTTGTGATCTCTGGAGGTGTGGCAGTACACAAAAGCTTTTTGTGCCTAAATGGAGGAAGATCTATTGGCCCCAGTGATGAATTTTCACTCAACAGTTCTGTGAATGTACGAAATATAGACTGTTCACAGAACTATTTGTTCTGTCATGATATTCTTCACATAAGAATTGCCTAGTGGGCAATTCTGTTTGCAGGGTAGTTATTTGAAATTAAGAATATTTTCTTAGAAGTAATTTTACCATCTTGCTCCCACATGACCCCATAGAAGTTATTTAATCTCTCATTTTGACTGTGATTGAGGAAAGGAGGTCATTGGCGTGTAGCCTGCAATTTTGTATACAGTACATATGTTTGCTGTTCATAACTTGGGAGGAAGTTACATTTGTTGAATGCCTACTATGTGCTAGACACAATATATATACAATCTAATCTATATCTCACATTCTTTTGAGGTAGTTGTTAATTCCCTTCTTCAAAGAGGAAACTAAGGTTGGCTTTCTCAGTGTTCTACTTCTCACTCTCCCCAGTGTCTGTATGAAGGAAAAAGGATTTGAACCTGTGTTAGGCTTACTCTCACTTTCTGCTACACCAACCAAGTGGACTTCCTGTATACTATACACCCTTCATCAACCAGTGCCAAACATGTATGTAATTAACATTTTACCACAGGTATTAATTAAATGTAGGAATATTATACCGCTCAGCTTTTGAGATCAAGACTGAATGAATAGGTAGTAAGCAATAACAAAGCAAAGCAGAGAGGATCGAGGCCTTTATTATACTCAAGCTTTGATTAACTAGAATCCATTTAATTCCACTTAAGGGAGATACTCAGGTATTGTCAGAATTCCAGTTAATTTCAGGTATTACTGTTTAAAAATATTTTTCTGTATCCTCATAGGTAACCTTTCTTCGAACCTTTCTTTTTTTTTTTCCGTTTTTCTTAAAAGGTACATTTTACTTTCTTTTTTCTTCAATTGTGTTAATCTAATTTAGTGCTTTGCTTTTCTTATTTCTAGTATGCAAAGATTTCCTCAATAAGTAGAATTAGTAGAATGAAAAATGCTAGAGATAAATACGAAAACTTTTGGAAAATACCAAAGTTGTAGCTGTGGAGTTTAGTCAGGTACAGATTGTCTTCTTAATCTTTTGATTGAAATCTTACCCCCTGGCCTCTACTATAGATCTTATAAAGTAAATTAAGTGTACTTGTGAATTGGCTTGTTATGCTCCCTCCCTCTTAGGATTGGTATGTGAGCAGTTTCTAATTTTCCATTTAGCAAGTAATGTGGTGTAGAGGGTTAAGTTTTTGGTTTTTTTGTTTGTTTTGTTTTTCTCCTCCAAAATCGCAAGAAGGCTTTTCTGAAGGTGATGATAGTTTTAAAAATTTGAGATCAACTGATACATGATTCAGCCTTTAGGAAGATCCCTTTTGAGGGTATTTCCTATATCTTCAAAACTAACTGACCACTTTTAAGAGGTTTTTTTTTTTCCCCCTAAACAGCCCTTCCTTCCCCAAAGAAAAACTTTTCCAGAAGGTCGAAGAATGCTGGCATTTTTAATGCCACTGTTGCTGAGGAAAGTTGGCCACTATCCAGTAGAATCTGTCTTATGAAAGCTTTAATAAAGTGTTAGTTTTTTAAAAATGTGATAAATATTATTGTGTCACAAGTTACAGAATGACAGAATAGCACATTCAGTTATGTAGTTCAGATGTTTATTGGAGAGAAAGGCTAGAAAGTTGCCTACACACTTTGTTTTTTTTAAACATCAGAAACAAGTTCATATTTATCTTATGCCAAGTATGCTAAGAACATTCTGAGTGAAACCTACATGGATATTTAGAAAGTAGATATTGTGAAATTTGTACTTTGACAACATATAAAGACAATACATAATTTTTTATTTGGTAATTGAAAAATATGTTGTCTGATATATTATTATTTTTGAAGGAAATTGAAGTTTTATTCTTATAGTAGCCATAAGAATGTGACCTTTTAAATATCTAAACATATATTTTACATAATTCTTCTCCTAAAATGCTTTTAAAATTTCCTGCTGTTGGAGTTAGGAAGTGGTTGAAAGAGTGAATGATTAGCTGAGCCTTACATGATGTCTTTACATTAGTGAGGTCATTATGTGTCACCATGTGGTGAAGTCTGACCTTTTCAGTTTTATGGTTTGAGATTCCTTCAGTTTATTTTGAGGTGAAGTGGTATTACAGAATCTTTTATGTAATTTAGGTATAAAGTATAGTGTTAATTTAGAAATGTACAATGAAGTAATCTGGATTGATAAAACAAATTTTTTTTTTTTGATATGAGTGTTGTGATGAGGGTAGGGAGGAACAAAAAGATTTTTTAAAATGTTTCTGTTGTTAAGGAATTTGTAATATGGTGAAACTCAGGAACTTTCCATTTACATAGCCCACTTATCCTGGTGAGTAAATCAGTTTAGAAGACCAGATTTTAGATCTGAGGATTGGTTGAGCGTAGCTTTTTAGATCAGTGGCTTTTCAACCTTTTTGGTCTCAGGTCAAAAAAATTCTTTAATTTTTACATTAATTTTAACATTTATGTACTTAAAAATAACAAGCATTACAAATTAACATAAATATTTTACAATGAAAAAGAACTATTAAAAAAATGGTGAGAAGGGTAGCATTGTTTTATATATTTGCAAATCTCTTTAATGTCTATCTCAATAGAAGACAGCTGGCTTCTCACAACTTCTGTATTTCAGTCTGTTGCAGTATTCTGTGAAATGTAGTCTGGAAAACTCCACTTTATACTCGTGAAAGAAAAGTAAAAAAGGCAATTAAGTTTTTAGTATTATTATAAAAATAGTTTTGACCTGAGGAACCCCCCACCCCCACCTTTAAAGATTCCACAGACTACACTTGGAGAACCTCTGCTTTAGAGCAAAATGGAATTGGATCCTAATCCTGCCCTTGATCATCCTCTCTCAATTGGATATTCTTAGGGGCTCTGTCTATTAAGCTGTAGTAACTCACTGAATTCTTTCTCAAATCTATTCCTGGCTGTCTTCTTCTATGAATAGCCTTGGAGCTGTAGGCTTTGATTCTTATATTCCCTTCCCTCTTTTGGAAATGACAAGGCTTACTAGCTATATGATCTTGAGCAGATTCATTAACATTTCTGAGTCTGTTTTTCTCATTTGCAAAACTGGGCAGAGCAGTACGTACCAACTCATAAGTCTTTCATGGAAATCAAATTATAATAGATGATTAAAGTTATATACAGTCGCTAATAAAATCTTACTTACAGAGCTTAGCAAAAAAACCGCTACCTGAGGTATGCTCTAATTTTGGATCCTCTCTTTTTTATAAGTTACTCTAGAGAGTGACTTTTTTTTTTAACTGCTCTCCTTTCTGTCCTGTCCAGCACTTATCTGGACCTTCCTTCTTAGAGCTAGGTCCTATGCAAGGAAACGGGATTTAAAAACACAAACAGCGAAACATCCTTCTTTCTCTGAAAGTTTTCTTAATTTTGTACTTAAACTAGTTAGAAACAAACAGGAACATGCTATATAAACGACGTACAATATATGATTATGAGAGCATAGTGTAGGGAATACTCTGTTCTGTCTAGGTAAAAGTAGAATAAGGAAAGGAAAAAGGATTAGTACGTGCCTTATTTCTCAAAAACTGGTTTTTGTAACTCCTAGAAGAAAGAAAAACTGTTAAGCACCCAGCCAATTCATGTTTATTGAGTGAAGCAGTGTGTTAAACCCTATTCTGGGCGGTATTAGTTAAGAGCATGGACTAGGTAGGGTCTTACACTGTTTGAGTTCCAACTGGCTCTTCCTTTTACTAGCTGTAACCTTGAGTGAGTTTTTAACTCTTCAGTGACTGAGTTTCTTTAGATATGTAAAATGGGGATAATTTAAATAATATTATAGGGTTACTGTGGTAGTTAAAAGGAGTTAATGTAAATAAAGCACTAGAACAGATTGGCACATCGTATTATTAACTACTTTTCCTATTACATAAAATTGGGAAAAGACATCATTTCCTTGATAATATTAACTTCTAGTAGTCTCACAGAGATCTTTTATTTTAAAAGGATTGCTGAAAAATTGTATAATGTGAAAGGTTAATTTTGTCTTTTTTCATTTTCTTGTTATTGTTATTTAAAGCACATTTTATTACTTAGACTTGCACAAGAGGAGAAAATTGATAAAAGGCCAGATCTCTTAACAGTTAAAATATATTTTACCTAAATTCACATTAATAATCTTAGGTACTTTTTTCCATTGAATTTATTATAGTCGCCTTCTTACATGATGTTGCTAGGGAAACTAATGGGTAAGGAAGTACTTAAACTTAAATCTCACTTTCTGAGAGAAAAACTGTTCATTAGTACCATTGGGTACTAGTCATTTTCTATACATTTCTAATCATTTGCCAGTGTATAGGGACATAAACTTGTGAGTTACCTGGTTCACTTTACAAACAGAGAATTGCTCATAATTCTAATGTTGAGACTGATTTATTTGAACAGATCTTTTAATGTGGTAAATTAAATTTTGGATGAAAACCAGTGTCGGGTTGAGCAGTAAGCTATAACAATTATTGCATTCTAGGGCAGTGATTATTAAGAGGTAAGAGTCATTTGAGCAATCAGTGAAAATCATTATTAAATTTAATCCCTTCTGCTTACAGAAATAATAGAAAAAGAGTAGAAACCTTTCTCTGTCCTTTCGTGTTTCTGAGGATGTCAAAGAGATAGTAATGCTCGTGAAATGTGTACATGGAAGGCAAATATACATTAGGGCTCCAGGAAAAGCTTAATTGGTGTTACATGATTAAAACAAGAGACCCATGCTGCCACTTTTTGATTTCCAGATAAAAAGTCAAGTTTGAGTGTCAGAAAAAAAGTCTTATTTTCTCCTTGGTGAAAGAAGCCATATTTTTGGAAGCAATTGGAACCGCAAAGGAGTCTATTTTGGACTCCAGGCACTTAAAAAAATCTACTAAATTGAACATGCTCACTCACTGTAATTAAATGATAACCCCCCCCCCCCAATGTTTGAATAAAGTTAGAGTAAAATACATTCTGGAGTTCAGTAATAATGAATTCATACCCATTTTACTGTCTCTTACTACTCATGAGTTCTGGAGAGCCTTGGTGAGTGCTGTTAGGTTTTCTTTCCTGTTGATTGTTTGCACACCTGATGACTTGGATTTTAATCACATATTCAGCCTGCTGTTATGGAAGCAATCATATAAATGAACATGTACTCAAGTGCCTAGGAGCTCAAAGCATGATAAAAACAAGAATTGATTTTTCAAGCATCAGGTCAAATTCTGTAATAAATATTTATTTTTAATTTCTATATAAAATAATCAAATCTTAGCTGATATCCACATATTTCAAACAGTATCTGTTGTAAGAATGAAATAAGGAAAAGTTTCTCATAATGAAATTTAACCTTATTTTTTAAAAAAGAAATCACATTCACAGAGATGGGCTGATAAGATTGTGCAATAAAATTTTTGTTTATAATACTGAGTTTGGTTCTTTCCTTTTCTCTGGTTAAATTCTTTTCCAGTTTAAGAATGTTTTTTAAAATTGTGTAGAAATTTTATTACAGTGTGTCAGCACTCCATTTAGAAAGTTCAAATCATCCACGTATACTGCAATTAATTTGCTACGTTTAAAGTATTTTGGATGAGATGATTGCATGCTTGCAGAGACGTCTGTGTGCAGCGTTTAAGAAGGCAAGTGAGGGTGTGGTAGAAGCTCTGACTGATTTGTGGCCTTCAGTCCCTGTGTAAGACTACTGACTGATGGTCATGGCATGTTCAATACTAACTGTTGACTAGTAGGCTTTTCTTTAGTTTGACCTTACATTCTTTTCCTACCAGTTGTTGTATGCCAGCTTTACTTGCAATTACATAATTTAATCAAATATTACCTGAACCAGTAAAATATCAGTGTATAAGGAGAGTTATTTCTGTGAAAACTTTGGGAAGACTTGATAAAGGCAGGTTGCTAAAAAAAAAAAAAATCTGTGGAACTAGACGTAAGGAAGACAACTAAAAGCCTGGAACGGTCATACAAATCTAGAAGTTTGGCTTTACAGGTGTTTTCAACTTTTCCCTGCAATTTAAAAGCAATTGACTAGAAATGGTAGAGTCTTTATTGTCACATGGGTTTATGTAAGAAATTCCTATCATGGCCTTTGTTTTACAGCAGAAGATTGGTAAGCACATTTGAATGTTTTAAGTTAAAATGTGTAAGGTAATTTTTTCCCTTTTTTTGTGATTCATTGAATTACTGACTTGATTAGCGGACTGTCTGGTCCTTAGGTGGTTCACCAATTCTTGTGTTTAGTGACTATACCATTCTACCTCAGACATTTTTCTTGAACTCTAACTTGAAAGTTAGTAGTAGGATTGAAGCACATTTTCAAACTTTAACATGGCTTTTGTAGTAAAATTGGAATATGCTGTGATTCCATAGTTAATACCACTTGTGGTTATAACAGTGGTCATAAAATTTTGTATTCAAGCCGTGTCCTTTAACAAGACTTTGTATTAGTTACCTAGGTTTGGAAACCCTCTTATGCTCCTTTCTAGCCTTGGTTGCCCCTTTTTAAAAAACACAGAATGGCTTCCTTTTGAATTTCCTCTTCCAAGGAATCAGCGGATGCTTCTACGGCAGACTCTTGAGCCAGTATAATGGTTTCATACAGAGGTGTCAAAATATTTCATTTTCTGGTGGATGTTAGATTAAAATGTGGAACAGTTCAACAATTATAGCTTACTTGGAAAATTAAAAAAGGAGGATATTTCCTATTTATGTTTATTTTACTTCTTATCTCAGGGAGCTAAAAATACCTTTTAAGAATTAATGTCAACAGCATTGGGCTGCACTCGAATCTTAGGAGGCACAGTGCCCGGAGAGGGCCCCAAAGCTGTTTTGCTGGCTGCCTACTCTGGAGCAGCTGACTAACCAGCTGCAGAGCACATTGATCTGGTCATAATTGCTTTCATCCTGGAGCAGAGCAAGTTAACACAATTTAAATCAAGAGCCACATTAGAGGATCCTGACCTCAGGATAACCTCTCATTTCCTACCTTTGAGAGAGGGAACAATTCCAGTCACTTCCCTAAGTTCTAGCCACAAAATAGCATGGGAACATATAGCCACATCTAAAGATTGTGATCTCTTGACTTTTTTTTATACTTTATACAGGTGGATTCAGAACAGTAAAAGGAACAAGTCTTAATGTAGTATTGTTAGTTGAATAGAGAAATAATCCTTCCCCTCCTCTACTCATTTTTTTCCTATTGAAATTTCCTAGACCATTCCTATAGAAGCAGTATAGATAAAATAGACCTGAGACTGTGTTTGTAAACCTGCCTTTTTCCTAAAAAAGCCACCAGAGTGTGACAACTCTCTTGTCTGTGTTAGATAGCAGACCAGTGTTTCTTGATGTATACATTTTTGGACCATTGCTTTCTTTTGATAGATCTGGGCCTCCCATTATTCTCTGAATACTCATACCAGTCACTATAGAGGTTTTACTGAGCTTTATTTTCTAGAGGTTTCAATTTTGTTTATGCTGTGACTCACATGACAGCAAAGATAATTTCACATATGGAAAACTATAGAATGAGAGACTGAGAATTGTGAGCAATTTCCAATTCATAAGCTATAAAACCATTCTTCTTTCCCATTCATTGTTGGGAGTGACATTATTATTATTATTATTATTTTTTGCAGAGAGATCTCACAGTCTTTTTTAAAATTTATTTATTTATTTATGGCTGCGTTGGGTCTTCGTTACTGCACGTGAGCTTTCTCTAGTTGCGGCGAGCAGGGGCTACTCTTTGTTGCGGTGCACGGGCTTCTCATTGAGTTGGCTTCTTTTGTTGCAGAGCACGGACTCTAGGCACGTGGGCTTCAGTACTTGTGGCTCGCGGGCTCTAGAGTGCAGGCCCAGTAGTTGTGGCACACGGGCTTAGTTGCTCTGTGGCATGTGGGATCTTCCCGGGCCAGGGCTGGAACCCGTGTCCCCTGCATTGGCAGGCGGATTCTTTAACCACTGTGCCAGCAGGGAAGCCCAGGAGTGACATTATTGAAATAACCCTGAATCTGCTCTAATTCATTAAGTATAATTCACATAGTTGTTATTTCAACTGTTAGTAATTCAAGTGCTCAAGTGCTCTTGGAGGACATACTGAGTTAGAACAAAATAAGAAGCAAGAGTAGAAATCATTAAAAATGTCATGCAGTGAGAGGATAAAAGGAAATAAGGAGGTAAATATAGTCAGATGTTTTATAAGTATTAAAATTGTGTTGACTTATGTAGTTAATATCTTTCTAATCAGAAAAGAGAAAAGGACCCAGCTATCTAACCAAGGTCACATCCTTTGTGTATCCTTTGTGTCAGTGATGACATTGAGCCACCTATAATCTTGGCTAAATTCCCATAAGACCAATGATACAGAGTTCCATTTCTTAACGTCCAGAGTTATGGATACATTATATTCCTAGTAGTGCAAAGCTAATTGATTTATATAAGGATCAAATTATGGGTCTTAGCCTTAACCAAATACTTTAAACAAGCATGAGTTACTAATAACTGACTTTTTGGTGGGGGGATAGTGGAATATAAATAACACGAATCATTCAGAGATGATGTCTACTTTTTTCATGTCTGTTTAGCCTATATATTGCAATACACTAGATATAACATCAGATATTATATAATATAATTATAATATGTCAGGTAGTGGCTATGGTTTATTATACTTAGAATTAATGGAGCTTTTCATGTAGATATTTATTTTACTTTTTCTTATATGAAGGACTGGATTATACTGACCATTAAAGTAGTGACAAAAATGGCTTGCTATGTATGTATTGATAGTAAGGGTAATGTCTGTGTTCATACAGTAATGGGTGTGGCCTATTTATTTCTCTGATGGAATGTGTCACACTTGACAATACTGTCCTCAAAAAGAGTTTATTAATAATTTTAAATAACTTCATTTAAAAATACACTGACTAGGAAGGCTGGATAGCTGCTGAAGGTTTGCTAGAGGCTTTTTGTCCTTCCCTTTGTCAGATATCTCTTCTCAGAAGTGTTGAAATATAACCAGGAATAGTTGAAAAATTTTCTTAACCATTTGTGGAATTGAATCTGGAATTTATCTTTATGATTCTGCTCAAGGAGTAATGTTTGTAGGCCTACTGAAGGAGGAAGGAGGAATACTTTACAGGTCTCCTGCAAATGTACTATTTTTTTTTTTCACATGTACTATTTATAATATCATCTACTTTGTATAAACATAGTTTATATTTAAAAGAAATAGCAGATAAGATACCCTCATTAGGAAATAATTTGTTAAGCACATTTTGGTAGGATAGTAAGTAAAATCTGTTGACTTTCAGATAATTTTATATTGCTAAATTTGCTTTAATTTGTGGTTTTTCTTTTTTTTTTTCTTTCCTTGTTTTAAATTTATTTATTTATTTTTGGCTGCGTTTGGTCTTCGTTTCTGTGCAAGGGCTCTCTCCAGTTGCGGCAAGTGGGGGCCACTCTTCATCGCTGTGCGCGGGCCTCTCACTATCGCGGCCTCTCTTGTTGCGGAGCACAGGCTCCAGACACGCAGGCTCAGCAGTTGTGGCTCACGGGCCCCGTCGCTCTGTGGGATGTGGGATCCTCCCAGACCAGGACTCGAACCCGTGTTCCCCGCATTGGCGGGCAGACTCTCAACCACTGCGCCACCAGGGAAGCACTTTCTTTTGAAAAAGATTATTACAAGTGCTTTGACTTATTTTACTCAAGAATGTTACTCAGTTTCACAAAAATTAAAAGGAAAGGCCGTTTGTGGTTCCCTTGTAATCTGCACATGAACCAACTTATTTGTGTGTAGGTTAATGGAAAGAACACATAGGATTTGAATTTTGGCTTTATCATGATTTACTGAGTGTAATGACTCTTTGGTGAGTTACTTAAGTTTTGAGCTTTTATTTTCTCATTTGTGTAATGGGAAAGGTAAATAATAATACCTTTTTTTATCTCAGAATTATTCTGAGAATCAGATAAGATGTGAAAACTGTAAACTCCATAAGGCTAGGTACATACTGGTGTTATTCATGTTATTTTAACAGTAACTTGGTAAACGAATTATCTGTGTTGTGTCTATCAATGCATATTTCATCTTTGAAGAGAAAAGCAGTTTTATCTTAATTTTAACATTCAGTGATATTTAAGGACAATTCTAAAGCTTAAAAATTTATGGATAAATATAATAGATATTAATACAATAACATATTCAGAGGATATTTAGTTTGGCAAAAAAAATATTTGTGATAAATAGACAAAGGTTTGGTATCTGAAAAAGATTTCATTGTAACCAAGTAATACTTTTGCAAGTTCAGCACCTTCCTTATATACTGTTCTGGCTCATATTTGTGGTGACCTCTTAAGTCCTTGAACATATTAAATAGTTTTTTCCATGGATAAGACTAATGGTAGGGCTAGATTCCCAGCTCTCTGCCTAAAAGGGAGGAGTAATTTTCTAATCTTAAATTTTTTTCAAGGCAGTTTTTGAAGTTCATTTGTGTAACATAGGGGAAAATATTTTCATTTCCCCATTTTAGGGAGTAGAGAAGAAGACCAAGCATACTAAAGTGATTTCCTGTAATACTTGCTATCTTTCTTGATAGTACCCCCTGGGAGGGTTGTTTTAAGGATATGTTTAAAGCACAGAGAGAAAACAAGATGGAAAGAAGCAGAACAGCATAAAAAAACCTATGTATAATTGGAGTCCCAGAGTGCTGTGTTCCAAATGTTTGTTTCCTCAAATTTTATATGTTGAAATCCTAATGCCCAGTGTATTGGTATTAGCAGATAGGGCCTTTTGGGAGGTGTTTAGGTCATGAGGGTGAAGCCCTTACACATAGGAATAATCCTCATATTAAAGAGAACCCCAGAGAGCTCCCCAGCCCCTTCCACCATGTGAGGATGCAATGAGAAGTCTGCAACTTACATGGCCATGTTGGCGCCTTGATCTCACACTTTTAGCCTCCAGAACTGTGAGAAATAAATTTATGTTTTTTTTCCTTTTTCGTCTCTGATTGCCGTGGCTAGGACTTCTGTTGTTTATAAGCTAGTCTGTGGTACTTTTTTATAGCAGCCTGAACAGGCTAAGACATTGATGAAATAGATAGGGGAAAGGGGCAGAAGCAATAATGACTATTTTTTGAAACTTAAGACTACAAACCAGTGATTGACAGGAAGCCAGTGAACCCAAAACAGGATAGATAACAAAGAAAACTACACTTAGCCTTAGTTCTTAGAAACTTTTTCATAGCACCCCTACTGCAAAAGAAATAACGAATAGTTCTATTTATTAGTAGTTAGGTCCAGATAAATTAGCAGTAGCAGTTAGTACAGTATCTGACAGATGTTGCTGTGTTTTCCTCAGCACACAGCTTGGGATCGCAGTGCTAAAATCCACATATAAAAGAAAAACCTTAAAAGCAGTCAGAGGGGGAAAGACATGTTACTTAGAAGGAACTAAGAATTTGGCAAGTCAGCTTTTCAGCAGACTATAGAAGTCAGAAGACAGTGGAAAGACATTTTTAAAGTGTGAAAGAAGATGCTGCCAACCAATAATTCTAGACTCAGTGAATATATCCTTCAAAAAGCAAAGTGAAATAAAGATATTCTTAGGTGAACAAAAGCTGAGAGAAGTCATCAGCAGCATATCTCCGCCTAGGGAAGTTCACCAGGATAAAGAAAAAAATCTCAGATGGAAGCATGATGGAATGAAGAGTACCAGATAGGCGAAATATGGTAGGCAGGATTATTGACTGCTTAAACCAACAGTATTAACAATGTCTAACAGTGTTATATCGGGAAACAATGTAACGTACAACAGTCTCTCCCCGCCCCCGCCCCAATCCATGGGGAATATGTTTCAAGACCCTCAGTGGATACCTGAAACTGTGGATAGTACTGAATCCTATATATACTATGTTTTTTCCTATACATACATACCTATGATAAGGTTTAGTAGAATATCCAAATTGCCAGCATCACTATGCTTCCACTTTGGGGCTATTACTAAGTAAAATAATGGTTACTTGAATGCAAGCACTGCGATGCTATGACAGTCAAGCTGATAACTGAGATGGCTACTAAGTGACTCATGGGGCTTGTAGCATACCCAGCATGGATATGCTAGACAAAGGGACGATTCACATCCTGGACAGGACGCAGCTGGACAGTGTGAGATTTCATCACACGACTCAGAATGGTGTGCAATTTAAAACTTATGACTTGTTTATTTCTAGGATTTTTCATTTAGTATTTTTGTACTGCAGTTGACTGCAGGTAACTGAAACCACAGAAAGTGAAACTGCATATAAGGGGACTACTGTATGTATGATATGATATGTATTATATGATAGCAGTAGCAAAAAAAAAAGTAAATGCAGTTGTAACAATCTCTCATTGTCGGGGACATGGTAAAAGTACTAATGTAAGATAGAAAATAAAGATGCTTTTTTGTATCTTTTACAGTAACCACTGAAAGAGTGATGCTAAAAGATAACAAGCCTGTAGAACACATAAAATAGAAGAATAAAAAATACTTGATTAATAGAAAAGAAGGAAGGAAAAGAAGAATAAAAGATAGAGAACAGTGGGACAAATGGAAAACAAATAGAAAGATGGTAGACTTAAACTCAACTATATCAATAATTAAATGAAATTTAATGTTCCCATTAAAAGACGTCATCAGACTGAATAAAAAAGTACAGCCTATCTGTAAGGTGCTACAAATTATAAACAGAGAGGTTCAGAGTAAAAAGGTGGAAAACAATATACTGTGCAAATACTAGCCAAGAGAAGACTGGTGTGACTACAATAATGTTAATGGCTTTAAGCCAAGAAGCATTATTGGAGGTAAAAAGGGATAATTTTATAAGGGTCAGCTCATTTAGGAGGGTACAACAGTTCTAATTTGTATGCACCTAATTGCATAGATTCAAAATATATGAAGCAAAAATTGAACTACAAGGATAAACAGATAAGTCCACAGTTATACTTGTGGATTTATTAGACCTCTCTCATAGACCTCTCTCATAGGACACGCAGGCAAAAAAATCAGTAAAGAAATGAATAACTCACATGCTATTCAAAAAATATTTGAGGGGTGGGCTTCCCTGGTGGCGCAGTGGTTGAGAATCTGCCTGCCAATGCAGGAGACACAGGTTCGAGCCCTGGTCTGGGAAGATCCCACATGCCGCGGAGCAACTAGGCCCGTGAGCCACAACTACTGAGCCTGCGCATCTGGAGCCTGTGCTCCGCAACAAGAGAGGCCGCGACAGTGAGAGGCCCGCGCACAGCGATGAAGAGTGGCCCCTGCTCACCGCAACTAGAGAAAGCCCTCGCACAGAAACGAAGACCCAACACAGCCAAAATAAATAAATAAATAAATAGTTTTCCCTTTAAAAAAAAAAAATATTTGAGGGGACAAAGACAATTATAGAAATGCCTCACAGGTATAACCTTATACATCTAACCCTTACCTCACAACAAATACAAAAAATAGTTCAAAGTGGATAATAGACTTAAATTGAAAGGCTAAAACTATGAAACTTGTAGAAGAAAATATAGAAGAATATTTGTGATCTTATGGTACTAAAAATTTCTTAGGACACAAAGAGAACCAACCGTAAAATAAAAAAAGAAAAATACTGGACTTCATCAAAATTTAAAATGTTTGTTCCTTAAAAGACAATATTAAGAGAACAAAAAAAGCCGCAGAACAAGAAAAAAAAATTTGTAATACATATGTTTGACAAAGGACTTATATAATACTTAACGGAATTTTAGTAAGACACATAAGTTGAGTAAAAATGGACAAAAGATTTGAAGATGGATTATATTATATGGATAATCACATGAAAAGATGGTCAAAATCATTAGTCACTAGGAAAATGCAAATTAAAATGACAGTGAGATGTAACTCATCAGAGTGGCTAAAATTAAAATAGATAAAACCAATGTTTATGAGGATGTGGAACAACTGGAACACACATTGCTGGTGGGAATATAAAACTGGTGCAATCGCTTTGGAAAACTGGACATTCCTTAGAAAGTTAAACGTACATCTACCATACAACCCAGCAAAAAAGATTTGTACGAAAACGTTCCTAGGAACATTCAAACACTGGAAAACAACCCATGTGTTCTTTAACAGGCTAACGAAGAGAAAGTGGTATATCCATACAGTGGAATACTCTTCAGCAACAAAAACAAACTGCCGGTACATACAACATGGATTAATCTCACAGTCACTGTGCTGAGTAAAGAAGTCATACATGTAAGAGTATGTACTCTTATGTGATTCAGCGTACATGGAATTCTAAAGAATGTACTACCTCAAGGGGCTCACAGACAGGAAGCTGCTAATGGAGATCTTTGATCACCTTCCAGCACTGTGAGCTCTCTTTCAGTGTGCAAAGTTCAAAGAAAAACTTTTTTTTCTTTAAGTCACGATCTCTAAAACAAGTAGCACCTCATAGAACCCTAGGATTCTGTGGAATCCCATTTGAAAAACTGTACTGTGGTTTATTTCCTTTCAAAACTGGAAATAATGTGAATTTTGATTAGATGTATAGGGCATGTATCTGTGAGTCACTTCTAGAATTCTCCCCTCAAATAGTTTTTGGATGTGATGATTATAAGTGTCTGAGGGCTGGCTTCTTCCATTAATGCACCGTGGATACTGAAAAGGTACATCTAGAATATCTGATTTATGACGTGGAAATAATTTTTGTATCCAAGCCCCACCCCCACCCCCCCGCAGCAGTGCATGAGAGGAAAAATGAATTTCTCGAAAGACTAATACTGCTTTTCTGTTTAGTTTCCTCCTTAATGTTGTCATCACTTTGGGCTACTTTGGACTGCTTGTTTTCTGAAATAAAAAAGCAGTATGTGATTGGAGTAGAGTCAACAAGCTACAGTTCTAGAGCTAAGAATGGCTTTACGTTTTTAATGGTGCTTTTTTAAAAATTTGGCGAGTACTGTATGGTCCACAAAACCTAAAATAGTTTCTATTGAGTAATACACAGATAAAGTTTGCTGACACCTGAACTAGAGGATCCTATAATGCAGTGGTCCCCAACTTTTTTGGCACCAGTGACCGGTTTAGTGGAAGACAGTTTTTCCACGGACGGGTGAGGGGTGGTTCAGGCGGAAACGCGAGTGATGGGGAGCGGCAGATGAAGCTTCTCGCACTGGCCCGCTGGTCACCGCCTGGTGTGCGGCCCCGTTCCTAACAGGCGGCGGACCGGTAGCAGTCTGCGGCCTGGGGGTTGGGAACCCCTGCTCTAATGTATAGTTATTTTCAGTTATTTCAAAAGTATGCTATAAATATTTTATGTTCAGTTAATTGTTTTGATGTGAGAAAACAGAATTTGTCATATAGTTATTTTAACAGCTTTGTTGAAATATAATTTATGTACTATAAAACTCACCCCTTTACAATTCACTGGTTTTTTGTTTTTTTTTTAAGTTATTTCTGAGATACACATTTTAAAGTAATAACTAGAAATATGACTTATAACATTATACCAGAACATATAAGATTTTTAGAAATTTCATGTAATGTCTGAAACATTTATATTAACATATTTCCATACAAATAACCCAAAGAAAATTTAGTATTAGTTGGTTGGTTTGTTGGTTTGTTTGTTTTTTATACTGCAGGTTCTTACTAGTCATCAATTTTATACACATCAGTGTATACATGTCAATCCCAATCGCCCAATTCAGCACACCACCATCCCCACCCCACCGCAGAATTCACTGGTTTTTAATATATTTACAGTTCTGCAAGCATCACTGTAATCTAATTTTAGAACATTTTCATCACCCTCCCCCCCCCAAATAAAAACCTTGTACCCATTCCTCCCCTTCCTTTCCCATCCCCTGCCTTTGCCCTGCAAATGTTAAATGATATTATTTAGCTCACTAGTTTGAAATGAAGTAAGGTTAATCTTTGTGCTCTTTCTGGAAAAAGGGATTTGTTGAGTAAATAGTAAGGTAAACAAAGCTAGAAGAAAAATAAAAGTAGAAGTTTAAGAAACCAGAATACTTATGTGTACTCTAAAAACCAGTATAACAGCAATTGACAATAAAAAAGTTATTAAAGTGTATTCTGAGTAGAGTTCTTTCAATAAGTTTTAAAAGTCCATGGAAGAATTCATGAAGTCATAGTTTAATTTATAGCATTTTTTTCCTTAGTGGTTTATGCAATTATGCTATGCTCTATAATAGATGGAATGTTAGATTTGGTGAAATGTGTGTATTTGAAATGATGTATCCATAAGTCAGCTATTCCAGAGATCCAGAACATTTCAAGCAATAAAAATATTAAAATTAATCACTAAGATTAAGATTTGGTCTAAAAGAAAAAGCGACTTATGTTTGAAAGTAATGAAATATCATTTATCTAAAATTTTAGCAATTCAGACCTTTCATTAATCCACCTTAATCTTTTCCTTTGATATTTGAATAGGTGAGAGTTTAAAATTTGTATGTAGACATTAAATTTGAGGCTCCAAGGTTTTGCTGAACTCTTGAGATTCTGATTTTGTTTTTAAAGATCTGTACATTGCCTAATTTATAGAGTACAGAAATGCTTGTTCTTTTAAAGTTTGGGTTTTGAATTAGGTGTAGGTGTCCTCATTTTGGTTTTGATTATTTAATTTCCTCACAAGTCATGAGAAGACACAAATAGCCTTCATTCAACTAGAGCTTTGTAATTCTAAATATTTGCAGAATGTTACCTTAAATATTTAGAATGGAGAAGTAAAATTATATAGGTGGTGCTGGCTATTGAGCTATTTTCTGTCAGCTTCAGGTTCATCCTTCTAAACTTTATTTTGTGGTGTATGTTTCTCTTTTGCCAGCTGGTTCCCTGTCACATTCTGCAAATAGGAGATAACAGTGGGAGACAGTAAAGCCAGACGAGGGACAGGGGATTTGCTCCTCCTTGTTTACCTCTTCTTCCTGTCAGTATCTCCACAGCAACAGGACCACACCCTGGCAGGAATAGGAGTGGTAAATGGCTCCCATTTGCCGTTTGCAGGGACCCTCCTTCAAGTTCTTGGTGTGCTTCAAAGAATGCTTTCTTTTCAGAGATTTGGGTCCCAGTTTCATAAGGTTTCTCCAGGCCTTTGAGTTTTAATCCTTCCAGCCACTTCCCTTTGTTTCCCTAGCTCTGGGGTCATAGCTGCTTCCCTCAATTGCTATCAGTCTATGCCCTCTTTTTTGCCTTTTCAGTTCTCCAATTCCTGATTAACAACTAATATTGAATTCTCTCTGTTAAAATTCCTGGTGTCGTTTCTGTCTTTTGACTGATTCCTGACTAATACAGTGGTCAAAATAATAGGACTTTGCAAATTAAAGTCATAGAGATCGTATTAGGCTACTCTTCATTTAGTAGTTACTGAGCCTCTGCAATGTGCGAGGCCTTTCTTTGTTCTTTGTGTCCACTGTCAGACGTCCTCATTTGTGGTCCCAGAGCTGCTTGAGAATCATCATCATCACACTTCATTATTGTTGTCTGCTTTTCCTTTCTTTGCTTTTTTTTTTTTTTTAATATTTATTTATTTGGCTGTGCTGGGTCTTTGTTGCGGCCTGCGGGATCTTCGTCATGGCATGCGGGATCTTTACGTTGTGGCGTGCAGTATCTTTTAGTTGTGGCATGCAGGATCTAGTTCCCTGACCAGGAATTGAACCCCGGCCCCCTGCATTGGGAGCATGGAGTCTTAACTGCTGGACTACCAGGGAAGTCCCTGTCTGATTTTCTTTATTTCTCACTTCAAGGCCAGTGTCTTTTGTCTCTCTGTCCTTAGTTCCTAACACAAGATTTGTGTATACTGGATGCTCAGTGAGTATTTTAATTATTTATTTATTTATTTATTTATTTATTTATGGCTGTGTTGGTCTTCGTTTCTGTGTGAGGGCTTTCTCTAGTTGCGGCAAGTGGGGACCACTCTTCATCGCGGTGCGCGGGCCTCTCACTATCGTGGCCTCTCCCGTTGCGGAGCACAGGCTCCAGACGCGCAGGCTCAGCAATTGTGGCTCACGGGCTTAGTCGCTCCGTGGCATGTGGGATCTTCCCAGACCAGGGCTCGAACCCGTGTCCCCTGCATTGGCAGGCAGATTCTCAACCACTGCGCCACCAGGGAAGCCCAGTGAGTATTTTAAATAATGAACATGCTTGTAGATAATGCTTGTAAAGGGCAGAAGTCATGATAAAAATTATCTGATGAAGGGAATGATCTTATTTTGATTACTTTTGGCATCTGAAGCTCCTCGGATATTGAGATGTTTAAACCAAATGTTAATATGACATCAAAGATTATATGATAACCCTCCAGAAGTCACATACTTGAGGCTTGGTTGGACCTTTCTGGTTCAGTTGTTACAGTTTAGTTGTTCATGCGATTGAATATGCCTAGTTCTTAATAGCACATCTTCACCAACTCTTATACAACTCTGTTCCAGAGAAGAATCTAAGTCATGATACCTCTCAGGTTATCAGTCCTATCATGTCTCACTTTTGATTAAGCCTTCAAGCTTCCCTTTCCCTTCTACAGAACTTCATTGTGATTATAGAGTGAACCCATTTCTTCAGTGTACTTTCATCATCATTACTTGTGTATGCTAGATACAGGGTAACCCAGAGGGTTTCCAAGTCTTCTAGTTCAGTTGATTGCAACCTACATTCCTCTCCAGTATTTGGTGGGATCATCCTGGCCTTCATCAATCCCAGTTCTTTCCTCCATCATGGTACATCGTATGGGACCCATGTCACTCCTGTTGTAATACCTTTAGTGCAGGCTACCTTCCCCTCAGTTTAAATCAAACAGTTTAAATCTGTAGTTAACTGTTTTCCAGAATGAGAGTTTGGGGGACATATTTCTATTCGTATTTTATTTCCTAATTTCCTATGGACAATTTGAATGTCTTAGTCAGCAGTACTGAGATTTTAGGGGGAAAAGTAAATAGTTCCTTGAAATGTCTTTATGCTTGTTGAGGGTTATAGATGTTTTTTTCAATCTTTGGAATTTTGATGGAGATTTGGTTTGCATCTGACCTTTTCTTTATTTGCTGTTTGAATTTTTATGTTGTTAAATCTTTAAAAAACCAATTATGTTGGTTATTTCTTTCTGTTCTTGAGTTTTTAATACATAATAGTATGTTAACATTACATTTGATGTTTGTCTCCAAATGCTGAAACAACGTGAAATTGTGAAGATTGTTCACCTGTATTTTGATTTTCCTCTTGGGAATATGGTAGCAATTCCTGCCTGCTTAAAATTAGGCATGACCATTTTACTTGATTTAGCTAGTGAAGTGTGAGTAAAAGTGATACCCTAGATAGAAGCTTTGAGTTAGTATATTCTTTGCCACACTCTTTATTCCCTTCCTGTGGTGGCTGCTACTTCAGATTAGGTCCTTGAAGACTTGGAGCAGAGCGCCAGTCAACTCTCGATGGACATACAGCATGAAAGAATAAAATCTTCGTTATTTTAAGCCACCAAGATTTGTTTGTAACTGTAGCATAACCTAGTTAAACCTGACTTATACTTATTTTGTAGTAACAACATTCATTTCACAGTTGTTCTACCAGGGTATATGTGTCTTTTGAAGTTCAGCCTAAGTGCTTGTAATAATCAGTATAAGTTATGAAGAGAATCTGCTGGGATGATTAGTTGGGTGCCTTATTTGTGTGCAAAATAGTACAGTGACAAGTATTAGATAATGTTGGCAGGCCAGGAATGGAAGGGAAGCCAAGAATGGAATGACACATCTTCCAAAAAAGACCAGATTTCATACCTGATAACATTAAATATAGTCCATTTGTTTCAGGAAAAACTGAACTATGGACTATGCCTCTGACCATAGTCAGTTTTGCAAACTCACCTGTTAAGTGACTAGCCTAAGATTACATAGCTACTTAGTGGCAGAACTGGGAAAAAGAAATCAGCCCTTTTGACTCTGGCCTTCTGTCTGTTTTTTAATTAAAAGATTTCACTCATTCTCAAGATTTTTAATCCATTCCTCTCTTTTCATTCCTTATCCCCACCCTCCAAATGTATTAACATTTTCGATGAATTTGCACAGAATTATGCTAATCATAATTCTTGGCTCATGATTATCCTCTCTGGTCTGTGCATGATCTGCTTATCTAGTGTGTATGTATTTATATACATCAATAAAATAATATCTGTGAATCCAATTTCTCAAACCTTGCTAGTAACTTACATCTTCCTATGTGTTCTCCTTGCCTCTCCCTAAATGGTAGCTATCATCCTGAACTTTGTATTTTAGTCTTCTGCATTTTATAGAAGTTTTATTATCTGTATGTTTACCTAAACAATATATTGTTTTATTTTTTCCTGTTTCTGTTTTTATAAAAAGAATATACTAAATGTAGCCTTCTGCACTTGCTTTTTTGGTTAAATATCACTAATACTCAGTGCATGTGGTTGTAGTTCATTTATTTTACCACTGTATAATCTTTCATTCTGCAAATTTACCATAATTTGTCCATTTTCCTGGCTATAGACATTTGTGTTATTTCCAGTATTATGCTGTTACAGACATTTTGCTATGAGTATTTCTGTTTATACTTCTGTTAAACTTTTCTCCTGGATATGTACCAAGGGGAAGAACTGCAGGATCATAGAGTATGCAATGTTTAATTAGGTACCATCTTGTAAAGTTAATTTCCACTGTTGTTATAATAATGCTATTCATTTATGTTATTTTTTTTCTTGACATGATTGCCAGAGGCTTGTCTATCTAATTACTCTTTTGCAGTGATTTAGATAATAAATTATGGTGATTTAAACTAAGGCCTTGCAGTAGAAATAGAGAAAAGGGGATGGGATTGAGAAATGTGAGGGATATGAAAGCAACACGATCTGACTTGATGATCGAATTGGATATGGCAGTTGAGGGAGTGGGAAGGGTAAAGAATAACTTCTGAGTTTCCAGCTAGTGTGTGAATCAGGGATGTAAATGTAGTTACTTTTTCTGACCTTGTAGTTAAAAAGTGCCCAGGTCATTTTTTTCTTTCATTAGTTCTCTGCCATTATTTTCTTTTTTTCTTACTAGTTATCAATTTTATACATAGTATGTCAATCTCAATCTCCCAATTCATCCCCACGCCCCCCACCCTGCTTTCCCCCCTTGGTGTCCATACATTTGTTCTCTACGTCTGTGTCTCTATTTCTGCCTTGCAAACCAGTTCATCTGTACCATTTTTCTAGATTCCACGTGTATGCATTAATATACGTTATTTGTTTTTCTCTTTCTGACTTAACTTCACTCTGTATGACAGTCTCTTAGTTGCTCTGCGACATGTGGGATCTTCCCAGGCCAGGGCTTGAACCTGTGTCCCCTGCATTGGCAGGTGGATTCTTAACCACTGCGCCACCAGGGAAGTCCCTCAAGCTTTTTTTCTTTTTAAATCACAGAGAATTTGGTATAACAAATCTAGCTGGAATAAATAATTAAAAGAGAATTTGGGGCTTCCCTGGTGGCGCAGTGGTTGAGAATCTGCCTGCTAATGCAGGGGACACGGGTTCGAGCCCTGGTCTGGGAAGATCCCACATGCCGCGGAGCAACTAGGCCCATGAGCCACAACTACTGAGCCTGTGCGTCTGGAGCCCGTGCACCACAACAACAGAGGCCGCGATAGTGAGAGGCCCGCGCACCGCGATGAAGAGTGGCCCCCGCTTGCCACAACTAGAGAAAGCCCTCGCACAGAAACGAAGACCCACCACAGCCAAAAATAAATAAATAAATAAATAAATTAATTTTTAAAAAAAGAATTTGATTCATTTACAAAGAAATAGATAAAAATTAATGAGGTCGAACATTTTTCATATATCATTTTGTTTCCAAATCTTGGCTGCTTTTTCAATGGGCCTTTTCCTTTTTGTATATACCCATTTGTGTAACAGAATGAGGCACTACCTCAAGTGATTACAATTGCTCTCTTGGTTCTGCTCTGAGTAAGACCATTATTGTCAAAAGCATCAGATGACATTTCTTAATAGATGACTTTCTGAATTCACTGAAACTGAACAGCTGTTTCAAACAGAAGCCCTTTCTGTGAGAATTTATCATCTGAAAATCAGTTGATGATTATTCATAATGAAAGTGTCTACATTTTGAGTGATTTTTAAATCAGGTTTCAATCACATTTAAAATTTTTTTCTCTTTTTTAGTTTTTCATGGAAGTTATTTTGTTAAATTTTTTATTGAAATATAATTGACTTACTATCTTGTATTAGTTCTAGGTATACAACATGGTGAGTCAGTATTTTTATAGATTATACTCCATTTAAAGTTATTACAAAGTAATGACTGTTTCTCTGCTGTACAATATATCCTTGTTGCTTATCTATTTTATTTTATTTTTTAACATTTTATTTTAGTATTTTATTTATTTTTAATTTTTATTTTATTTATTTATTTTTGTTTTTGGCTGCATTGGGTCTTTGTTGCTGCACGCGGCCTTTTTTCCAGTTGCAGCGAGCGGGGGCTACTCTTCGTTGCCATGCGTAGGCTTCTCATTGCGGTGGCTTCTCTTGTTGCGGGGCATGGCCTCTAGGTGCGCAGGCTCAGTAGTTGTGGCGCGCAGGCTTAGTTGCTCCGTGGCATGTGGGATCTTCCCGGACCAGGGCTTGAACCCGGGCTCAAACCCGTGTCCCCTGCATTGGCAGGCGGACTTCTAACCACTGCGCCACGAGGGAAGCCCCTAACTTTTTAGTTTATATTGGAGTATAGCCGATTAACAATGTTGTGATAGTTTCAGGTACATAGCAGTGACTCAGCCGTACATATGCATGTATCCATTCTTCCCCAGACTCCCCTCCCATCCAGGCTGCCACATAACATTGAGCAGAGTTCCCTGTACCATACAGTAAGTTCTTGTTGATTATTCTTTTAAAATATAGCAGTGGATCACATTTTGAATTTTAACTTATTTCTCATCAGAAAATGTGTGCAAAAATACATGTTTAAAGGAAATAATTAAAATAACTTTTAGTGGAAAACTGTTATCTTCTAAAAGCCAGAAGTATTGGGGGGATTATTTATACCAATGAATGTACTGAGATACAACATTAATAAGCCCTTTAGAGGCTTCATGGCAACTGGTTTAGGTTTCATCAAGCTGTTAATTGAATACAGGGGATAATGAGTCATTTCATGTACCTGTAGGGGTTCCAGTATAATGAACTAAATGTCTTGATCTTTACAACCTTAAAGTTAACCAATCAAAATAAATTTCACGTGAGTTGTCACACTGGTGAAACAATTTTCACAAAAAGTGCAGTTTGAGTATTCTCTTGGTTGAATAAATTGTTTGGCTTTTGTAACAATTATAAAAACATTTAATGTATTAACCTAGAGTTACATTCACTTGCAGTACTACAACTTCATCGTTCTGAAAATGATATAACACCTCCCCAAACTAAGTTTCTTATGGGCAGAGTTCATATCTTATTTATCTTTCTGCCTCATACTGCCTGGGACATGGTAGGGCCTCTATGTGAATGTTTGTTGAATGAATAAATAGAACTTTTTAACATAAAGGGGAAAACCTAAGCAGAGCTATCAGAATGAGACAGTGATCTAAAACTTTGCCAGTTGATAGATGGACTTTAGGTAGGAGAAAGATCTTCTGTTATAAAAGATGACTTAGGTCTGTTATTTGCTTTCATTCAAACAGGTATTTATGAGTGCCTGTTGAGTGCCAGGTTTTGTGCTAAATGCTGGGTTGTACTAAATACAACAATTAACAAAACATTAAGTCCCTGTTCTCAAGGAGATTAAATTCTAGTGGAAGGAATCAGCAATAAACCAGTATTTAGAATGTCAAGCAGTAAGGCTATGGAGGAAATTAAAACAGGCAAGGGGAATGGAATGTGTAACCTGGGTGTAGAGTTGTCACTGTTTAATACAGGGTGACCAGGGAAGTGATGTTTGAGTAGAACACAGAAGGAAGTTAGCCTCAAGCATATCTGGGAGAAGTGCATTCCAGGCAGAAAAAGAGCAAGGGCAAAGGCAGGAATCAGCAAAGAGACTGTGCTGCTAGAGTAGAGTGGGTGGGAGTAGAACTGTAGTAGATGTGGTTAAAAAGGAGAGTGGCAGACAGGTCATATAGGGTCTAGCAAGCCATTTAAGGACTCTGGGTTTTAACTATTGAGTAAAGTGCCAGTCGTTGGAGGATTTTGGAGAAGAGAGATGAGGTTATTTATTGATTTAGTATGTTTGCTCTGGCTGCTATATAGAAAATATACTCTGGGCAGTGGGGCAGGGAGGGGGAAGGTGGTGGGTGGGAGCGGGAAGACCAGTTAGGATGCTCTAAATATTATATTCTAGACAAAGAGATGATGGGGCCTGGCTCAGGATTTTAGCAGTTCATGTGGTAAGAAGGAGGAGCCTACAGGTTTTGGTGATGTATTGATTGTGGGGTATGAAAAAAGGGAAGACAGCCAGAGCAGATGATAACTATAGAGTTACCATTTACTGGGATAGTGAAGATTACAAGAGGAGCAGGGTTTGGAGGCAGTGGAGATATGTGTGTTATTTTCTCCTTGATACCTTTCCCAGATGCTAGACTTTAATTCTGAATAGCTACATTCATGTATGTAAACGGGTCTCCATGACATAGTTGTGGGGGAAGAGCTGAAATACAATATTTGATAGGAAAACAGTCTAATTTGTGTCCTAACTCTGTTACAACTTTAGTTATATTTAGTTCACCAGTGGTATCAAATGTTCTGAGTGCAGAATCAGAATTTTCCCTTCGTTAGGGCTTGGGGTCTGAGCCACCTGTGAGACTCAGGAAATCCCTTCCCGCTTTAAAGCCCAGCCAGCAGTTAGCAAAACTGTGAGAGATGTCTGTTTCACAACTCAGATGCTGGGGTTTTGGGCAGCTGAGCCATTTTCTTTTCTCTTTAGCCCCACCCCTGGCTTTCCTTGCCTGTGGAAAAAGCATTCACCTAATACCCTGACACCTTTCTGTAGTAGGCCTGGACTTGCCCCTTGGGGACAGAGTTTTTTCTCTTAGCTCTGCTGCACTCTCCCCAGCAATTTGCAGTCCTACCTCCCCACTCTCCTAATAGACCTCCAATACTTGGAAAGGATCCTTTTGAGAAAGTACAGATTTGCTCTGTGACTGAAGCTGCTCAGGGTTTTAATGTCTTGCCAGACCCCATGAACCCCTAAAAAGTTTCTTAAAAGTTGGGCTAGTTTTCCGCTTTTATAGCACGTTTACTTCTCCTTTCACTGTGACACCAGACATTCCTGTTTTCATTCCTGGAAAGGGCAAGTTCCCTCTAGGAATTTAGTTCATTTATGTTGTGTGGCTTTTTTTGTTTTGTTTTGTTTTTGCGTCTCAGCTCTCTGAGTTTAAAAAACTATGATTTTATAGCCTGTCTGGGTTGTTCTTATTGTTGAGGTGGAGCAAAAAAAGTCTTTTGTGAGTTTCTGTATCCTAACCATAAACAGTAGTCCTGGTTACTCTTTTGTGTTCAAAATAATTTGTATAGTTTGTTCACACTGAAATTATTTAGCCTGTTCTTTTAATAAAATCGTACTAAAATAAGGTATTGACCATATGTAGGTTTGATAAAAAACTGATGTAAATGCATGCTGACACAATAGTTGATATTTTTTTATTGTGGTAAAATATACATAACGTAAAATTTACCCTTTTAAACATTTTAAGTGTACAATTTAGTGACATTAATACATTCAAAACGTTGTGTAACTATCACTACTGTCTATTTCCAGAACTTTTTCATCATCCCAAACAAAAAGTCTGTACCCGTTAAATAGTAACTCCTTATTGCCCCCTCCCTTCTATTCCCTGGTAACCTCTATTCTACTTTCTGTGTCTATGAATTTGCCTGTTCTAAATATTTCATACAAGTAGAATCATATAATATTTGTCCTTTTGTGTCTGACTTATTTCACTTAGTATGATGTTTTTAAGGTTCATCTACACTTTAGCATGTATTAGAATTTTACTTTTTTATTACTTTTTTATGACAATAGTATTCATTCCATTGTGTGTGTGTATTTTTGTGTATGTATTTATGTGTATATATACATATTGTTTACCATTCACTTGTTGGACGCTTAGGCTTGTTCACTTGTTGGACACTTAGGTTGTTTTTACCTTTTGTCTATTATGATTAATGCTGCTATTAACATTTGTGGAAAAGTATCTGTTTGAGTCCCTGTTTTCAGTTTTTTTGGGTATATCCCAAGGAGTGGAATTGTTTTCTTTAGTCTATAGGTATTTTCTAATATCTCTTGTTACTTCTTCTTTAATCCATTGGTTAAGAGTGTGCTGTTTAATTTACACATATAGTGAGTTTTCCAGTTTTCTTTGTTATTGATTTCCAATTTCATTTCATTGTGATCAGAAGATATACTCTGTATGATTTCAGTCTTTTTAAATTTATTAAGACTTGTTTTGTGGTCTTACTAATGTCCGTCATGGAGAATGTTCTGTTTGCACTTGAGAAGAATGTGTATTCTCCTGTTGTTAGGTGGAGCATTCTATATGTCTGTTAAGTCTAATACACTAGGTATATAGTGTTGTTCAGGTCCTCTATTTCTTTATTGATCTTCTGTCTGATTCTTCTATCCAGTGTTGAAAATGGGGTATTGAAGTCTCCAATTACTACTGTAGAACTCTCCTTTTCTCTTTTGAATTTTTTCAGTTTTTACGTAGTATATTTTCAGGCTCTGTTGTTAGGTATGTATGTTTATGATTGTCATGTCTTAATCTGTTATCATTATATAGTGTCTCTCTTAGTCTCTTGTAACCTTTTTTTCACTATTCTATAATTAATTAATTAATTAATAATATTTATGGCTGTGTTGGGTCTTCGTTTCTGTGCGAGGACTTTTTCTAGTTGCGGCAAGTGGGGGCCACTCTTCATTGCGGTGCGCGGGCCTCTCACTATCGCGGTCTCTGTTGTTGCCGAGCACAGGCTCCAGATGCGCAGGCTCAGTAATTGTGGCTCACGGGCCTAGTTGCTCCGCGGCATGTGGGATCTTCCCAGACCAGGGCCTGAACCAGTGTCCCCTGCATTGGCAGGCAGATTCTCAACCACTGCGCCACCAGGGAAGCCCTATTCTATTTTTCTGACAAAAATTTAGTCATTTCAGCTCTCTTTTGGTTACTATTTGCATGGAATACCTTTCTCTATCCTTTTACTTTCAATCCCTTTGTGTCTTTATATCTTGGGAAATAGAATTAACTTATAACAACCTAGCTTGAATAATACCAACTTACCTCAATAGTATATAAGCACTCTGATCCTATATATCTCCATCCTTCCCCCTCTATATTGTTATTGTCACAGATTACCTCTTTATACATTGTGTGCCCATTAACATAGATTTATCATTTTTATGTGTGTGTACATTGTCCTTTAAACCATATAGGAAAAAGGGGGAAAAGAGAAGTTGCAAAACAAAAGTACAGTGATACTGTTTTTTATAACTATGTATACTTACCTCTACTGGTGTTGTTTAGTTCTTCTTAATGGCTTTGAGTTACTGTCTATCCTTTCATTTCAGCCTGAAGCTCTCTGATTAGCATTTCTTGTAGGGCAGGTCTACTAATAATGAACCTCCTCAGCTTTTGTTTATCTGAAATGTCTTTATCTCTCTTTCCTTCTTGGAGAATAGTTTGCTGGATATAGAATTCTTGGTTGACAGATTTTTTTTTTTTCCTTCCCTTTTCAGACTTTAAATACATTATTCCCAGTGCCACCTGATCTTCATGGTTTCTGATGAGACATCAGCCATTAATCTTTTTGAGGGTTCCTTGTGTGTGTGTGTGTGTGTGTGTCAAGTTGCTTCTCTCCAGCTGCTTTCAAGATTCTTTTTTTATTTTTATTTTTGTCTTTGGGTTTTGACACTTTGAATAGCATGGATCTTTTTGAGTTTATCCTTCTTGGAGTTTGTTGAGATTTTCAGATGTGCATATTCATGTTTTTCATCAGATTTGGGAAGTTTTCAACCATTATTTCTTCAAAAAAATGTTTACCCTCTTTTCTTTCTCTTCTCTTTTGGGATTCTGATGTCTTTGTGGGTATACTTGATGATGTCCTACAGGTCCCTCAGACTCGGTTCATTTCTCTTCATTCTTTTTTCTTTCTGTTCCTCAGACTGGATAATTTTGACTTTATCTTCAAGTTCACTGGTCGTTTCTTCTGCCTACTTAAATCTCTTGTGAATTTTTCATTTCAGTTACTGTATTTTTTAGCTCTAGAATTTGTTTGGTTCCTTTATAATATCTGTCTCTTTATTGATAGTCTCTTTTTTCATACATTGTTTTCCTGATTTCTTTTAGTTCTTTGTTCTTGGTTTCCTTTAACTCTTTGAGCATAGTTAGGGCAGTTTATTTAACATCCTTGGCTACAAATTCCAAAATTCTGGTCTTCAGGAATGGTTTCTATCAAATGCTATTTTTCTTGTAAATGGGTCATGCTTTCTTATTTGTTTATATGCTATGAAATTTTTTGTTGAGACATGGACATTGTACTATAATGAGGTAACTCTGAAAACCAGATTCTCCCACTCCATGGCTGTGGGTGTTTCTTGGTTGTTGAGGTCTGCTTCCGTCCATTTGTGACTTTCCCAAATGACTTTTGCAAATGTGTATTCCTGTGTGTGGTCACTGAAGTTTCTATTCCATTATCTTTGCAGTCAGCTAATGACCTACTGAAGATCTTCTTTAATATTTGGCTCAAGCAACAACAAAAGAAAACATCGCTGTCTCTTTTAAGTCTCCCAGTAGATGCCAGTACAGGCACCCCCTGCAGCCCAAAAGGGCCTTAAGGAAGGCAAGTGCCTGCATCAGTGCCAGTCTCTCAAAGGGTTTGTCAGACCGCCCAGAATCTGCAGCCCCCACTTTTTTTGTGTCAGGGTTCCCCACTGTCTGCCCTGGCACCAGCCAGCTGCCCTAGGAATGCAGCTTGCTATCTCCATTGTTGGGACCAGGCTGAGGAAAGGGCAGCGTTAACTGGTTTGCACATGTGGTTCTCCTATCAGGATCAACAGCCTCTCCCTTCAGCAAGCACTCCCCTGGTTGTTATAAGTGTTCAGTCAGGTTCCAGAGTTCTGAGATAGTTGATTCTGGTCCTTTTTTCCACTTCACTGGTTGTTTATGGTGGGGGGACCAACCCCAAGAGCTTCCTACTATGACATTTTGCATCTCAAGTGTCACAGTATTATATTGTCTTTCTAATGTGTGTTTATGAATAGAGGAAAGTCTTCGGTAGGTGTCTTTTTTCTGTTTGGTGTGTTTGCTCAGACTTTCAAAGGAAAAGAATCAGTCTCAGATTTGAACTCATAAAGGATTAAGATGTTTAAAGTGTTTGGTGGAAAAAACCTATAAGCATGATTGAAATTTTATTTCAGTGCTCTGTTAATCTTTTGTACAATAACTTCGTGTTTTATACAAATTAGAAATTTGTGTCTTTAGTGAAAAAACTTAATTTTTGTTATTCCTCATCAAGTATAGCTAGCTTAAGTGTCTTAGAAAGTGCTAAATATTTATCATGATTTAATTATTGAGGAAAAGCTATTAGAAAATTTGCTTACAGGCCACTCAGTGAGTTTACCTCAGTTACAGAAGGTTTAATTTAAAACTATAGTCACTGCAGAAAATGTTATAAAGAAATAAAGTTCTCTTTGTTGAGAAGTCTTATTATTCTACTTGATATTTTGGAAAGATTGACAACAGCAGGGCTTAGTGGAAAAGTACTAGTCTGTCATTTCAGTCTTAGATTTAAATTCAAACTTTAAAATGCTTAATTTGTTCTGCATGTAAATTCTGCTTCTTTACCTAAAGAAAAGTCATAGGCATTTTTAAAGCAATCTTCAGCTTTTTCTTCAACTTTTCCTGCAATTATTAATAAGAAATTGTTCTAAGAATGTTTCAGAGACATAAGCAGAGAATTGCCACTCAAATAAGTCCTTTAATCAAGAGAAATTTGGATTATAAGGTAAATTTGTGTACAAAAATTTTTTATTGGAAGTACCAAAGGGCCACAAAATGACAGCATTTTTTCCGGTAAATACTCATAGTAGAGGATCTAGTTTGTGAGTTTTCATAGCTGTTGTCTTAACAACAACAACAACAATAATTAAAAAAAGTGTTTCCAATTCCTAGGGCAAAACTCAGTTGGCATTCCAGGATGGTTATCTGTATTCTCTAAGTAAATAGAATATGGGCATTCCTCAGAGATATTGCAGATTTGTTTCCAGACCCCTGCAGTAAAGTGAGCCACACGAATTTTTTTTTCCCAGTGCATATAAAACTTATGTTTACACTATACTGTAGTCTAAGTGTGCAATAGCATTATGTCTAAAAAACCAGTGTGTACACCTAAATTAAAAAATACTTTATTGCTAAAAAATGCTAACCATCATCTGAGCCTTCAGTGACTCATGATCTTTTGGTGGAGGATGGCTGTTGACTGATCATTGTGGTGGTTGCTGAAGGTTGGGGTGACTGTGGCAGTTTTTTAAGATAACAGCTGCTGCATCAATTGATTCTTCCTTTCATGACCGATTTCTCTATAGAATACAATGCTCTTTGATAGCATTTTACCCACAGTAGAACTTCTTTCAAAACTGGACTCAGTCCTCTCAGACCCTTCTGCTGTTTTATCAACTAGGTTTGTATAATATTCTGAATCATTCGTTGTCATTTCAACAGTCCTCACAGCATCTTCACCAGGAGTAAATGTTAGCTCAGGAAACCACTTTCTTTGCTCATCTGTAAGAAGCAACTCCTCATCTGTTAAAGTTTTATCATGAGATTGTAGCAATTCAGTCATATCTTCAGGTCCCACTTTAATCCTAGTTCTTTTGCTGTTTCTACCAAATCTGCAGTTTCTTCCTCCACTGAAGTCTTAGACCCCTCAAAGTCATCCATGAGGATTGGAATCAACTTCTGCCAAACATCCTGTTAATGTCTTCCCATGAATCATGAACGTTTTTTAATGACATCTAAAATGGTGAATCCTTTCCTGAAGGTTTTCAATTTATTTTGTCTAGATCCATCAGAGGAATCACTATGTATAGCAACTATAGCCTTATGAAATGCATTTCTAAAATAACAAGACATGAAAATCAAAATTACTCCTTGATCCGTGGGCTACAGAGTGGATGTTGTGTTAGCAGTCATGAAAACAACACTAATGTCATTGTACATCTCCATTAGAGCTCTCGGGTGACCAGGTGCATTGTCAGTGAGCAGTAATATTTTGAAAGGATTCTTTTTTTCTGAGCAGTAGTTCTCAGAAGTAGGCTTAAAATATTCGGTAAACCATGTTGTAAACAGATGTGCTGTCATCCAGGCTTTGTTGTTCCTTTTACAGAGCACATGCAGAGTAGATTTAGCATAATTCTTAAGGACCCTAGGATGTTTGGAATGGTAAATAAACATTGACTTCAGCTTGAAGTCACCAGCTGCGTTAGCCCCTAACAAGAGAGTCACCCTTTCCTTGGAAGCTTTGAAGCCAAGCATTGATATTTCCTCCTATGAAAGTCCTAGATGGTATCTTCTTCCAGTAGGATGCTCTTTTGTCTACATTGAAAATCTGCTGTGTAGTATAGCCACCTTCATTAATTATCTTAGATCTTCTAGATAACTTGCTGCAGCTTCTACATCAACACTTGCTGCTTCACCTTGCACTTTTATGTTATGGAGATAGCATCTTTTCTTAAACCTAGTGAACCAGCGACCTCTGCTAGCTTCAGACTTTTCTTCAGCTTCCTCATCTCTCTCGGCTTCATAGAATTGAAGAGAGTTAGGGCCTTGCTGTGGTTTAGGCTTTGGCTTAAGGGAATGTTGTGGCTGGCTTGATCTTCCATCCAGCGCACTAAAACTTTCTCCATATCAGAAGTAAGGCTATTTTGCTTTCTTATTCGGGTGTTCACTGGAGTAGCACTTTTAATTTCCTTCAAGAATATTTCCTCTGCATTCACAATTTGGCTAACTGTGTGGCAGAAGAGGCCTGGCTTTTGGCTTGTCTTGGCTTTCAACATGCTTTCCTCACTAAACTTAGTCATTTCTAGCTTTTGATTTAAAGTGAGGGATGTGCGACCCCTCTCACTTGCACACTTGGAGGCCATTGTATGGTTATTGATTGACCTAATTTCAGTATTGTGTCTCAGGGAATAGGGAGGCCTGAGGAGAGGGAGAGAGATGGGGGAACCGCTGGTGGGTGGAGCAGTCAGAACACATATAACATTTATGAAGTTTACTGTCTTAGATGGGCGAGGTTTGTGGTGCTCCAAAACAGTTAACAATAGTAACATCAAAGATCACTGATCACAGATCCACACAACAAATATAGTAATAATGAAAAAGTTTGAAATATTTTGAGAATTACCAAAATGTTACAGACACGAAGTCAGCGAATGCTGTTGGAAAAATGGCACCTGTAGACTTGCAGGGTTGCTGCAAACCTTCCATTAGTGTAAAAAACACATTATCTGTTGTGCAGTAAAACAAAGTACAATAAAGATGCACTTTGTTTTACTGCATGCTTATGTATGCTTGTAGTTACATTTTCAGGATAAAAAAAAAAAACATGAAAAAATTTCTTAATTGTACAGCAGGCAATCCCAGATCAAATTTTAGGTGATAAATTAAGCTAACACATTACATGTTTCTTTTAAGCACTTGTAGTTGGAAACTGATTTTTGAACATTTTCAGCTCTGTGGGTGTGTGTGTGTGTGTGTGTGTGTGTGTGTGTGTGTATATATATATATATAAATATATATGGGGGAGGGAGGAAGAGAAAGAGGCAGGGTTTATATTGTCATTCTGAGTATCATTTATTGCCCCTTTACCTTTTAAAATTTGATCTAGCTATGGCAAAAATCTGGAGATCTTTTTGACAACTAGAAAGGCATAAAAGTTGTTTTTTAAATAAATTTATTTATTTATTTATTTTTGGCTGTGTTGGGTCTTCGTTTCTGTGCGAGGGCTTTCTCTAGTTGTGGCAAGCGGGGGCCACTCTTCATCGCGGTGCGCGGGCCTCTCACTATCACGGCCTCTGTTGCTGCGGAGCACAGGCTCCAGACGCGCAGGCTCAGTAGTTGTGGCTCACGGACTTAGTTGCTCCACGGCATGTGGGATCTTCCCAGACCAGGGCTCGAAACCGTGTCCCCTGCACTGGCAGGCAGATTCTCAACCACTGCGCCACCAGGGAAGCCCTAAAAGTTGTTTTGTATTATACATGCACACAGATATATTCGAATGGGTATATATATGGAATATATATGTATTATATATACGTGGTAAGTGCTGTGAGTAAAAAAAATAACAACTAAGGATAAAGGAATAGAGAGGGTCAGGGTCAGGAAAGAGCCCTTTGCAGGGTAAAGCTTATGTTGAAATTTGAGCATTTATAATTGTTCTCTAGATAGCTAAGTCTTTAAAATATTAAAACCAAACAATTGTGGAGTTTTTATTTAGGGTTTATTTTAAATTACAGTACATTTACTTCTAAGGTAAAAATAGCTTTTTCAGTGGCATGAATTAAATATAAAACAATATTTAAGCATTCACTATAAATTACTGTTAATATATCTTAATCTTCATGAAAACGACAGTGTAAAGATCCTAACAATCCCAAATAAAAGTTTTTGCTAAAATAGAAAAAATATTTTACCCCAACTGTTTTTTTAAAACATTATTTATTTATTTGGTTGTGCTGGGTCTTAGTTGCGGCATGCGGGATCTTTAGTTGCAGCTTGCGATCTCTTAGTTGTGTCATGTGGGATCTAGTTCACTGACCAGGGATTGAACCCAGGTCTCCTTGTGTTGGGAGTGTGGAGTCTTAGCCACTGGACTACCAGGGAAGTCCTTTAACCCAACTCTCGAGGGTTTTGGTTTTAGGAAATCAGTAATTTAGCACTGCTTTATTAATATACAGTACATATTAGTTAACCTTTAAGCTAATGTAAATAGTAATATTTACTTCACAAAAGGTGTTTTATTGTAGCATTGCATGTGTTTTTGTCCTCAACCTAATGGGCAAAGAAGTTGATATGCATAATTCTTCTTAAAGATAATTAGAAATGTCAAGGAATCTTTAATTTGGGAGTATTTTTTCTTTAATAATGATCTAGGCATTGTTGATGAAATTCCTTAACATCTGTGTTTACTGATCATTGTGACTTAATTAAAAGGTTACAGTTATAGCATGGAAGATAAAAAATAGGACCTTTTTGAGGATGCGATGTGTTTTATTATGAAGTTTTTCTTTTTTATAAATTTATTTTTGGCTGCATTGGGTCTTCGTTGCTGCGCGTGGGCTTTCTCTAGTTGCGGTGAGTGGGGGCTACTCTTCATTGCGGTGCGCGGGCTTCTCATTGCGGTGGCTTCTCTTGTTGCGGGGCATGGGCTCCAGGCACCCGGGCTTCAGTAGTTGTGGCACGCGGGCTCAGTAGTTGTGGCTCATGGGCTCTAGAGCGCAGGCTTGTTAGCTGTGGCGCACGGGCTTAGTTGCTCTGCGGCACGTGGGATCTTTCCGGACCAGGGCTTGAACCCGTGTCCCCTGCATTGGCAGGCGGATTCTTAACCACTGTACCTCTTATTAATGAATTAGAAATGTCTTTCTTATTCCTGACAGAGTAGAAAATACATATAGTTAGTTACTTTATAGACTAGAATTTTCTTCACTCTTGATGGAAATGCATAGTGTTCTGAGTTATAAACACATAGAATTTCTCCTAATATATTGTTCAAAAGCATTGTATGAAGAAAAAGTTAAGGCTTATGTGATTTCCCTTTCCCCCCCTTTTCTGTACCCACTTAAAACCATCAAGATTTACTTGGCGCTCTATAGTGGCATTGCCCAATAGAAATATAATGTGAGCACCATACTGAATTTTAAAGTATTTTGCAGGTACATTTAATTAGTAGAGTTAGTTTTAGAAATATTGATAAATTTTACTTAACCAAATATGTCTAGAATTTTTAAAAATCATGTTATGCATGTAACAATAGATTTTTTATGTTCTTTTAAAATACTAAGTCTTTAAAATCCAGTGCATATTTTTTATTTACAGTACAAGGCAGTTTGGAGTGACCACTCTTCACATACATGGTCAGAATGGGATGTTACCATGTTATGTGAATTAATTCTGTAATAACATCTGTTATAGTTTGTTATTTTATCCTTATTTGTCATCTAAAATAAGAGGCAGATACATGGTCAGCAAACTTTCAAAAATGGTGTGCAAGATTCTGAAGTGGTGATGTTTGTATAGTTACGTAGACATTCGTGACCACTTGACTATGTTTGAGAAAATTGGAGTCAAAAAGTTGGTAACTGTGAGCTACTAGCGCTTAGGGATTTTTGTTTGGGCACACAGATTTCTTGAAGGAGTGTGTGTTGAGGGTTCCTAAGATACTCTCATGCTTGATAATTTGCTAAAAGGGCACAGAAATCAGAGAAAAGCTGTTAAACTCATGATTATGTTTTATTACAGTGAAAAGATACAGATTAAAATCAGCAAAGGGGAAAGGGTATATAGGGTGGAGTCCAGGAGAAACCAGGTGCGAGTTTTCAGTTATCCTCTCCTAATGGAGTTGCATGACAGTGCTCCATTCCTCCAGTTGTCCTGTATGACAACATGGCAAAGTGGTGCCAACCAGGGAAGCTTACCTGAATCTTGGTGTCCAGAGTTTTTTTTAGGGGTCAATTACATAGGCACGGAAGTACCTACATGACTGTCTTTAGTTACTTAGTCTCCAGTTCCCTTATTCCTCCTCCCCTCTGAGGTCGAGCTGATATGGTGTGGCCCAAAGCCCCAGGCATACAAAGATAGGGATTTACCATAATTCACATTGTTAATATAAATTATCTGGTGTGGCCCAACATTTTAGGTATACAAAGAAATTTATCAGGCAGGATATTGCAAGGGGTCAGATGTTATCTCCTAGGAGCTTGTCTTAGGTGATTCCTTTCTTTGGAATGTGCAGAGTTTAACCCCCCAAGCTTGCAGAGTTACCCCTTTACTGCACAGGATGATTCTGGAGCTTTACAAAGGAGAGTGTCTCTAGTATAAATTCTTAGAGAAACAAAAGGGTAGATGAAGATTGGCGATAGCTCAATTCACCTTAAATATCTAATATGTTTTAAGCAAATGGCATGGATTATTGACTGTCAGGATAGAGCTATATAAAGGCCGACTTTGAGAAGTAAAGAATCTTGCATTTAGGACATCCATATAGTTACAGGTTTCTTAGTTGGAATCAACTCTTAAAGTTTACTGACTGCCTCCTATAAATTCACCTTGTTTGCTAAAGTATATATTATCTCCTTTAATCCACATCTGAACATCCATTTCTGCCTGTGATGGGAGGAACTTGTATCAGACTAAGGCTCCCTATCAGACTAGGGAATAATACAGTTTGAAGGCATCGTAGAGCTTCTGAGTCAGTCAAGACTTCAAGAGTAAAGATTCAGAAGAGAAGAGAAATAGACGTATTCTGTGCTGGGTTTCCTCTTGAGATATTTTCTAACTCTTAAGCTCTTTTGGATAATAGGATAAAAGTTGAGCAGTGTATGAGAGGTGAGCAAAAAGCAACTGAGGGAGTTGAGTGGAGCTTTCAATAGTTTTGTTGTTGTTTTAGTCCTAGGTTTGCAGTTTGAATCTTTTGAAAGGCCACACCATAGGAGTGGGAACAAACAGAAGTAGGCCAGACTTCACAATATCTGAAACTCAGTCTCAAGCCAGCTCTGTTCCTGATTGGACTGAGGTGATCTCTTACTCTGACTGCTTGTTAGAAAAAAATTAAATCCTTTCTGGAAAAAGATAATAACATCATCCAGAGCTTCTCCTTTTTTTCTTACATATTTTCATACAGTCATTCACGTACAATGTGTAGTATTCAGTAAAAAAATTACTATGCATTCAACAGGACCAACAGAGAAAAACCAGGAGTAGAAACAGGTTATGCAGGTTATTCATAGGTTGTGTAATTCTGGAGTTACAGACAAGAACTTTAAAATACTATAACCTAGTCATGAAAATAGATGGCAAGGTGAAGAATTTCAGTAGAGAACTTGAATCTATAGAAAGGGATCAAATAGGAATTCTAGGATTGAAAATACAGTAACTAAAATTTAGAACCCAGTAGATTGGTTTAACTGCAGTTTAGACACAGCTGAAAAGAGGTCAGCTGGAAGGTTAGTTAGTAGAAAATATTCAGCAACATTGATTTGTCTTTAAGTATGTAAAACAGAGTTGGTAAAACATAATATTATCACTTATAAATTTGTATTCAGTACCCTACCCCGAGCCTTTGAGCAAACAAAAATTATTCATTATAAATATCTTATGTAGAGTTCACTTGTTCAGCACACTCAGCTACTTGGAATAGAGCCCTAGGATGAGAAAATAAGCAAAATACTTACAGATTCAAAATAGATATCCAGAGCTGGATGGTAAAACAGGTATTTTAGCATAGCGGAGTTAGAAGAAGCTCTTAGTTGAGGTAATGGTTACAGTACGCTTGGTAATCTGGTAAACTAGCTCACCACAATTAAGACTGTAAATTAGAAAAGAAGTTACAGGTAAATAATTGAGGAATTGGTTTTGGCAGCAAATACCTTGTTTGATCATATCCAAGACTCCACTATGAATTATACCATTAGTGTATGTACTACTAGGAAAAAAGAAAGCTGTCAATTATAATTGACACCCCATTACAGTAAGTCCCCTACATACAAACCTTCAGTTGCGAACTTTCAAAGATGCGAATATGTGTTCCATCAACATCAGGCGTGAGTGAAACTGCAGCTTGCCCTCCATCTCCTACTGCAGACGATCCTTCAGCTCTGCCAGTTCCCACCACCTCTCCCTCCTCCAGTCAGTAACTCTTCTTGCCTGTTCACTCGATGCCAGCCCCTTTGTGCCAACTGTTGTACTGTACTACTGTACTTTTCAAGGTACTGTACTGTAAGATTAAAAATGTTTTCTTTATTTTTTGTTTGTTTTTATGTACTATTTGTGTGAAAAGTATTATAAACCTATTACAGTACAGTACTATATAGCTGCGTGTGTTAGTTGAGTACCTAGGCTAATAACTTTGTTGGACTTAGGAACAAATTGGACTTACGAACATGCTCTTGGAATGGAACTCATTCGTATGTAGGGGACTTAACTGTAATTGTGATACATCCTGATTTCAGAGATGTTAAAATGTGGGGGAAAAGGTAAATGGTAATCTTAGTTTTAAATCTCAGTTCTATCAATAATTGTTTGTTTGCCTTCTGTCAGGGAACTTCTTTGAGCCTGTTTGCTTATTTGTGAAAATGGGATAGTATAGTATGCTCTTTAGAATTAGGAAGACTAAATGAATTCAGAGACATGAAAGTGTCTAGTATGGAGTAGGCATTTGAAACCTGTTAATTTGACTTTCATTTTTTCCTTCTAAAATTTGGCATTGTTATAATAATAGGAGGAGACTCCTGACAGCTGACCAGGGTGGGGGAAGAACAAACCCCCAATATATTGGCTAAATAAGAAGTTAAAAAAGAAAATTTCTGTTGGAGCTGTTTAATAAATTGTCAAGCATCATTCTTTATTCTCTCCCTACCCCACCTCTTTCACCTGTCTTATCCCCTCAGTTATATCTAAAGATATCACTGACTGGTTCCAATATGATGATTGATATTTATAATAATGGAACCTACACATCAAAATAATGATATATTTTCACTAAATTGGTTTTTACAAAGCTCATTTTAGGAAGATTTGTAATCCTTCTAAGTTTAGTTGTGATGCTTAAAACCTCAGTCTTTAGTTTTGTAGAATTCTTACTCTTCTGATGATGCTATATGAATATGGCATTAATTCAAGTGAGTGGATCTTTTTAAGGCAGGGTTGGATTTTGTGATGTTTGATGGACGTGAGAATTCCTCATTTTATTCTTATTTTGAAGATTCCCAGTAAATCGAGAACAACATTTTTCTGGAGCTGTAAGATATTCATAGCTTTAATCTTATGTTCATTCTGTTCTCTTCTTTCAGGATTTTTCAAGTCACATTCAGTTGATAGGATGAAAAAATTTAAGAGAAGGCTATCCCTCACGCTTCGAGGAAGCCAGACTATTGATGAATCGTTGTCTGAATTGGCTGAACAAATGACTATTGAAGAAAACAGCAGCAAAGATAATGGTAAATATTTAGGGGGTAGGGAAGGGGAGGAGAGAATTGAATTACATGATAAATCAAATGTGAATTTACTTTCCTGATTAGTCCCTAGTAGGTTCCTTCTGTTTATTTCTCTGCCTCCTTCCCTAGTTCAATAACTTTTGCTTGCTTACTGGAATGTTCCATTCTTACTCGAACAGTGTTACTATAGCTGGTCTCTAACCCTGATGAATTCTCTATCCTGTTTATCTTTCCATTTTTCTTTAGTTCTTAAATAAGAATACTTTGTATAATATTATCCTAGTTGTTAAGTAGCTATTTTTAAATTAACATTTAAATATTTTTGTTATTCTTATAACCAAAGTTAGTACAGCTTAAAAGTGCATAGTAAGTTTGTGAAATTCCTGGGAATTCCCTGGTGGTCCAGTGGTTAAGACTCTGTGCTTTCACTGCCGAGGGCCTGGGTTCGATCACTGGTCAGGGAATTAAGGTCCCACAAGCCATGTGGCGTGGCCAAAAAAAAAAAGTTTGTGAAATTCCTGTTTGAAATTTCATCATAGTTTTATAACATTATATATGCATATATTGACTATCCACATAGACGACAAGGTTTATCATATGAGTGAATCATACTATTTTCTTATTTTATATTGACCAAAGAATCTATCCATAGTATTGAGAGCACTTATAGTAGATAGGCATATAATGTTTCACAAGTTTGACAGTTCTTTTTACAGTGTAAAGTAGTTAGTACACAGATATTGATATAAAATAAAAAGTTTGTTAAATTGAATGGATTAAAATGCAAAATCCTGATGAAATCTATAGAACAAGGCTACATATTCAAAACTGAAATAGCCCTAGAGATGTCATAGTAATAACCAGGAAGGAGCTTACAGGAATGGCTGCCAGTGTGTCATAATGTGCAGATTCTCTTCCTTGCCTCTGCCTGAAGTTCTTCTGTTAGAGGTTTATGGCAGCTGGTGAAAACATGAATACCCTCACCCCCTCTGGATGAAATGTAACTGTCCTTGTGAGAGAGGGAAAGGTATAATGGAAAGTGCTCTGGACTTTAAATTAAAAGTCATGGATTGGGACTTCCCTGGTGGTGCAGTGGTTAAGAATCCGCCTGCCAATGCAGGGGACATGGATTCGAGCCCTGGTCTGGGAAGATCCCACATGCCGTGGAGCAACTATGCCCATGTGCCACAACTACTGAGCCTGTGCTGTAGAGCCCGTGAGCCACAACTACTGAGCCCGTGTACCGCAATGAAGAGCAGACCCCGCTCACCGCAACTAGAGAAAGCCCGTGTGCAGCAACGAAGACCCAACGCAGCCAAAAATAAAATAAATAAGTAAATGTATTTTTTAAAAAAGTCATGGATTGGAATTTGGGACACACTTACACACTTATTAGTTACATGACTCTGGGTAAGTAATTTATCCTACCCAAGCTTCAGTTTATCTCTTCCTCAGAAGGGTCATTATTTTACTCAAGGTTATCTGGCTCATAATATAGGAGGGGAAACATAGATGAGTTTGGTAGAAAATTTAAAATAATAATTTGGATAGAATTTACTTTAGGAGGGAAATATTTTACATTTGGATCAAATCTCAAAGCTGATATTATAACGTCTTACTTTTATTCCTCTTGCCAGGAGAAAAATCCTTAATTCTCTCTCAGATCCCCTTTGATTTCTTGTTATTAATTAAACCCTGTATATTCATTCTTATGATCCACAAGTCTTGCTAGCTATTTGCCAGTGATATTCAGGAGCAAAGTAAGCACAGAATACATCTTGATGGATGCTTTCTGGGAACACATTCTGGATGGGAATTTGACTGCAAGACAAACCTCTTTAAAAAAAAAAAAAGAGCGTGAGTCAAAGAAAATATACATACTTTTTGGAGAGCTAATTAATATTTTAGATTCATAGCATATTTCCTGGAATATTTTAGTATTAATTGTCTTAAAACATGCTTAATTTATAATGAATGGTGAAACATTGAAAATATTTTTTTCAAGTAGAACATACTTTAAAATTTACTTTTATTCTAATAGTAACATTAACAATTAGTAAGGAAGAGAAAATAGAAACTACTGAGTTTCCTCTTTAAGTTTTTCAAATTACTTGAAATAATACTTGAAGATGTCATAATAGATATTGATTCCTCTTGGATTGCAGAGAGTGCTGGTAGCATAGGCTATCTCTGAGTTATATCTGCTATTACTTATTTCCTATGTATAACAACAGCACATGGGACAGCTTTCACAAAGATTCTTTACCTTTTTGGTTATCTTTCAGTACCTGATAGCTGGTTCCAACATTTTCTTTCTTTATGGAGTTTATCTTAAAGGTAAAAAGCTCCTAAGATTGGTAACACACACAGTCTGTGTCTGAATATGGTTTAATGAATGAGAAGAGGTAGACTATACTTTTTAAAAGATCTTCTCACATATGCTATAACCAGTTTGTAAAGCAAGTGATATTTGTCTAACAACTATATAGTGGCAGTGCTGGCTTGAGGAGGAATAATATAGTTATAACTTTCTTAAGTAAACTAAACCAATTTTTGATCTCCTGTCTTTTGTTCAGTCACTTGTATGAGCAGAATCCTCTTACTCTTGCATTATATATAGGCAGGTGTCTCTCATGCATATTCTAGGACAAATCAAATGAGAAAGTACACATAAATGGGGATAATACTATAAAAATCTTGGAAAAATTATAAAGCATATGATACAGTTGGTGTATCAAAATGTACATACACTGTCACTCATACATGTTCTACCTCCATCCAAAGAGAATTTGAGCTATTATCTCTATTTTGACAATTATGAGTCATACTGTGAAGGCTTTAACTCAGTTATAAATGTATAATATAATTATAGTTCGCATTAGAGTACCTTTCTAGATAAGCTAGTGTGTTTACAGATTGATCGGTGGATTGAACCCAGGGAAAGAGGAATCTTGAATTTATATTTAGTGTGTTAAAATTAGGTTGAAAGTTTGCAAACTTTGTTGATTTAAGCATACTGGCCTTAACTCAATACAGCTTTTCCTAATTATAAAATGAAATTTTTGCACTAAAATTTACAAACTGAAGTATAAGAAACATTTTTTTCTAAAGTACTTTCAAGGAAAGAGAATTCTGAGCACATCAGATTTTTTTTTTTAGTAATTGAGAAGGCACTGAATATTTCATTTAAAAAAAAACTGTCAAACATTAATTCATCTCAGTTCCTCAGAAGTTAAAAATAGAATTACCATATAACCCAGTAGTTCCATTCCTAGGAATATATCCAAATAATTGAAACAAGTATTCAAACAGAATCTTGTACATGAATGTTTATATTTATAGCAGCACTATTTACAGTAGCCAAAAGGTGGAAACAACTCAAATGTCCATCAACAGATGAATGTATAAACAAAATGTGACATATTCTGGGAATGGAATATTATTCAACCATTAAATGGAATGAAGTGCTGATACATACTACAATATGGATGAATCTTGAAAACTGAAAGAAGCTAGACCCCAAAGGTCACATATTCTATGATTCCGTTTATATGAAATATCCAGAATAGGTAAATCCAGAGACAAAAAGCAGCTAAGTGGTTGCCAGGGACTCAGGAGACGGGGGAATGCGGAGTGATGCGTAGTAGATACAGGGTCTCCTTTGGTAGTGATGAAAATATTTTGGAACTAAATAGAAGTGATGGTTGTACAACATTGTACATCTACCAAATAAAATGATTAATTTTATGTTAGTGAATTTCATCTCAGTAAAAACAGTTCATCTGAAAAATACCTTTTTCTCATAAATTCTTGATTTGCTTGCTAAAAGTCTTATTATGATTTTAGACATACAGAAAGTTATATTTCATGATTTTGTCTTTAAGTAGTTAGCCTTACTCTGTAATGAGAAGTGTATTGAAATTATTGATTTGATGAGGAGGACAGGTGACAATTTAATTATGATGAAGAGAATAGATCACAATTATATTTATAGAAAGGCAAAAGTAGTGTTTTATTATACGTAAACTATTTGAGGCTTCCAAATGCAGCAATAACAAGAACCAAAAAAAAGACCCCAAAAGGCAAAGGTTGAAATGGTCCAGTTTTCCAGATATTCAGTGTCTTGTCCTTACTCTTCAGTCTGTGCACTGAGACAGTTTATCGTGTTGTTCAGAATTAACAAGACTAGTTTTATGGATATTGTGAGACCTTGTCTTATTTCCAGGTTTCTCCCTTTCTCCTGGTAATCTGATACATCGGGGTCCTCAACCCCCGGGCCGCACAGCAGGAGGTGAGCGGCGGGCAAGTGAGCAAAGCTTCATCTGCTGCTCCCCATCGCTCCCCATGGCTCGCATTACCGCCTGAACCATCCCCCACCCCCACCCCACCCGACCCCCGTCTGTGGAAAAATTGTCTTCCATGGAACCGGTCTCTGGTGCCAAGAAGGTTGGGGACCGCTACACTACATGGTAGCAGTGACAGTTTTTGACAATAGTGGATGACATAGGGCGTTCTAAGTAGTGCTAACTCCTCCAAATAGCACAAGGTCTGTGAGAGGATGAGGCTGAAAGTACAGACTTCATTGGATGTATGTAGGGTCTGGAATAGGATCGGGTTAATAAGAGAGCTTACAAGAGCAGGATTAGGAACCAGGGAGTGAGTTAAGGCTACGAGGTGTTGGCTAAGAAATTCGTTCTCCTGATCATAGTAGTTCACATAATCAGAATATCCAAATAAATAAGATGTTAAATAAATTTCTTAGTGGAATCTAATGATTGCCATGTTATGATATTAAAAAATCATTGGAAGTCCTTACTTGGAACTAATTACTTTATAGAATAGGAAAGATCTAGTTGCAGGTTTTCATATAGATTTCCATTACTTTTTAAAATATATTGTGGTAAAATATATATAACCTGTAATTTACTATTTTAACCATTTTGAAGCATACAGTTTTAGTGTTATTACATACATTCACATTGTTGTGCAGCCAGCACCACTAACCATATCTAGAAATTTTTCATCAGCCCAGACTGAAACACTGTACGCATTAAACAGTAATTCCAGACTTCCCTGGTGGCGCAGTGGTTGAGAATCCACCTGCCAATGCAGGGGACACAGGCTCGAGCTCTCGTCCGGGAAAATCCCACATGCTGCAGAGCAACTAAGCCCGTGTGCCACAACTACTGAGCCTGCGTGCCACAACTACTGAGCCTGCGTTCTAGAGCCCGTGAGCCACAACTACTGAAGCCTGTGTGCCTAGAGCCCGTGCTCTGCAACAAGAGAAGCCACCGCCATGAGAAGCCCTTGCACCACAACCAAGAGTAGCCCCCGCTCGCCACAACTAGAGAAAGCCTGCGTGCAGCAACAAAGACCCAATGCAGCCAAAAATTAATTAATTAATTAATTAAAAAAAACAACAGAAAGATCAATAGTCTGTAATAACCTATATGGGAAAAGAATCTGAAAAACAATGGATACATGTATATGTTTAATTGAATCACTGTGCTGTACACCTAAAACTAACACAACATTGTAAATCAACTATACTCCAATATAAAATAAAAATTAAAAAAAAAAAAAGAGTAATTCCCCATTCTCCTCTCCCCTCAGGACCTGGTAACCACTATTCTCCTTTGTCTATTTGTCCTCTTGTGTCTGACTTATTTCATTTAGTATAATGCCTTAAAGGTTTCCACTTCTTTTTAAAATACAGAGTATTATTATCTTACTGAACCATCCAGTTAATTGCTGTCATAATCTTGAAATGTGTGAATATTTGACCTCATCTAGTCCTATGACTTCAGCTACTATGTAATGCTGACTACACCGAAATTTGTCTCTCTAGTCAGGATTTTTTTCTGGATCTTTAGATTCATATCGAAATGCTTACTTGGCTTCTCCACATAGATGTCTAATAAGAACCTTAAATTTAATACATATGACCAAATCACAGATCTTGATTTCCTTCCCCCCCAAATCAGCTTCTACTCCAACTTCCCTCACTTAACCTAAACCACTTAAAGCTAGAAATCCAGGAATTATCCTTGATTATTTTCTCTTTTACTCTTTCTTCCCTCCTCTACCGTTGTAGTTTCCTATATATTTACTACATAAATAACTTTCAAAAACTCACTGTTAATGATAATCATTTGCATACTTGATACATGATTCCAATTGTCCTTTCACATATTGTATTTCATATATTTTTAACAGTCGCTCTATTGGAGATCTAAAATTTTTCTTTGGATAAATATTTTTAATGTAGGTTATCACTAAAAGCTGTGGTGGGGTGCGGAGAGTATGTATGAAAGTAATTTTGCAGCCATGTCTGCTGGCCTTCTGGTTCTGCCTTTGTGTAGTATATCCTAAATCTGCCTGCTTTTCTTCATCTTAGTCCAGGCCACCATTATTTGTTGCTTCGAGTACTATACCATAGTCTCCTCCTCCTGTTTCCCTTCTGTTGTTTTCCTATCATCTGTTCTCCAGCAGCAACCAGAGTGATGTTTAAAATTTTTTTTAATTTTTTAATAATTAATAGATTCAGAGGAAGTTGCAAAGGTAGTACAGAGAGGTTACTTGTAACTTCTCTCAGTACCCCCCCCCCCCCACCTTTTGGTTACACCTTCTGTGACTATAGAACATTGTCAAACGCAGGAAATTATCATTGGAATAAAACGTGAATATAGTTCTATGTCATTTTATCACATGTGTGGATTCATGTAACCACCAGTCAGGATAAAGAGCTACTCAGTTGCCACAAAGAGAACCCCTCGCACGCTACCCCTTTATAAGTCGTCCCTGCCTCCTTACCTCCCACTACCCCTGACCCCTCAGAGTGATATTTTTAAAACATGAATCAGATCATATCACCTCCTGCTTCAGAGCTACCATAACTGCTTCCAATCTCAGAGTGAAATTTAGACTTCTGTGGTGACATATAAATCTGCTTCTCTCTCTGATCTTACTTAATAACACTGTTCCCCCCACAATTATTACTATAGCTACACTTGCTTTCTTTCTGTTTCTCTGATGCAGTGGTTCTCAAAGTGTGACCCCTGGACGAGTAACATCAGCATCACCTGGGGATTTGTTAGAGATGCAAATTTTTGGATTCCATGCCTGACTTACTGAATCAGGAGGTCTGGGGGTGGGACCCAGAAATCTTGTGTTTTAACAAGTCTTTGAAGGTGATGCTGAAACATGCTGAAGTTTGAGGACCATTGCTCTAATAAGTCAAACTCTTTGCCACATGCTGACTTCTGCAGTAGCTTTTCCCTTTGTCTGGAATGTCTTCTAACCCACCACTCACCCATCTTCCTATGACTGGCTCTTTCTTGCATTTATACTTCTTTTGCAAATACCTCTACAGAGAGAACTTTTTTCAATATTCCAGTGTAAAATAACCACTCATTTATTTTCTACTACATCTCTCTATTTTAATCTTTTGCATATTACCTGTCATTATCTGATATTTTTCTTATTAGTTATCTTTTTTCCCCTTCAATAGATTTTATAGTTTCAAAGAGTAGTACCTTGTTTGTTTTGTTTACCTCTTCATGCCCAGGGCCTGGAAGAGTGCTTGTCAAATGGTAAACACACAATAAATATCCCCTGAATAATTGAATTTATTTATGATCTCTGTTTTTTGTTTTGTTTTGTTTTTTTGCAATATTCCCCAGTACTTTAAAGCTGTGTTTCCCAGGATAACTTCAGAGAGCAACTAAAACAAATGTCTCTAGGCAGAATAATTATATATTATGATTCCAGGTATGAAATATTATAACCTAGAAAGAGAAGATGTTTCTTATAGTTCTAGCCTGTATCCCTGAGTGTTTGTAACTAGTTTATATGTTTATGACAGATACCCTCTCCCCATTCATTATTAAATCATTGTTTGTTTTGCTAGGCTTAGGTTAAGATCCCCAAATCTTTGATCAGCTAGCTACTGCCAGGGAATGTACAGGCATGGGACATGGACTGATGTTCTGCATTACTAGTTATGCATTTCCCCTACCTCCAGTCTGGTGTTCTACCCGGAGTAGATGACCTAGGCCTTGTGTGATCCTTGAGGGCCCTTTTGCCCCATCCTCCATCTCTCTCCTCCTTTTAGGCAGCCATTATTAGTCGAGGCGCAAGCCCAGTGGCCTTCTTGGCTCATTTTTCATAAGCCCGTGCCGTGGTGTTTCTTGTTCTGTGGATCTGAACCACCCGGTCCTGCCAGTTGTTCTCTGTGTCTGATAAACCTTTACATGTAGAGGAATCTCCCCATCAGGAAATAATCCTTACTCCTGATTATTAGCTACAAAAGAAGAGCCAGCTGCATGTTAGAGGAGAAGATACTCAGAGAAGCCCACTTCCTTTTAAAGTTCCTGACTACTACCAGTAAAAACGTAATTCTAATACAAAGACTGATTGTGTGTCACAGAAGACTTCATGTCCTTAACAGTTATCAAAGCTCTTCTTTGGAGGTGGAAAGGCGTCATGAGATTCCCTATAAACATAAAACAGGATTTCCCCCATTTAGAATTAAATAATTTTTAAGTATTTTTGTAATGTTTCCGCATGGTTATAGGCCTATGATTTTTTAAAAAAACTCTTTATAGTAAAAAATTCCAAATTTGGGGTAATAAATTTCAGAACTTCTACTTAAGTACTTCTGTTTTATTTACTAACTTGACATACTTTTTTGAATGTCTAGCAAGTAGGGATATAAGTTACTTCAGGCCAGGACCATGTCTTTTATATTCTATAGCATGCCTAATCATAAAACCTATATGAGGCAGTCAGTAAACGTAGAATTATGGAAACAGTCTTGAGATGTATTAAAATACACAGATCAAAAATCTTTGGGCTATATTAGTAATTTTGTGATTGCTAACCAATTTCGACTATATTAAAAATCGGTAATTAAGTTACTAGATCAATTCCAAATAGTGAAGAATTTTCTGTATTTTATCATAGAAATTATTTTAATTCTAGTACTTTATATACATAGCCAAAGAAATGAGGTTAAATGTAACGATCTCTATCATAATCTTTTGTTTTGTTTTCTCTCTTGCTTTCTCAATCCTTCTCATGTGATCCTGGATGGAATGATTTTTGGATACTGTGAACCACAGAGCCTATCGTGAAGAATGGCAGACCTCCAACCTCTCACAGTATGCATTCCTTCCTCCACCAGTACACAGGGTCCTTCAAGAAGCCTCCATTGCGGAGACCACATAGCGTTATTGGAGGAAGCCTTGGCTCCTTCATGGCAATGCCCAGAAATGGAAGCAGATTAGGTAATTTGTTTTTTAAAAAATTTTCTGACTGTAGCTTATGTCCATAGCTAGGTTTTAGTTGTATGCAAGTCAGCCAGCCTTTATTATCTAGTTTTTTTTGTAAGGTAAAAATCAAGTTGAGAAAGAGAGAGCAAAAAGATGGAAGGGTCTAGAGAGGCAGTAGTGCTGACGCTACAGAGGAGTAGTATTTGAAAATCTGTCCACCAGGAAGAAAACAAAGCCCTTAAGAGTTGGATGCAGGATTTCAAGATGAATAGCAGTTTGAGATGGTGCTTAATTTAGGGTCATACTTAGTAACTCCAGATTATCACCATTTGATAGCTTAGTGTAATAATTAGTATATATGATGATTACCTGAGTTGTTATTCTTACATCACTGTGTCATTTTAAATATCTAGGAAAAATATGTAGCTGCAAGTTTCTGTTTATTTCTCTGGTCTTTTTTGATGGTTTCTTATTTATTTATCATGTTTTTTAAAAATAAATTGAAGTATAATTATTTTATAGTCTTATGGCATAATTATATTTACTGAAGTTCCTGAGGGTTTTATTATGCTGCTTGCTTTACCTGCTTACTCTAGCCATAGTAGATTATTTTCTCATGTGTTTTGTTAATTCTCGGAGGATGAGCTTATTATCTACAGGGGGGTTTTGTCTGTGGCTTACACTGGTTCATGAGAGATGATGGTTAAAATTTTCAGAAATTTTGCAAGCTTATTATTAAACATAGCCATTATTAAAAAGTGAACTAAATTAAAAACAAAGGTAATGAATACTCAAAAGTCATTATTTCCTAATTATTTTACTACACTTTACTGTTGTCTATGCTTTGGGGGTTATTTATTTCTATTATATCTGGATAGTCAAAATACTGTGTCATGGTGTGCCCATTTCCCAACTGCATGTTCAGTGATGCCATGTGGGTAGCTTGAGGTTGGCCATGAACGGAGTATTTACCCCACAGAAATTGGAAAACACTTCAAATCAGGGCTTAATTTATTGTTCTCTTGATTGTCTAGACTAGGGGTTGGCAAATTTTTTCTGTAAAGGGCCAGGCAGTAAAAATTTTTGAGGTTTTGTGGGCCATATATGGTCTGTTGCATAATCTTCTTTTTAAAATAATTCTTTAAAGATGCCAAAACCATTTTTAGCTCAGGGCCATACAAAAACAGGTCACATATGCTGATCCTTGGTCTAAACTTAAGAAAGTAATGTTGAAAATGTTAGTAATGCAGGTTAAATTTAAAAGTGTGTTGTCTGTCTGTAGCTGTTACATTGTGAATTACACAAAAATTGAGCCATTTGAGAAGTAAATATTCTTCAGTTACTCAAAAACTATTACCTGATTAAGAAAAGAAGTTGCTCATACCAGTGACAAATGAGTAAAGTCTTGACATAAGCCTCCATCATTTCACTTTTGTCTTGTTGACGGAAATGAAAATAGCAACTGGTATTCATGTCGGAACTATACTTGCTCGGTAATGACATGAGCTGTTTCTTGGTTGAGTCAGATGCTACTCAAGTATTTATTCATGGTCTGAGATTAATATGCTCCTTTGTAGTCCTCATGCAGAAGAGCAGATTTCTTTTTTAAGTCTGCCTTTTACTGAAGATGTAGCTCTTTGAGAGTCTCATGCCTTTCTAAAGGAGCTCTCATTTGTAAGTGGGACACCCAAGGCTTCATCTTTTATCTCAGTGTGGCTGCTAAATCCAAGCACATTCTTACCAAGATAAGAAGCCCATCCCAAGAAAGTGACAGAGTCAATTTTTGCCTAACAACTTTGGACTTTCAGTTCTCTCTTTGTCTTTGCTTCCTAGGTATTAAACATATATTCATGCAAACTTAGCTATACATTTTAAAGTATATTTCTATTCAACATTTCCTTGAGGAAGGAAGATTTTTAAATTTTGCTGGAAGTGGAAGGCATGGTTAAATTATCTTTAACATTTTAAAAGTGTGGCAGAAAAGAATGGTTGGCCTCAGGTGTATTTAAATACCATTGGATTAGGAATCAGTCACCCAATAAATATATTGACTTTCACTGCCATGTTAATATTTTGTTCAGATGGGATAATAAAATTTCTCCAGAAATCTCTGTGTCATTGAAGTATATTCTTAAATTACATATTGGTTTATTAAAAACCATTATTACTATTTGCAGCTGCTTATCAGTGTGAATAAGAATTTTCTCAATAATGTGTTACCAAGACAAAATACAGAAATTTATGAATTCTAAGACTGATTTGATGAGACCCTGGAGTTCAATTTTTTTGTTAATTTAAACAGTTCTTACATTTGTATAAGTAAATGTTAACTAAAAGCTCAAATTTATAATTATGAAATACTATATTTATTTTACATGTTGATATATCATATAACATTTCATTTGAAAGAAAAAGTCCAGTTGTTTAGTCCATTCTTTGATTCTTTTTAGTTAATATTTAATTCAGTAGAATATTTGTTGAGCCACCTACTAAGTATCATGAACTTTGTTCGGTTCTAGGAATAGAAAAGTGAATAAGCCAAATTCTTCCCCCAAGGATCTCATAACTTGGTATAAAATAACGTGAACCAAAAAAATGCTCTTCAGTGCAGTAGGTGTGCTAGGTGTGGGTACAGTAGTCATCTGTGTCTGAGAGTAGAAAAGACTTCACTGAGTGCTGATGACATATGTGCATAGTTTTGAAGAATGGGTTCACCGAATTGATAAAATGAAGAAAGGCAGCTCTTACAGATAAGAAAAAAAAAAAGCTTGTTAGAGCACTGCAGTGTGAAACAACATGATGCTTTTGGGAGAGTGAATAATTCTGTGGAGAGAACTGGTGGCAAGAGATGTGTTTGAGATCTAGCATTTGTTTCTGGTGGGCTGCTCTAGATGAATTAGAGGATGATTGACCGATGCAAATTTATGAGCAGATACACAAGTATACAAGTTTGTTTTTAATATTCCCAAATAGAATTAATCTCCCTCCCCTCTACTCCCATTTATCTTTTATCCCTATTTAAAAAATATCATAATCCACCTTGTATTGTAGGTGAAATATGTTTTGGCCCCCAGTAGATTTTGTGGTACTTGTTTTGTAGTTATGATACAAAGTAGATACTCAGTGAATACTTTTTGAATTGTTGTTTTTTAACACAGGGGGGTGGGAAGCTGCAGTAGTAGCTGTAAAACAGTTTTTAAAAAGAATATTCAAAGAACCAGTTCATTTGGCTATAGACCCAATAGCCCATTATTTCATGGAAAGAATACTAAACTAAATAAAAGACCAGGTTTCTATTTTAGCTCTGCCTTTAAGCTCTGTGACCTTTGAAAGTCATTTAACCTTTCAAGGTCTCAGTTTCCAGATCTGGAAAATAAAGAGAATTGACTAAGATAATCCTCAAGTGTTATTTTTGGTCTCTAATTTTAATATTCAACTCTTGGTAATAACTTGAGTGTTAGTTTTTTAAAATAACTTTTCATAATCTGAGAGCATAAAAGGATTTATACTACTGCTTTAGGACATTTGTTCTAAGTGTGCAGTTTTTATTAACTGCACACCTATGGTACCCAGAATGTAAAAGACTTCTTATGCTATGATTTTTATGTGTTGGCTGTCTACATCTTACCTGTGGTGATAATAAATTAAGTGATATAGTAGAATTTAATACATCTCTTCTAAGATAAATAATGTTTCATTTTCTGATACAGATATTGTTCATGAAAATCTAAAAATGGGATCAGATGGTGAGAGTGACCAAGCTTCTGGGACATCATCTGATGAAGTCCAGTCACCTACGGGTGTTTGTCTTAGAAATCGTATACATAGACGGATCTCAATGGAGGTACCATTTAAAAAAATACAAATATGCCTGTGTTTGTGTGTATAAATATATATGTATAAATATGCATATATATATGTGTGTGTATATATATATATGTATATATATATATATATATGTCAAACAGAATAAATGCCTATTTGAAAATGTTGATGAGGGCAGTGACACCTGTAAGAAAGTTGTTTCTTTGCATTAGCAAAAACTAGTCTGTGAATATTATTTTTTTCTAATTATCTACTATACCAAGGCAAGTATACATTAATTATACTTAAACATTCTGCAAAATACTATGTAGGGTCTCTGTAAGAGATATGTGGATTTTCAAAAGTTTCAGAAATCCAGGATGATACATTAAGAAAGTCTTCTTTGTAGAAAATATTTTAATTATATTTTTGAGATTCATTGAGATACTACAAATTTTATAAATATTTTATTTCAGATTTCAAAAGGTATACATAAAATAAGCACCAGATTTTTTTCCCTTGCTTTATATTATAAATATGGATATCACTACCTTTATGGTTTATTATACCTACTGATCTCTGTAGCACATATAAGTTATTTCTCCATGTAAAACGATGAAGAGCTCATTTCCTTTTCTTTGTCAATGTTATGTATAACCTTGAGGAGAGCAGTTGATTATGAATATTGTTATTTCCATATATATTGTAGATTAAAATAATTTTCTCCAAAAAATTGAACATGTTTTAAAATAAGAATATTGTTATTTTTTGAGTGCTGTTGAGTTAATGATGATTAGGGTATTTATCCTATTGGTTGACTGTATTTTCAGTGATCAAAGATTGCTTCTGAGTCAGTTACAGAAAACAATACCAGTTTCTAAATGGTAAAAATAGCATTTTCAACTACTGAAATCAACTTGATATCTCTTCATATCACTGTATAAATTATATCACAATAGTAATAAAAGGGCTTCGCTGGTGGCGCAGTGGTTCAGAATCTGCCTGCCAGTGCAGGGGACGCGGGTTCGAGCCCTGGTCCGGGAAGATCCACATGCCACGGAGCAACTAAGCCCGTGCGCCACAACTACTGAGCCCGCGTACCACAACTACTGAAGCCTGTGCACCTAGAGCCTGTGCTCCACAACAAGAGAAGCCACGGCAATGAGAAGCCCATGCACCGCAGCGAAGAGTAGCCCCCACTCGCCGCAACTAGAGAAAGCCTGGGCGCAGCAACAGAGCCAATGCAGCCAAAAATAAATAAATAAAATAAATAAATTTATTTAAAAAAATAGTAATAAAAATAATATTTCTTATTTTTCTTCACTTATATGTGATTTTCTTTATCATATGTTTAAAATTTTTATTTAATATTAGGATCTATATCTGGACTTTCTCATTCTTCCATTGAGCTATATATTTTTTTCCCCCAAAGTGACACATTCTTGGTTGTTTTTTTTATTGTATAATTTAGTATCTGGAAAGACTTCTTTCTTAACACCCACGCACCCCCACATATATACTTTTACTTATTTGAGAATGTTTCTGGATATTTTCTATTTATTCTTCTAGATAAATTGTAAGCATTTTGTTTCGTTCCAAGAATAATCTGACTGTGATTTGTTTAGGGTTATGTAAAACATAAAACTAATATGGGAGGATTATCATCATTTTATTTCTCTTATCATTTGAGAACATGATATAAATCTATACTTAAGCCATATATCTCAATAAATATGTATACAATTCTTATACATCTCAATTTTGTTTCATGGTTTGGTTACTATTTTGAACAGTTGGGATTTATTTTTAAAGGATTTATGTTTCTTGGTGTGATAATATAGGCAAGATCTCTTTTTATGTTTCTCCCAGTTCACATAGTACAGTGAAATAGAAATGCCTTTTACTTACTTCTTTCCATTGGCATAGCAATAATAAAATATTTCAGCTGTCTCACTGTGTTGCATGCAAAATCATACAATATCCACTTGGTTATTTAAACCAATCGCATTTTGTGGTAGACTTTGCCTATTCTTACTATGGTATAATAATGTCAAAATTATTTCCTTGTTGAATTTATCAGTGAAGGGACTCAGAAATAACTGGGTTGTAGAATACCATTTCTGTTAAACTATATTGTATACTTTTGCTTACAGTAAATAAATACATTGGCATTCAGTATATTATATATAATCAATGTGGGTATCTTTACAATTGCAATAAAACTTTATAGTTATTGATCACTAAGAAATAATATATTAGGGCTTCCCTGGTGGTGCAGTGGTTGAGAGTCCGCCTGCCAATGCAGGGGACACAGGTTCGAGCCCTGGTCTGGGAAGATCCCACATGCCGCGGAGCAGCTGGGCCCGTGAGCCACAACTACTGAGCCTGCGCGTCTGGAGCCTATGCTCCGCAACAGGAGAGGCCGCGATAGTGAGAGGCCCGCGCACCTTGATGAAGAGTGGCCCCCGCTTGCCGCAACTAGAGAAAGCCCTTGCCCAGAAACGAAGACCCAACACAGCCAAAAAAAAAAAAAAAAAAAAAAAAAAAGAAATAATACATTAGAGCCCATGAATTCAAAAGTAAAATGCCCTTGTCTTTTCTGTTTGTGGTTACCTACAAATATCTTTTTTTCCTGCTTTTTTAAAGGATTTAAATAAGCGGTTATCACTGCCTGCGGATATCAGAATACCTGATGGATATCTTGAAAAGTTGCAGATAAACAGTCCACCATTTGATCAACCAATGAGCCGAAGGTCTCGGAGAGCTTCCTTAGTAAGTTTTTAAGTCTACTATACCTGCACCATCAGATCTGGTTGTTTGATTTTCTGGGTACAAACATTTTATATTAATTTTTATATTTAATTGTTGAATAGCTAAAGTATATTATGTTGCTTTCTGGATTTTGTCATTTTCCTTTCTTAAGAGTTTAAAGATATTATATTGGAATAGAATTTAAGGTATATTTTATTTTTTGGTAAATTTTACTGATACATGCTAGATGAACTGAATATGTACTAGATATGTAAGTATTTATTACTGTATACTAGATATACAGAAAAGTACATAAACCATAATTGATAGCTCCATGAATTTTTGTAAAGTTAACATACCTGTGTAACAAGTACCCAGATAAATGAAATTCCAAAAATCCCAGAAAACCTGTCCTGCCACTACTTTGTTCACTTTCTACCCTCACTTCTTCAACTTTAGCCATTATCCCTGCCTTCTAATACCAAAGATTAGTTTTACCTATATGTTTCCCACTGTTTTGATTATATTATGTTTATAGTGTTTTAATATCAGGAAAGACTTCTTTATTCTCATTTACATACACATTCTTATTTATTTTAAAAATGCATTTGATATTCTTTTTCTGATTATTCTTAAACTTTTGAACTTTATATAATTATGAATATACAAATTAAAATACATTTTATTCAAATATATAAAAATGTATTTATACAAGTTTATATATATAGTATACAATAAATATCCTATTATGTATGTATTATGTGTGTACGCAGTGTGTATTCTTTTGTGATTGACTTCTTTTGTTCAGTGTTGTGCTTGTTTTTCATTTAGGTTATTGCATGTGGTTATGTAATTCATTTGTTCTTTTTGTTGCGTGGTATTCCATTGTGTGAGTATGCTATATTTTATCCACTCTTCTGTTGATGGACGTTTACATTTGAGTTATTTTTAGTTTTGGCTATGATCAAATATTGCTTCTATCACTATTCCTGTTCATGTGTTTCGGTTAACATATGTAAGCATTTCTGTTGGGTGCATATCTAGGAGTGGAATTGTCGGATCAGATTATATGCATATGTTCACCTCTTCTAGGTATTGTCAAAATAGTTTCCGAAGTGATTATACCATTTTACACTCCTATCACCAGTATATGAGAGTTCTAGTTGCTCTCCATGCAGTTTTTTTTTTTTATAAATTTATTTATTTATTCATTTTTAGCTACGTCGGGTCTTTGTTGCTGTGCACAGGCTTTCCCTAGTTGCGGCGAGTGGAGGCTACTCTTTGTTGCAGTGCACAGGCTTCTCATTGTGTTGGCTTCTCTTGTTGCAGAGCACGGGCTCTAGGCACGCGGGCCTCAGTAGTTGTGGCTCGAGGGCTCTAGGGCACAGGCTCGGTGCACAGGCTTAGGCATGTGAGATCTTCCCGGACCAGGGATTGAACCCGTGTCCCCTGCATTGGCAGGCGGATTCTTAACCACTGCGCCGCCAGGGAAGCCCCTCTCCATTCGATTTTCTGATATTGTCTCTTCTTTTTTAAAAAAAATTGTTTTTAACTTTTCTGGTGAGTGTATAGTGCTATCTCGTGGTTTTATTTTTCATTTTCCTGATGCCTTAAGTTGAACACCTTTCCAATATTTATTGGCCATTTAGATATCCTCTTCTTTGAATTAGGTGTTCAAGTCTATTATCTCTTTACTCTTGGACTTTCTGCCTTTTTCTTACTGGTTTGTTAGGAATTCTTCATACATTTTGTATAAAGGACCTTTGTCAGTTACATGTCTTGCAAATATCTTCTCCCAACCTGTAGCAGTTGACCCAGCACTGCTTATTGAAAGGATAGCTTTCCCCATTGCAGTGTCACCTTTGACAAAAATTGAGATGATTGTGTATGTGAGGATCTGTTTTGGATGACTTTAGTTCTATGGTAGAAGTATATATAAAGTGCTATGAGACAATTAAAGAGACAGCAAGTAAAATGTCTTTGCACATCACAGGCTTACAGAGGTGATAGTGCTTAAGCTGGCTCTAGAAGGATGGGTAGTTATTTGACATTCACCATTATACAACAAGGTTAAAGTGTAATACCAACTTGACTTTGGTATAGGTTTATGATCATCATAGTTTTGCATCACTGCTCAAGACATTTTTATTCAAATAACTTTGTCATTTAATTACCAGCTTGCAAGTATTCTTTGGTTATCAATTTTTATTAAAGATCGGTACTTAAGATAAGTTTTGGAGTTAGTAAATATTTCAGATTGGGACTAAAGGTATGGTTTAATCACCAAAGCTATCATCTAAGACCTGTCTTTTTCAGTGTACATGAAATTAAGGAAAACAGTGCCCTCTAATGAATGTTAAGTGACTGGAGTTTTTATTGTGTTGAGTGTTCCTATCTACCTCCCTTGCTTTTTGATCTGAAATGGCTTATAGATTTCAGATTAATCATGCCAGCTCTGTTTTGGTTTCTATTGATTCATCCTTCATTATTTATCTACCTTTACTAAAGCCATGGTTTCTTTGAAGTATATTAGAAAATTATTCTTCAATACCCTAGGTTTATATGTGAAGGGGAAGGATTAGGGAATGCATGGAAAGGAGATGGGAAAAGAAAAATATTCTTCACATTTGTTAGAGCTCATGTTTCCATGGACGATATACTCTTTATCTAAAAAAAAACATTTTTCAAGACAAAATATAAAATTTTGTCTTTCTAAAAGGATAAAACTTTGTTGTTTTTTTTTTCAATAGCAGTGTATTATAAGTAGGGTAGTAAAAATAACATAAATCCTTTGTTTGAGTGGGAAATAAGAAACAAGTCAGAGAGTTCATTTCTGGTAGAGAAAGACATACAATAGGGCTGATTGGTTCTTCTATGAATTTATGATCATCAGCTTCAGTTGGATTCTCAGTATCGCTTGGCTACCCTATTGTATTGTATTTCTCTGGTTAATTCTTCCCCTCTCTAAGCAGATGATCTCTCCCACTGCATGACAAAGAGAGAAGCCACTAACCAGAAACCCTCTCATTTTCTGAATTACACTAATTCTCCTCTTTCCTTTCTTTAATAGTGAGGAATTGTCCTTCTTCCTATCCCATCTCCTCAGGATGCTTAGAATATTTGTTATTCCTATACACTCATGTATAGTCAGTCTCCCTCTCTTGCTGAATCCTTTCTGTTGACTTTTTATTTAAATAAGTTTTTTTATTTTAGAGTAGTTATAGATTTACAGAAAAATTTAAAAATCATATAGAGAGTTCCCATGTACCGCATACTCAGTTACCCCTGTTATTAACATTTTACATTACTTTAGTACATTTTTCACAACTAAGGAAACCAATATTGGTACATTACTATTAACTAAACTCCATACTTTGTTCAAATTTCCCTAGTTTTCCACTAATATCTTTTTTTCCCCAGGATCCCATCCAGAACACCACATTACATTTAGTCATTCTATCTCATGTTAAAGATATTGGTTATTAGATTGGTGAAGTGTTATTTAATATTCATTTATAGTTGATAAGAAATGGAATATTCTAACTCTTAACATACTGAGTTAAACATTAAACTAGTGGGAAAGCCCATAGGCAGATAGTGATTTGTTAGGGCATTGTTGCACTTACAATGATGACATGCCCCGTGGAAGTTTTGTAAGAGTGTTAAGTGCAGCTTTAGTAGACTAAGGCTATATATGAAAGTTTGTCTCATTTTATTGAAGTTTAAGTTATACACATTTTAAGAATCTGCCTCTTCCTAAACAATGAGTTTTGGATTCCTCATTCATGACTTTACCAATATATATCATATGTAGTCCTTGTTTCTAGGAACAGGTGAGAAAATAGGGTATCAAGTCCTGATGTCTCTCAGAAATAATAAATATATTATGTGGTGTGGAAGTGAGGTTCAAAGTCCACCGACAACTTAATTTACCTTTGGCATATTATGGACAGGGTTAAGGTACTATCATGATGATGACAGCACACTTTTGTAAGACAAATGATCAAGTAGAATAGAGATTCTCAGTCTCTTTTCTGCCCCCCACATATCTAAGAACACATTTCTGTCAGTAACAGTAACTCGGTAAATCTCACAAGGAGGGAAATGGATGTTTGAAAAATCTCCCTTTGCCCCCAGTGTTTCTTATATACACATTCACTTTTAGAATGGCATCTATAGAACTTTTGCACGTATTTCAGTTGTTTTGAAGCTCAATTAGAACTGCATTGCCAGCATGTTAATACATCTTTATAACTTTGATAGAGTGATTATATTGCCAGAGCCAAAGTAATCAAGAAATACCCCATAATACTCGATGCTACTTACAAGTTACCCTGAATTATAGGAATCTGGCTATTATAAATTATATTTTTGTTTAATTTTCATGTGCTTATGGTACAAGAGCTGATTGAACAGGAATTTGCTTGGTTTTCCAAAAAGCCAAGTATTCCCTTAGAGCAATGAAGTATGAGAAAAAAATTATCTTTGTTTGAAAAGCAGAATTAAGGAAATGTTTATGTTGTATTAAAATACAAAGCTTACTGTTCCATTCCTTTAGCTGTTATTTCTGTTTTTATGAGACTTTAAAAATATTCTAAAGTAATCTAGGATGGAACTCAGTCTAGATTGTGAACTTTTGAAAGCAGGAATCATATCTGTCTTCTTCACTATATCCCCAGTACCTAGCATTGTGCTTGGTAAATATTGAATAAGTGAGCTTTGTCCTCTGTCCTCTGAATAATTTCCGTAGGAGAGCGTGTCAACAAGCTAGTCATTATATCTATTGTTAATCTTGTCATGTTCAGCAGATAAAAATGCAAGCAAAATTTTCTAGAAATTCCATATAAAGATTCAGTAAGTAATATTTGGATGTAATTATTAAATCCTAAAGGTTGGGAATCATTAAAATGTTGTGAGGTGGGTACACTTTACTCTGAATTGGGTTGTGGCAGATAATTCCAGTATTTACCTTCTTTTTAAAAAGCAGACTTTCAGCATATTTTAATGATCTCACTAAGTTTCATTCTTTGAAGAGTGACTCTTTGTAATGTTAATTTTTGATGCATCTCTTACAGTATACTTTATATGATACAGTAAATCTCTACAACATTTTTATCTTTATAGTCTTGAATTTATAGTTCATTTATACACTCTTTAAAGCAAACCTCAGCATTTTTTTCATAGTCACCATTGGACCAAAGTGTACTTGATCTTTTAAGGGCATGCTAGTATTTATTCACTTAAGGTAAAAGAATGAATAAGAAAATATCCCAACTCCTGATAAGAAAAAGTTCCCAGGAATTCCCTGGTGGTCCAGTGGTTAGAACTCTGCACTTTCACTGCTGAGGGCACAGGTTCAATTCCTGGTCAGGGAACTGAGATCCCACAAGCCACGCAACGTAGCCCCAAAAAAAAAAAAGTTCCTAGCTTGTAGTTATATTTTTCTATGTGCTTCTTACTGTTACATATGATGACATTTTTATTATATTTTTGGGGGGGACATTTATTATTTTGTTCATACTAGTTTCCATTTATTCTTTAAATATAGTTCTTTTTCCTTCATAAAGAAATGTGATATGAGACTTAAAATTCATGGCAGAATAGTTTCATGTTTGTGAATTTAATCACCTGAATTCTAGAGATAGGTATAAGAAAATAAACACATTCTATCATAGTTTGTGTGACCTTGGTAATTAGCCTTTTTTTAAGTGTTAAGACAATATGTAAATAGACTATAAAAACATGCAAAGTCAAAAGGCTATTCAGAATCAGGTTCTCATGTACCAGATGGTGGGCTGTTTGCCACATTTTCCATATTAAAATAAAAAACTCCATTTATATTTAGCAAGTGTTGTCTAGGGTAGTTTTACCTTATTATTCTGTATAATTATTGATAATAGAAAGCAAGGACTTAATATCTGTGAGTCATATATAAGATAGTACATGGGTGGATGGTGCATGATGGTTCCAAAATCTCACTTTTTTAATTAAATTTTTTTTGAAAATACCATATATAGAAAAAAGTCTTTAAGAGTGCAGAAAGAAGCAATTTTTCATTCATTCAATAATACCACCTGTGACCACAGTTTTTATTAGTTTACCAAAATTGAATTAAGTACTGTTAGATACGCAGTTTTCCTCATGGCTTTTATTTTATTTTATTTTTAATGTATTTATTTTATTTATTTATTTTTGGCTGTGTTGGGTCTTCGTTGCTGCACACGGGCTTTCTCTAGTTGCGGTGAGCTGGGGGCTACTCTTTGTTGCGGTATGTGTGCTTTTTATTGCGGTGGCTTCTCGTTGTGGAGCACAGGCTCTAGGCATGCGGGCTTCAGAAGTTGTGGCACGAGGGCTCAGTAGAGCACAGCCTCAGTAGTTGTGGCGCACGGGCTTAGTTGCTCTGCAGCATGTGGGATCTTCCCGGACCAGGGCTCGAACCTGTGTCCCCTGCATTGGCAGGTGGATTCTTAACCACTGCACCACCAGGGAAGTCCCTGCATGGCTTTTAAATTGTTACATATCCTTGTAACAAAAGGATAGAAACAGTTCCTTTGAGAGGCCTCTGCTACTTCTGGCCATTCAGTTTGGGGCAGTTTATCCTTTTGTTCCAAGTGGTGAGAGATGTTAAGTCAAATTGTCAAGTATCATTTTTATTTTATTCAACACCTCCAGAAAAAATTGTGTATTTGAACCTCCAGAATTTGACTAAAACATAGTATTTAATGATCCAGCCTTATTTATACACCTTTGAGAGCTGAGGTTATATATAAAAGAACATTATTCCTTTCACTGGTTATTTATTTAAGGGCATTAGTATCACTCTAAAGTGAGAAGTGAATTTTTAGATTATTATTGCCTTTTGCACTATCTACAAAGGGTTACTAGAAAGCAGTTTAAGAAAATTCTTATTCTTCTCCTCTGTTTAACTTTTCCGCCCCCTATTTCTGCTCTCTCAATCCCTAAATTTTTATCACTTGGTTTTTTCTTTTTTTCCTAAATCTTTTGTGTTAGAGTTTTTTGTTCTGTTTGTTTTTAGTTTTTAAATGCTGGGTTTCCATTACATATTTGAGTATTCCATCTATCTCATTTATTGACTCCATAGAAAGTAGGCAAACAATCTCAAGGTTTAAAAGCAATGGTTTTAAGAACTCACTTTTAAACCCCTTTTTTGGGGATGGAGGGGACTGATTTAGATTTATATTGCTTCTTCTGTGTTAGCCATTTCCTGATTCAGAATAGAGTGTGACTTGCAGTTGTCTTTTTTATTATATTTTGGTGGGAAAACCTGAAATAAATAGTATTTTGTTTTTTGCAGGCCTTCCTAGGGAACACAAAGATTGGTGAAGGAAAATATGTAGGAAAATTATTTATTTTGCAGTTTTGTTAAAAAGAAAATCATGTAGTTACCTTTTATAAAATTCTTTAGTATCTTAAAATGCCTGTGGTATCTTAAAATCTCAGGGTCTTAAAATAGGACAAAATTTTTTCATAGCAGAATATTTTCTAATTAATTTTTATTGGAGTCTAGTTGCTTTACAATGTTGTGTTAGTTTCTACTGCACAGCAGAGTGAATCAGCCATACATATACGTATATTCCCCTCCCTTTTGGACTTCCCTCCCATTTAGGACACCACAGTGCATTAAGTAGAGCTCCCTGTGCTATACAGTATGGTCCCCTCAGTTGTCTATTTTATACATAGTATCAGTAGTGTATATGTATCAATCCCAATCTCTCATTTCTTCCCACCCCACCCCTTTTCCCCTTGGTATCCATACATTTGTTCTCTACGTCTCTGTCTCTATTTCTGCTTTGCAAATAAGGTAATCTATACCATTTTTCTATATTCCACATATATGCATTAATATATGATATTGGTTTTTCTCTTTCTTTTTTATTTTATTTTTATACAACAGGTTCTTATTAGTTGTCTGTTTTATACATATTAGTGTATATATGTCAATCCCAATTTCCCAATTCATCCCCCACCCCCGGCCCCCTTTCCCCGCTTGGTGTCCATACGGTGTTCTCTACATCTGTGTCTCTATTTCCGCCTTGCAAACTGGTTCATGTGTACCATTTTTCTAGATTCCACATATATGCGTTAATATACAATATTTTTCTCTTTCTGACTTATTTCACTCTGTATGACACTCTCTAGGTCCATCCACATCTCTACAAATGACCCAGTTTCGTTCCTTTTTATGGCTGAGTAATATTCCATTGTGTATATGTAGCGCATCTTCTTTACCCATTCCTCTGTTGATGGACATTTTGGTTGCTTCCATGTCCTGGCTATTGTAAATAATGCTGCTGTGAACATTGTGGTACGTGTATCATTTTGAATTATGGTTTTCTCTGGGTATATGCCCAGTGGTGGGATTGCTGGATTATATGAATTCTATTTTTAGTTTTTTAAGGAACCTCCATACTGTTTTCCATAGTGGCTGTATCAATTTACATTCCCACCAACAGTGCAAAAGGGTTCCCTTTTCTCCACACCTTCTCCAGCATTTATTGTTTGTACATTTTTTGCTGATGCCCATTCTGACCAGTGTTAGGTGATAGATACCTCATTGTGGTTTTGATAATAGCAGAATGTTTTTTGTTTGTTTTTATTTATTTTTGGCTGTGTTAGGTCTTCGTTGCTGTATGCAGGCTTTCTCTAGTTGCGGCGAGTGGGGGCTACTCTTCGTTGCGGTGCGTGGGCTTCTCACTGTGGTAGCTTCTCTTGTTGCGGAGCATGGGCTCTAGGTGCACGGGCTTCAGTAGTTGCAGCATGCGGGCTCAGTAGTTGTGGCTTGTGGGCTCTAGAGCACAGGCTCAGTAGTTGTGGCACACAGGCTTAGTTGCTCTGCAGCATGTGGGATCTTCTCTGACCAGGGATCGAACCCGTGTCTCCTGCATTGGCAGGTGGATTCTTAACCACTGCGCCACTAAGTAAGTCCCCATAGCAGAATGTTAATCGATCTATGTAAAAGATGGGTTGACAATTTTAATTGTGAACTTTGATATTTTTGAACCTTTGAATGTTCCAGTTTTAAAACTTTATTTTAAAATTTGACAGATGTTCAACAATTTAATTATAATCAGATTTTTCTATTCCAAGAGACTCTTCAGAGCAGGAGAGTTTCAGAAATTGAGGCAGTGATGAATTGAAATTTTAAGAATACTAAATTTATAATTGTTCGCTTTCAGTCAGAAATTGGGTTTGGAAAAATGGAAACCTACATCAAATTGGAAAAGCTTGGAGAGGTAAGTTAATACTTATTTCAAACATGTAAGGTGCATTTTTTTCTTGTTCATCATCTAAAAGATTATATCTTGTTCTGAAAAGGCAACAGAATGTTAGAAGGAAAAACCCTTTAATTCTTGAAATCATCCCATCAGTGTGAGAAGAAATGCATTTTTTAAATAGCCTTATAACCTGCTATTGAAGCATAAAATATTGTGCTTTCTTGGTAACAAAATAGACATTTAATTTGTTAGTTAGCTTCCTGGTATTCTTTGTCTGTGCTGTCATGTAGGAAATTGCATGTGTTCAAACTTGTGAAAAATCAAAATACTATCATTAAGGTTAAAGACACATCTCATTAAAGGTTAAGGAAATTCTTGACCCATAAGACCTTGGTTTTCTTGAAGTTGCTACTAGTACTGACTAATTTTGAAACGGTCTACCTCCCAGAGTGAGAAAGTGAGAAGAAAATAATAGAATTAGTTACTAGGGAGGCCTTAAGGGAGTTTGAGGACTATCCTGGCAATGATAGAAGAAATCTATAGAATATATTTGTTTTTTAAAGGAGAGCTCTTGCATACAAAGATTCTGAAAAGTCTGAAAACGGGTAAAATTTCACAAAATGTTAGTTAAATTTTCAGTTTTCACTTACTATGCTTAATTAATTTCCTCAATCTCCACATACCATTGCAGTTAAAGTACCTTTGATTCTAAATCTATTGATTCAGTTATTAATCTAATACAAAGTACGAAAAGTAAATTAAATATTCTCCCTATGTTTTCATACCTTTGAAGCACTCTGTAGGGTTGTAAGAGTAGGGAAGCTGTGCGTATGGAACTGAAAGTCTTCTTAGCTATAGGAAAACTAAGATTAATCATGGTGGGGTTTTCCTTGCAAGATGGAATTTCACACATGCTTAGAAATTAGAAATTTAGTTAAGGCTTTTTATTGTATAGATGATATAGATAGACTCATGATATTTTTGATGTGTCTTTCAAAAATATATTTTGTAGGGTACATATGCAACAGTATATAAAGGAAGAAGTAAATTGACAGAGAATTTGGTGGCATTGAAAGAGATCCGGTTGGAACATGAAGAAGGTGCACCCTGCACAGCAATAAGAGAAGGTATAATTTGCACTTTTGTGAGCAGAATGTATTAATGAAATTTATATAGAATATTTTAAAACCAAAGCTATATAATGAGTTCATTTTTTGTAAGTACAAGGAGCTCAGATATAGAAATAGTACATGACTGGAAAATATATGCCACTACAGCTTATGGCATCTCATTGAGGAGAAAGAATACAATAAAACAAGGCCCTGGGGGGGAAAGCAATAACTAAAGCTGAAATATTTAATAAAAGGAATTAGTTAGATATATTATTGTACAGCTTATAATGAAGTACTATGAAGTCATTAAAGATTGTTGTCACAGACAAATATTTGACATTGGGAAATGTTATATATTGATGCATGGGGGAAAGCTAACTATAAATAGTATATACAGGATGTAAATATATGTATATAATGGTATGATTTTTTTAAAAAGATTATCCAGAAAATAGTTTGAGGCAACTGACAAGCAATTTGGAGGAAAAAGGGTACCTTGGACTTTATGTCTAAATTAATCCTAGAAGTCTCAATAAGTTAACATTTGAGAAAAAAAGATGTCATGGAGAGTATTAATGTAATATTGAGGATAATTTAAGTATTAAAAATATCAAACCCAGAACCATAAAAGAAAAGAAAAAAATTGATTCTATTAAAATATCTACTACAAATCCCTTTGGTGGATTATTGTTTTAAATTTAAGAGACTCCTAAACTCAATCATTCATATGTTAAACTTAGGATTTTTTTTAAAAAGACTGGCTACTACAGATTAAGTAATTGGCTTTCTTTTCTGTTTTGCAGTTTCACTATTAAAGGATCTAAAACATGCAAATATAGTAACGTTACATGACATTGTTCACACAGATAAATCTTTGACTCTGGTCTTTGAGTATCTGGTAAGCATTTACTAAATGATAAAACATAGCAAATTGGATTTTTTAACAGCCCCGGGAACATTATTGTTATTAGTATTTAATTAAATTATGTGTGGTGCATTCAGTATCTTTCCTCAAAAAACAACTTACTTTTCTGAAAAAGAATATGTATATATATGTATTTATAACTGAATCACTTTGCTTTACACCAGACACTAACACAACATTGTAAATCAACTATACTTCAATTAAAAAAAAAATTTTTTTTTAAACTAAACGCTATTAAGTAAATCAGTCATGCCTTCTCAAAACTATGTATCACATAGTAAAGTGCTGTATTTTTTCAGGATAAAGATCTAAAACAGTACATGGATGACTGTGGAAACATCATGAGTATGCACAATGTTAAGGTATGCTTTAGTGTGTCATTTTAAATTTTATTTAAAGTACAGACAAACACTTAAGCATAGATGAACTACATTACGTATGAAATATGCTTCAGAATTTTCTGTTAGGCATTTTAAATAGGTTATTGTCCTGAACATATTTACTCAGAACTTCTGTTTACTACACTGTAGTATTTCTTAGAATCAGACCTTTTTATAGAACTACTTCATTTTAAAAGTTTTAAAAAGTACTTTTGAGGAGTTTGAGGTTTTTGAGCCTGAGCTACCCATTCTCCCTGCTTGGCTCTGCAATAAACCTTTCTCTGCTCCAAAAAAACAAAAACAAAAACAAAAACTTTTGACAATTTCCTTTCACATTATAACATTGATTCTCTTAGATATATATAGAATACATTTACAGGTATATTCTGCTTAAAAAGAAAACAACATGCCTATTTTATCAAAATCCAAATGTTTAAGATCAATGAAAATGATTAGTGCATTCTGCAAAGGGCCTCCTTTACATGGCAAACTCCCCTAAAGTATTTAGAATGGTATTTAATTATAAAACGACTTTTCAAGGTACTAATCTAATGAGTAAGGCCAGGAACCTGCATAGGTATTATGAATACTAGACTGGAAATACCATTCTGTACTGTCAGGAGGGAAAGTAACATATGTTTTCTTATCTGAAAAATATCTAAAGATGCAAGTAATGCTAGAAAAGTTTAGTATAATAGTGCCAGATGAAACCCAAGAGTAAAAGTAAAATCAAATAAAAACCTTTGATACAGTTGTGTTCTTACAGTAGGTTTCTTTGACCTGATATACTCCAAATTTAGCAAAGATTTATTTATCCAAACTTAGTCAACAGTTTGTGAGAAACTGTTCTGGAAATAGGCTGTCCCAGCTGTATTTTTGAGACAATTCCAACTCTGTAGATAGTAACTTTAAACTTATATACTTTTAAAAACAGTTAAGTTTGGTATAAAGGAGAGCCAGTTTCTTTTAGTAAAAGACAGTTCAAAACATATGGATAACACATTGGGAAGAATTTTAGAATAGGACTTTAAGTCTCTTTCCATATATTTTCTATGAGAATTGTTTTCATCATATTTCACATTTTGTTTTGCAAGGTGTTCTGAATCTCATTTGTGTTTATTTTTATTTGTGGCTTTTATATTTTCCTGCTTTCATATTAGCAGTAATTTGGAAAGAAAATTGTCCTTAATCATCATAATTTGACAAAGATTTGAGAAGTTTATATGTCTTAAGCCAGGTTTACATTCCTGGCTTAAGTTGTAGAGTACTTTATTCTCTGTTTAACTAGCCTCTTATATTTTTTCAAACATAAAAAGTAATGGGACTATTTGGAAGTAGTAATTAAAGAGTTTTCAAAACACATGAATATGTAGAGTGTAGAAACTCTGCTAATTAGAATTTCTTCAGGCCCATTGTTCACCTGCTGCCTTGGTTTATTCTTGAAGTTCTAATGCTATTTTTCACCTTCAAGAAAACCAAGGGTACAGTCCTGAATCCTCTTCTTTATTAACCACAAAGAATCAAAGACCTCCTGTGTTTCATATTCTTTTTTCCACCAAAATCCACAACAAAAAGTCTCCCCATTAGCCTTATAGGAATTGCTTTTCTCAAAGAGCCATTCAGAGCTCTACAGTGCCAATTCCCTTTTCTGAATCATAGCAGATTTTGAAGGCTGAGTAGGAGGTGCTGAAAGTAAAGTACCCAGAAGGTGGGTGATAGAAGCTGGTTTAGGTTATTTTAGGTTATTTTTATAGCACATAATTTGCCAGAGCTATGCAACACCATTCTGTTTGACATCTCAGAATGTTCATAAAACCACCAATTCCATTGCCTTATTTTAAAGACGTTGTCCCACATCAGGTTTTTTGGAGAGGAGTAGGGTGGGGTAATGGTAGAAGGTTGTTTGTTTTGTCAGAATTTCATAATTAAACTGTAAGCCTAATTAGTAGGCCTGTAAATTTATGAGGTACACTTATTTAAAGTCATTTTCAGTAACAAGTGAACTATTGCTACGAAGACAAAGTTTCATTTCGCTTTGTTCACTCTAAAAAAATAGGTAGATGCTTCAAATAGTATAATAAATTGTAAAATTCAGACAACAGGTATGTAAGGAAAAGGATGTGTTTCCTTTTTTTTTTTTTCTCTTACTCTTCTAGGCCAGTTGCTTTTCTGTTTACCATAACTTATACCAAAGTATATCTTATTATCTGTAAGACTAATTTCTGTTTTTTGTTTCCGTAGCTGTTTTTATACCAAATTCTACGTGGTTTGGCATATTGCCACAGAAGAAAGGTGTTACACCGAGACTTAAAACCACAGAACCTCCTCATTAATGAAAAAGGAGAATTAAAGCTAGCAGATTTTGGTATGGAATGTATGAGATATTTATAAATAGTTCCAGGTGTTTAAGTTTAAAAGAACAACCGTTGACACTGTATGATTGCTTTTATGTGGGTTTGGAAGTGTTCTCTGTAGCTCATGGAATAAAATATTTGAAAATTTTGGTGGTGAGTTATATTAGTGAATGCTAAAAGGCATTGGTTCTCAGGTATGGTCCATAGACCCCCTAAGCGTCCTGAGACCCTTTCGGGGGATCTCCAAAAGTATAATATATTCTCAAAATTATACTAAAAGTTTACTTGCCCTCTTCACTGTGTTAATATTTACATCGATTATCCAAAAGTAAGAAGGGATAAAGCTACTGGTACCCTTAGTATAAATCAAGGCACTCGCATCAAACTATACTTAGTAGCCATTGTATTCTTCACCACTATACACTTGTAGGAAAACACTTTTTGAGGTATCAGATGAAGCAGTAAAATTTATTAAATTTTATTAAATCTCCATTTTTGAGTAGGTTTCTTTTTAGTATTTTGTGTGATGAAATGGGAAATACACATAAAACACATTTGCTGCACACAGAAATACTATGGTTATTTCAAGGAAAAGTGCTTGTGTAATTATATGAGTGCAAACTGAACTAGCCCACCCCACCACCTTTTTATTTTAAGAAGTATCATTTTTACTTGAAAAAAATGGCCAGTAGACAAACTGTGGTTACTCAGACTTAGGTATTTGGCAGATGCTTTCTTAAAAAATGAATGAAGTGAGCCTGTCATTTCAAGGAAAACAACTGTGAAAGTATTTCTTGACCATAGTAAAATTTGAGTTTTCAAGCAAAAATTAGATTTTGGAAATTTGGATCTGCCATTTTGAATTTGATAGCTTCCCAGTACTTGAAGACTTTTCTGGTGAGATCAGTGGTGACGTTAACAAATATGACTTTTTTTGATATGCTAAAGAAATGTGTAAACATTTGTAATATCTGAATAGCCTAGAGAACCAGTATTTTCCAGATAACCAATGCATGGTATTACAGAATCATGCATAGGTAAAATATCCATTTAAAGTGCAGTATCAGTGAATTTTAATGTAGCAAAAGTATTAGAAGTTGATTGATATAGTTTCAAGTTACCATATAATCTTTAAGAAGCTAAATATTTTCTAACTTTGATGTAGTATCAAAAAAGTATATGCACAATTATCAGAAAGGCTATTAAAATGCTCTTCTTTCCAATTTCGCATCCGTGTGAAACCTGATTCTCTTTATATATAACTTCAGTCAGAGTAACATCACAATAGATTGAATGCAAAAGTAGATATGAGAATCCAACTGTCTTCTATTAAAATAGACTACAAAAATGTAAAACAAGGCCATTCATACTAATTTTTATTTTATTTTGGAAAAAATATTTTTCATAAAAATACTCATGTTAACATATAAATGGTGTTTTTAAGGAAGAAGTTTTAGATGTTTCTGTTTTTCTAATATGCGAATGTCAGTAAATATAATCTACATAAATAAAAGCTCTTTGGATACTCAATAATTTTTAAGAGCCTAAAAGGGGTCCTGAGACTAAAGAGTTTAAATGTCATTACTGAAAGGGATTCCTTTAATATGCCTGCCACCATGCTTTTTTTAAAAAATAGTTTTATTTATTTATTTATTTATTTATTTATTTAATTAATTTATTCATTTGACTGCGTTGGGTCTTCATTGCTGCGCGGGTTTTCTCTAGTTGCAGCGAGCAGGGGCTTCTCTTGTTTGTGGCGCACGGGCTTCTCATTGCGGTGGCTTCTCTTGTTGCAGAGCGCGGGCCCTAGGAGCATGGGCTTCAGTAGTTGTGGCTCACGGGCTCCTAGAGCACAGGCTCAGTAGTTGTGGTGCATGGGCTTAGTTGCTCCGGAGCATGTGGGATCTTCCTGGACCAGGGATCAAACCCATGTCCCCTGCATTGGCAGGCGGATTCTTAACCACTGCACCACCAGGGAAGTCCCTGCCACCATGCTTTGTATTTATTTATATGCTTAATAATTTAATTAGTAGCTGTCTGTCTGTCTCTCTTTAGCTAATCCAGTTATAAGGGACTAGAAAGGTGAAATAAAATTACATGTTTTTTGCTTCTAGGGAGCAAACTTTTTTATATTGAAGGAACTCCATATAGTAACTTCGTTTTTTTGTGTTTTTTTAATATTCCACATTCTGAGATTTTGAGTACTGTAACAGAAGTTAGTTTTTAAAAGCCCATGCAGTTTTTCATAGTTAGTATTTATCATTTTTCGTAAGTGATTATAGTTGTTTTACTTTTGGAATATTTCATTAATGTGATAAACATTAGTGTTTCAAGTATTACTCTGTTAGTAACAGATTAAAAATTCACTGTTACTAAGTGGTGAATTTGTTCTGAAAATTCCCATACTTTTATTCATTTAACACTTTTCCATTTGTTTGAAAGGTAGGTTGCTATTTAAAAGGAATTGGGTAGGTCACATGAGTCTAAATGAGAAATTATAAGTCATTTCCATATGCTTACATAGAGTCTCTAGGGCATAGTTTATGTTATTTTCCTAGTAATTGTTATTCTCTCTCTCTCTTTCCCTGCCCCTCTTTTAAATTTTTTTGGCCAGGCTGCATTTACTGCTCCTTATTCCTTAATCCCCAAATGAATGACAGTGATGGAGAAACCCTGCTTGGTTATAAGATATGCAAAAAGAATGGCAAAAGCCATCAAAAATGTACTTTTGGTGGGGGAATACTATGAGTCCTTTAAATTTTGCTTTTTACCTCTACAAACCAAGCCAAGCAAATTTTATCTGTCCACAGGCCAACAGGAAAATCTAATTATTCCATGAGATAGTACAATGAACTTTGTCTCTATTGCTTTTAGTTATTTATTTTTGTATTGGTTTCATAGTAAGTATACTTCGGACACAAGTAAGGGAGAGTCATATAACTGAGTATTTTACAATAAATTGTTCTTGATCTCTATGACCTGCTTTTCCTGTGATCAGGGAAGTATTAATATAAATAGACATTTTCATTAATAATAGAAAATGGTTTATATAATAATACCATATCACAATTAACTTGGTTTGGAAGAAATTACTGTGTATTTCATTTCATGCCAAAATTGCAGATCTAATTGTGAACTGAATCAGAAGCCTGTTTGAGCAAGCATCATAGTTTAGAATTCTGTCAGGAGGTGAAGTATAAGTTACTGAGGAAACTATAGCTGCAATTGCTTTGATGTTATATGTATAGCATTAGCAAACTTGCAGCCTTGTCCTTTCCCCCATATAACCCAGTATTATATCAGCAAGAGAAATCAGAAAGCTGCTTCCATTTGCTAATTACCAAAATTGGTTGAATTTATTTTACCAAGTTGGGACGGTAGAGTAAAACCTGTAATAAAACAGTGTCAACATTGTTTCAGTTGCATCCTTTAGCCCTTATACTTAATGAAAATAGTATGAGTACTGCCTAATTTTTTAAATTTCTGGCTTCATTTGGGTGACCTTATCCAGTTTAACAAAGTATTGAATCATCCTTTTATTACATTTTTCTTATTTAATATTTTAATCAGATACAGTAGTTACACACAACAGAAATCACAGCCTAAAAATTAATTATTCCTTGTTGTTTGAAATAAACTGTATGTTAAAATAAATTTATATTTCTTCATATATCTTTTAAAGTTACTTCTTTAGGTGATCAGAATTTGGAGGCGTAGAGGTAATAAAAGCAACTGTCTTACGCCAGTGGCTCAAGAGATAAAGTTGTGAACTCTTGCCTTTATTTCTAGATAATCAGTGAATTTCATATTAAATTGGCAAAGGAATGGTTCGTGTTTTACGTCATCTATAGCAATTAATAATATCCAAAGACAGTGAGGTTCACCTTATTTTAAAATTAACCATGTAACTTAAAACTTAGAAAGTACAGAATGACATTGTAGTTTATTCCAAGGAAACTTTCTCTAAATATAAACTTCTACAAGGGAATTGTCAATAAAACTTAACAGGATCATGAACCAGTAACTTCATGGTTTTTGGTAAGAATTGATATAGCAAATGTAAGTTGGAAGCAGGTTAAAAGGTGACAAAAGCCTATAACTTTAAGAAGTAAAATTGTTTATCTTAATGTCATTGGCCTGTTTTGCATTAATTTAAATTCAAGTAGGAAATAATTTTGGCATAATAATTCATGGATAGAAGGAGGGTATCTTAAGTTTAGATTAGCCCAGATACTGTACCAGGTGCATTCACTCATAAAAGTAAGCATGGTCTCTGAATGTGGAATTATTATTATTTAGTTTAATAAATAATAGGATTTGCTGACCCAAGACCACTCACACTCAAAAAAAAATTCATAAACCTAATTTTGTTAAGCCTCAAAAAGGCATAGAGTAGCCATCTCAGGCATCCTTGTGACTGGAGTCATGGTGAGAATATGGACTGGGAAATGCATTCTAGCTATTTCTTAATTGTTTTCTTTTCCCTGTGAAGGACTAGCCAGAGCCAAGTCAGTTCCCACAAAGACCTACTCAAATGAAGTTGTCACGCTGTGGTACCGGCCGCCTGATGTGCTTCTCGGTTCCTCAGAGTACTCAACACAGATTGACATGTGGTAAATATATGCAGATGTTACTGCCATTTATAATTTTGAAAGAATGTAGCCATTAACACAGGGCATACCAATAGATATTTGGCTTTAAGGAGACAAAATATAAGCAACGATTAAGAGTTCTGGCAAGTAAGATCACCTAGGTTTAAATACCAATTCAACCACTTATAGCTATACAATAACCTTATTGAAATTATTGGCCTGTGCCTCAGTTTCCTCATTTAAGGAAATGGGAATAGTAACAATAACTACTTTAAAAGGCTGTTCTGTGGATAATGTTAAGACCAAATGAGCTAATGTATATAAAGCACTTCGAAGAGTGTCTGGTACATAGTAATTTAAAACAAAATTTATTTTTATCATCATTTAATATTCACCAAAACCCACTTGCTTTAAGTTGATCTAAAAATAATATTGAAAAAATACTGTAGGCATCTTCCTCACATAGCACTTGGATCATGACACTCCTTTATTTAAACATGTTTGCTGCTTCCCCATTTATTACCTATAGAATAAGGTACAATTCTTCAATCTGATACTTAATGATCTCCATAAAATGTCTCTAAACTACCTTTTTCAGTTTATTTCAGACTATTCTCCACAAACGTTTCCTTTTAACCAAGTGACTACTCACTATATTTCATAAATAGCCTGGGCTTTCCCACCTTTGCTCTTGTGTTCATACTAGTTCACCCATCTGGAATGCCTGCTCTTTTTCTATAACTGGGGCCTGTGCCTAGGGCCTTCAAAACATAGTTTTTCATAAATCCTTCCTGAATATAACCTAGCCTCCCGTGGTAATTCCTTCCTCTGAACTGTGGTTATACTTATTGCTTGCACTCTTCGTATAGTGATAAATCACATACTTCTGTTTTGTCTTGGGTTGAACATTTATATAATTAATTTTTGTATTATGTAACACTTCTTTCTTTTTTAAACTTTTTTAAATTGTAGAAAAATATATACAACCAAATTTACCACTTTAACCATTTTATGTGTACAGTTCTCTGGCATTAAGTACATTTACATTGCTGTGCAAGCGTCACCACCATCAGTCTACAGAATTTTTCCATCTTGCAAACTGAAGCTGTGTACTTATTAAATAGTAACTCCCCATTGCCCTCTGCCTCCACCATTCTCCTTTCTGTGTCTGTGAATTTGACTTTTCTAAGTATCTCATGAGTGAAATCGTATTGTATTTGTTTTTTTGTGACTGGTTTATTTTACTTAGCATAAATGTCTTCAAGGTTCACCCATGCTGTAGATACAAATATCTCTTTGAGTCACTGCTTTCAATTCTTTTATATACTTAGAAGTAGAATTGCTGGATCATATGGTAATTCTATTTTACATTTTTTTTGAGTAACCACCATACTGTTTTCCATAGTGGCTCCATTATTTAATCTTCTATATAACATTTTAAAATATAAAATTAAATTATATATATAATTGCTAGATTGTGAGCCCTTTAAAAGAAGGACTGTCTTAAACTCATATGTATTCACACAGATCCTAGAAGACAGTATCTATTTAGTGAGCCTCTATCCAGTTCTCTTCCTTCTCTTAACTCTCTCCCTCTCACTCTCGCTCTCACACTCACACTCACACACTCTTCACCCTGCATCTATGTGTTGTGTCTCTGCTTCCTGCATAAAAACATCTTGAAATATTTGCTTCTCCCTAGCCCTGCTAACCACTACCTAATACATAGTAAGCTTTATGTCTCTATTAGCCATTGTTAGTGGTGTTCTTCAAGGATCATGCAGAGGAGGGCTGGACATTTTAAGTGGAGAAAATGGATAAGGCCGTATGGAAGTTGAGACAAATAGGGTAAATGTTAAGAAATTAGTTTAGTCGGATCTGAAAAAAAATCTCTGCAGATTTTCTAGCAGGCTAGTACAAAATTCTCCAGAGAGGCAACCTTAAGGAAAAGATTCTTGTGCTTAATAATAAATAAATGGTTTGCTCATCTTTTTTTTTTTTTCTTTTTTTTTTTTTTTTAATGCTACATTTTGTAGGGGTGTTGGTTGCATTTTCTTTGAAATGGCTTCTGGAAGACCTCTGTTTCCAGGATCAACTGTGGAAGATGAACTGCACTTAATTTTCCGACTGCTAGGTAACAGAACTCTGTTCCCAGTGATTTGTTATGTATAATTGAGTAGCTAGATAAGACTATATCTTTAAAAAATATATTTATAAATTTGATACTGAGACTAACATAAATAGCTGTTATAAGAATTATAATTAGCATAATTACAATAAAGATAGATCCTTCTAGGTAACTTCTGCTTTTTATTTACCAAGTTCTACCTTTGCAATAATGATTGTATGGAAGAACAGAGAAGAGAAATATTATTGAAAATTGACTTTTAGCACATTATTAAGAAATATTTTAGCTTAGGTGTCAGTTAGACAACATTTTTATAGCATCATTGCTTAGTCCAAAAAAAAAAGTCTGTATGTTTACTATTTCTGTCTTTTTAGTTTCAGTTGAAATAATCAAATTATCTACTAAATATAAATTGTTCTTTAAGACACTTTCTTAGTTCTCCCTATTTATATATATTTGCCTGTATAAAAATTTCTATATATTTATAAATATATATTTTTTTAAATTCAGGAACTCCATGTCAGGAAACTTGGCCAGGTGTTTCTTCAAATGATGAGTTCAAGAACTACAACTTTCCAAAATATAAACCACAGCCTCTAATTAACCATGCACCCAGGTATTTTTTTTTTTTTCCTCTTTAAGTGAAAGAGGGGGAACCCACTTTTTTTTTTTTTTTTTTTTTTTTTTAAGTCTCTTGAAGCATTAGCCACAGTAAGGATTCAGGGAAAAATATGTGATACACATACACAGTTCTTAAATATTTTAGGATTTAATTTAATTTCTTTCTTCCTGTGTCATATTAATTTTATAATTTAGTGAGCAAGAATTACCAAAGTATGTAAGTCCACAGAATTGAGCTGTAAATAAAATGAATATAGAATATATATAATAGAATTCTAGGGCTTACGTAGATTGTTCCATTTCCCAGAAAGAAGACATTGATTAATGCCTTATTCAGTACTGTGAAGACCATGATGAAGTTTGCTTTGCTTTCTACACAATTATTCTATATGTGTTTACTTAGAAAAACCTAAGAATGTGTTGTAAGTAAAATCTTGACTCCTACACAAAATGACCCATCAGCACTTCAGTCAATGTTAATGACAATTGTATTTGAAGAATATAAACTCTTTCTGACCCTTCATATCCTATATGTTGGCCATCCAATTAAAGTTTCTTTTCAGACCTACCTCAGATCCATCCAAGACTCCCATTACACTTTGAGTCAGGGGACTTCCCTGGTGGTGCAGTGGTTGGGAGTCCGCCTGCCAATGCAGGGGACATGGGTTTGAGCCCTGGTCCAGGAAGATCCCACATGCCACAGAGCAACTAAGCCCATGCGCCACAACTACTGAGCCTGTGCTCTAGAGCCCGCGAGCCACAACTACTGAGCTTGCATGCCACAACTACTGAAGCCCACGTGCCTAGAGTGCCACTGCAATGAGACGCCCGTGCACCGCAACTAGAGAAAGCCTGTGCGCAGCAACGAAGACCCAGCCCAGCCAAAAATAAATAAATATTTATTTAAAATTTTTTTTTCACAACATATTTACTTATGGAATGTATTACATTTTCAATAAGTAACATAGAATAACCCCTTTGACTGTATTTTTTCATCTTTCTTTAAGAAAAAATAAAAATGAAAAGGGCACCAGGATACCAAATAAGGCCGATATCTGTTTCGTTGTTTCACATAGCTCACAACATAACACACTCACTCTAGTTCCATTTATTCTCAAGATAGGGAAGAATAGTAAAACCATTCTGGTACCAAAAATATTTTGAAAGTTTTTATGTGAATTGATGCTCTTGTCACTATAGCAACTAAGAACATGCTAAGTAGACTTTCTTAGGAAGAATAATGTGTTAGACTTTTTGTATGTGTCTCTCCCAAATAGCGTAAATCCTATTTTTGTCATATATATATATTTTTTTACACTGGACATTACAACATTTATGTATGTATACATATGTATATTTGTTGTAATGTCCAGTGTAAAAGGTTGCAGCTCTTTAAAGCAGATTCTTTATGACCTTAGCACCTAGCTTGTCTATGGCCAAGGAGTTCTGGTTATTTGTCAGAATGGCAAACTGCAAAGGATTAGAAGACTCTGGAGAATCTCTACGCCACAGCATCCACAGTACCGACTAAGCACTAGGGGGGAAGGGGGGGGGATTTTTTTTTTTTTTTTCCTGTAATTGTGCTTTTGCCAGTGAAAGTCAGTGCAAGATAGAATTTGTGATTTCTGATCAAGAGATTATCTCATCAAGATAACCCCTAAACCCTCTACTCCCTATTTCATTAATTTCATCCTTGTAATTACCTGTCTTTATTGACTATCTAATTGGTTTTTTATCCCTTTTTAATGAGTTTTATAAAGTTATTGAGGCATATTTAAATTGAATTTTATAGCTTGTAGTACCCAATGCTCAGCCGACCGCCCTGTAAAAATTTGTTGAATGACTCATCTCTGTTTATCTTGAACCACAGTGATATATTTTGGGGTCACTTATCTGTTTGTTTTCACCGTATAATAGGAAAATGATGCTTTTGTACTCTTGCCTTCACTGAAACACTATGAAAACAGATCTAGTTTACTGAAGCTTTTTCAATAATAGAGGTTATTTTGTTTTGAGACAAAATGGTGATTTTTAAAAATTCTGTAGTTTCAATAACCTAACCCTTGAATATTGAACATTTGAGTTGATGCCCAGTTATTTGTGGTTTCTTCTTAAACAAGTGGCAAGATAAATCTTCTAAGGATAAAAGATTTGAGTCTGAAAGCAGCAAGGTGTGCTATTTTAGGGCACTTGAATTTCACAGATAAAAACATTTGGAAAATAGTTTTATTTGAAAAGTTGCTATCAGCTAAGATTAAAAAAGAATAAATTGCTACTTGTCTTTCGTTGTTTTTAGGTTAGACTCTGAAGGAATCGAGTTGATAACAAAATTTCTTCAGGTAAGTTATATCTTATTTTATAATTGTTAAATGGTCTGTTAACTTCTCTGAGCCTTTAGTTTCTTCATCTGTAGAATGGGATCAGTAATACCTCCCTCAAATATTTGTCATGACAATTAAATAAGATTATGGTAGTATCTAGCATGCTTAAGACATGTGCTTAGGTGAAAAAAAATTATGGTTTCTCTTAATGTGTCTGGGTCTCTCATTGTAACCTAGAACAGTCTGAGGTAGTTAGCTGCTGGCCCTGATCAACTGTGTCAAGGCCATGTTCTCTGCAAGTCCTGTTCTCTTACATTCTCTTTCTTTTCCTTATACTTACTGCCTTACAGGCTGTTGTACCTCCAAGTACCATCCATATCTTCACTCAGAGCAGGAAGAAGAGAGAGAATACAAGTGTGTCAGTCGCATTAGTCCTTTTGTATCTGGAAAGCAAAGGCTTTTCCAAAAACCTCTGTAAGGACTTCTTCCTAGGTCTCCAAAACCTTCCTAAGGCCAGAATATTAATTGTAAGAGAGGCTGAGAATTGGGGAGCAGGATTGTCATAATTAGCCTAAACTTAGAATAGTCATGAGTCATATGTCAGAGTTGGAAGCATGGATACCTTAAACAAATCTACATTATCTTGTCAAGGAAAAAAGGGAAATGGGTATTGAATAGGTAATTTAATAATGTCTTTCAGAAAGGTATTAGGTATATTTCCAGTAATCCTTTGGTATTCATGAAGAAAAGTAACATGAAAGGTCAGATATTTTGCTTTTTTTCATCACTTCAGAAAATATAGGGAATCTAAATTTTTCGTTAAGATCCAGCTTTATCTTGGAAATTTGTAACTGAGATATAATCATTGCTACATAATCTCAGTAGTAACTCAAATTAGAGCATAGTGCTCCAAATTGGTTCTTAAAAGTAATAGTCACTGTATTAAGTAATCAAGATAAGAGTAGCTCTAAATGCTTAAATGCTAATTTGTGTGTATGTGTGTCTCCTCCCCCTTGCACATGCTTTTTCCAGTATTTAGAGAAAAAAATTAATGAAGCAGTTTTTTGGTTTCTCACAGTATGAATCTAAGAAAAGGGTTTCAGCAGAAGAGGCCATGAAACATGTGTACTTTCGAAGTCTGGGACCAAGGATACATGCTTTACCTGAAAGTAAGAGAGATTCTAGAGTGCGTCCCCCCACCCCCTTTATTTTTATCCAGGTTTGGAGACTGGGGTGAATTAGGGATTTAGGAAGATGGTTGGTTTTTAAGCCTAAAATTCTGGTCTTTCTGTAATTAGATCAGAATTCCTTGAAGGGAGGTGTATGTCTTACTTGCCTGTTTTAATTTATTTCTTTTAACACTGAGCATATTGCCACGACTCTGTAAGAAATCAGTAGCACTTAGATGTGGGTCATTAGTCTTATTTGACTTAAGTTGGAAAATGCCATCTGATGATAGACATTGTCACTAGGCCCAATCTGGATTGCTTTGATTCAGAGTTGTTAAAAATGGATTTCAAGCAAATAGTAATGAAGCACAACCAAAACAAGATTTTTTTGTGGAAATAAATTTCTTTTTCAAGATGTGAAGATGATTTTCCTTTACTGTGTTCACTCTGACTTTATCCCCATGACAGTGGTGAGCATATTGTCACTAAAATAGCTGATTCCTCATGCCTGAGGTGTAACTGCTTGATTTTACTCAGAAGTTTCTTATAAATTACCCCAATATTTTACTTTAAAATTAACAAGGTGAGGACTTCCCTGGTGGCACAGTAGTTAAGAATCCGCCTGCCAATGCAGGGGACACGGGTTCGAGCCCTGGTCTGGGAAGATCCCACATGCCACGGAGCAGCTGAGCCCGCGTGCCACAATTACTGAAGCCTGTGTGCCTAGAGCCCATGCTCCACAACAAAAGAAGCCACCACAGTGAGAAGCCCGTGCACATAACGAAGAGTAGCCTCGGCTCACCACAACTAGAGAAAAGCCTCCGCGCAGCAACAAAGACCCAATGCAGCCAAAAATAAATTTAAAAAAATTAGCAAGGTGAGTGGGGAATTAAGAGAATATTTGGGAACTGAACAGCCAGAAGCTTTCATTAATTTCCTGTTCTCATTTACTAGACAGTGTTGATTCACTAAAAGGTTTTCTAATTGGAATCAAGACTCCTCAAGACTTTTCACTTAGAACTTATTGGATATCTACATATTTTAATTAATTTATTTATTTTTGGCTGCGTTGGGTCTTCTCTACTGCGCACGGGCTTTCTCTAGTTGCGGTGAGCGGGGGCTACTCTTCGTTGTGGTGTGTGGGCTTCTCGTTGCGGTGGCTTCTTTTGTTGCAGAGCACTGGCTCTAGGTGCAAGGGCTTCAGTAGTTGTGGCTCGAGGGCTCTAGAGCACAGGCCCAGTAGTTGTGACACATAGGCTTAGCTGCTCCGCGGCATGTGGGATCTTCCCGGACCAAGGCTCAAACTTATGTCCCTGGCATTGCATTGGCAGGTGGATTCTTAACCACTGCGCCACCAGGGAAGCCCCTATTGGATATATTTTAATGAAAGACTACCTCTCTGGCAGAGATGGAAATAAGAAGGATGAATTACAAGTGTTTTTTAAGATATTTACATTTCATTATTAATACCAAGTTTTATAGTTTGAGGTGTGGGTGAGGTGTACAAACCCATTTCTTGTTTTTCTCTAAAATTCTGAAGATAGTTTGAGGATTTGACTTTCACGCCATCATAAGGAGACGGATAAAGAACAGAGAGAATAAAACCGAGTAATACATTTTGATTAGGTCTTCCAACCTCAGTAAGCCCTAGAAATAGACAATGTACATTCTCCTTAGAGAAACACATACTCAAAGCATGATTTAAGGCAGAATTGGGGGAGAAAGGTTCTGAGGGAGAGGTTATTTGGTTTGGTTTTCTTCTCAAAACATTGGGACAAAAGGGAAAATATTTCAGCAGGGCTGTAACCTTGTAAATGTAGTATAAATGTTTCATGTTGAATCAGTATACATTTTTAGATATTTTGTCTATAGTTGGGTTATATTTGCTTTAATGATAGACTTTCATCTGATAATTTTTGTCTGTGCATTTTAGGTGTATCAATATTCAGTTTGAAAGAGATTCAGTTGCAAAAGGACCCGGGTTTTCGAAATTCTTCTTATCCAGAGACAGGTGTGTTTGTCATAAACCATTTCACGTGTCGATCATGAAATTTTGCGTGGAACCAAGTTTTGGGTTTATAAATTGATCGGTAAAATTATTGATGTAAAAAACAATGTACAGTGCATTCCACAGCTGTGTATGTTTAGCATTGCACATACTCACTTTCCTGTATGATGTGGGCAGCTCAGTAATTCTTCAGAGAGAAATCTGACTCAGTCAAATCAGGGATCCTGAAAGCTGCAGATGGCACAAAGACCTTTTACAAGTGGCCTGGCTTGATCACTGCACACGCCATCCCTGGCACCTGAGGCAGAAGACACATCTTGTGCTTCCCTAGTCATCAGGTTCATCACTTCGAAGCATAGAAGCTATAGACTGACCCCATCAACAAAAGGGTCATTTAAGACAGTGCCGATCACTCTTACCGTGGAATATTAGCTTTTGCTGGTGGGAACATTAGCTTCATAGAGTCAACAAATACTGTATGTGGGATAAAACTGAACCTTGAACTGCCTCATAAAATGACTTTATATTTTAGGACATGGGAAGAACAGAAGACAGAGCATGCTCTTTTAAGTCTGGTAACATGGTTTCAAGCCCAGCCCCCAGCCTTTCTTATCAATCAAGGACTCAGATCTGAAGGCAATTATTTCTTTTGGTGGACTTGGAATCTTCGTTTGTCTACACTGTCCTCTTCACAGTGGAGTCTTTTTATTTCAGACCTACAAATTGTTTTTATATTTGTTGTCACAGTGTGACAATTTTTTTGTACAGTTGGTTTTAAGGTCTTCTCTGCCATTAGAGCCAGTAGGTTACAGCTATTGATGTAACTGTAGCTGCAATTTTTGTGCAGGACTGAGAAACACAATGCATTATTTATTGCGGAATCATTGCTGCTAAATAACTACTGTCTGTTTATTTAACACAACAGTTGAATGCCTGAAGAAGTTGCAGTGGCTTTATTATACGTGAATGCATCTGTTTCTCCTCACAAATTGTTTTACTGCTGCATTTTTTCTTTGTTTGTTTTTAAAATTAAAGTACAGTGTTTCCTGGAATGTAAATCCAGCTTTGCTTAACAGTAAAATAAGTGAGCCAACTTGAACACTCTTACATTCATGCTATATAATTTTTTTATTGGACATTGGCAAATAGAGTAGTAAGAAATTGATAAGCACATTATGTTTAGGAAAGCATGTGATGCAGAAGTTGATTCAAGCAAGTGAATACCTGACATTTTGGAGATCTCGCATTAAATACCAGTAAATTAAAGCACCAAAATTATTTATTTTTATTTTTCCTCATTTTAGAAATATTTACTGCATATTATTGGATATTTGTATACTAATACACTTACCTATTTTACATCATGCTTTAATTTAGTTAAAACTAAACCATACAAGTCCAGTCAAACATCAGAGGTCTTGTTTTGTTTATTTGTTTTAAATACAATTCTTTTATTAGAATGGATGATACTTCATTGGGGAACAGTTTTATTTCATTTGGGAGCTGTGTGTATGTGTGTGTTTTAATAACATTCACTTGGAATCAGTTGAAAGCTGTAATATGTCTTTGAAATGAGCCATGATAAATACAAATGAGAGAAATGAGAACTTGGAAGATTGTTTTAAAGCATTATAGATATTATCTGTTTACCAGAGATAGTAAATATTACAGTTTTAATTATGCATCTTTTTGAACATCATAAATACACCGTGGTGTTGGTAACAGTGTTTTAAGCATTTGTGTTCACTTTTAAGGACTATTTGTTTAGTGCATCTTACCAACTGCAAATCTTAATTGCTATATTTTGAAATGGTCATGTAAATTTTGGGCTTATGTATCATGAAAATAGTCATAACTTAATTCTTTTCCTGACATTCACTGTAAAACATTCAGGGGTCCTACCATTTCTGTTCAGGAAATCTTGTAGTTTATTGTTATTTAACAGTATTAAGTGAATTTTTGTATATTTCATTTTAACTTTATTTGTGAATAGTGATTGTGGCATGTTTGGGGTGTTGTTTTAATGTTTCATAATACTGAAATTTTAATTTTTTAAGAAATTTTCTGGAAGAAACAGATTCATGTGTAATGGTGAATATTGGACCACTACTGCTTTTCACATTTGTAAATTGGTTTTATGTTAAACCCTGTAGCCTAACAAACTGCTGTTATTTCTAACTGACAGATATGTATTAATATTGTACTTTGAAGGTTATAAATATTATGTGAAAATTCCTCCATTTTGTTTTGAAATTTATAATAACAAAATCTTCATGTTGTTAAAATGTGGTTTTGTTGAGTCACAGTTCTTTCTTGGGGAAGAAGGCTGTGCAGAATGGGATCATTTTCTCTTTTTTTTCAATTTTATTTATCTATTTTTATACACAGGTTCTTATTAGTTATCTATTTTATACATGTTAGTGTATGTATGTCAATCCCAATCTCCCAATTCATCACACCTCCCCCACCCCGCTTTCCCCCCTTGGTGTCCATACGTTTGTTCTCTGCATCTGTGTCTCTATTTCTGCCTTGCAAACCGGTTCATCTGTACCATTTTTCTAGTTTCCACATATATGCATTAATATATGATATTTGTTTTTCTGTTTCTGACTTACTTCACTCTGTATGACAGTCTCTAGATCCATCCATGTCTCTACAACTGACCCAATTTCGTTCTTTTTTTATGGCTGAGTAATATTCCATTGTATATATGTACCACATCTTCTTTATCCATTCTTCTGTCAATGGGCATTTAGGTTGCTTCCATGATCTGGCTATTGTAAATAGTGCTGCAGTGAACATTGGGGTGCATGTGTCTTTTTAAATTATGGTTTTCTCTGGGTATATGCCCAGTAGTGGGATTGCTGGGTCATATGGTAATTCTATTTTTAGTTTTTTAAGGAACCTCCGTACTGTTCTCCATAGTGGCTGTATCAGTTTACATTCCCACCAACAGTGCAAGATGGTTCCCTTTTCTCCACACCCTCTCCAGCATTTGTTGTTTGTAGATTTTCTGATGATACCTTTTCTAAACAGTGTGAGGTGATACCTCATTGTAGTTTTGATTTGCATTTCTCCAGTAATTAGTGTTGTTGAGCATCTTTTCATGTGCCTCTTGGCTATCTGTCTACTTTGGAGGAACGTCTATTTAGGTCTTCTGCCTATTTTTTGATTAGTTGTTTGTTTTTTTAATATTGAGCCGCATGAGCTGTTTCTATATTTTGGAGATTAATCCTTTGTCTGTTGATTCGTTTGCAAGTATTTTCTCCCATTCTGAAGGTCTTTTCATCTTGTTTTCTTTGCTGTACAAGAGCTTTTAAGTTTCATTAGGTCCCCTTTGTTTATTTTTGTTTTTATTTCCATTACTCTAGGAGGTGGGTCAAAAAAGATCTTGCTGTGATTTATGCCAAAGAGTGTTCGTCCTATGTTTTCCTCTAAGAGTTTTATAGTGTCCAGTCTTACATTTAGGTCTTTAATCCTTTTTTTAAAAATTTTTATTTATTTATTTATTTTCAGCTGTGTTGAGTCTTCGTTGCTGCGTGCGGGCTTTCTCTAATTGTGGCGAGCGGGGGCAACTGTTTGTTGTGGTGCACGGGCTTCTCATTGCAGTGGCTTCTTGTTGCAGAGCATGGGCTCTAGGCACACGGGCTTCAGTAGTTGTGGCACACAGCTCAGTAGTTGTGGCTTGTGGGCTCTAGAGCCACAGGCTCAGTAGTTGTGGTGCACAGGCTTAGTTGCTCTGCAGCATGTGGGATCTCCCCAGACCAGGGCTTGAACCCGTGTCCCCTGCATTGGCAGGTGGATTCTTAACCACTGTGCCACCAGCGAAGCCCTTTAATCCATTTTGAGTTTATTTTTGTGTATGGTGTTAGGGAGTGTTCTAATTTCAGTCCTTTACGTGTAGCTGTCCAGTTTTCCCAGCACCACTTATTGAAGAGACTGTCTTTTCTCCATTGTATATCCTTGCTTCCTTTGTCATAGATTAGTTGACCATAGGTGCGTGGGTTTAACTCTGGGCTTTCTATCCTGTTCCATTGATGTATATTTCTGTTTTTGTGCCAGTACCATATTGTCTTGATTACTATAGCTTGGTAATATAGTCTGAAGTCAGGGAGTCTGATTCCTCCAGCTCCATTTTTTTTCCCTCAAGATTTCTTTGGCTATTCGGGATCTTTTGTGTCTCCATACAGATTTTAAGATTTTTTTGTTCTAGTTCTGTAAAAACTACCATTGGTAATTTGATAGAGATTGCATTGAATCTGTAGATTGCTTTGGGTAGTATAGTCATTTTCACAATGTTGATTCTTCCAATCCAAGAACATGATATATCTCTCTATCTGTTTGTGTTATCTTTGATTTCTTTCATCACTGTCTTATAGTTTTCTGCATACAGGTCTTTTACCTCCTTAGGTAGGTTTATTCTTAGGTATTTTATTCTTTTTGTTGCAGTGGTGAATGGGATTATTTCCTTAATTTCTCTTTCTGATCTTTCATTGTTAGTGTATAGGAATGCAAGAGATTTCTGTGCATTAATTTTGTATCCTGCAACTTTACCAGATTCATTGATTAGGTCTAGTAGTTTTCTGGTGGCATCTTTTTTTTTTTTTTTTTAATTTTATTCATTTTGGCTGTGTTGGGTCTTTGCTGTGGGCGGGCTTTCTCTAGTTGGAGCAAGCAGGGACTACTCGTTGCGGTGGCTTCTCTTGTTGTGGAGCATGGCTTCTAGGCACGTGGGTTTCAGTAATTGTGGCGCGCAGGCTCAGTAGTTGTAGTGCACGGGCTTAGTTGCTTCATGGCATGTGGGATCTTCCCGGACCAGGACCCAAATCCATATCCCCTGCATTGGCTGGCAGATTCTTAACCACTGCGTCACTAGGGAAGCCCTCTGGTGGCATCTTTAGGATTATCTATGTATAGTATCATGTCATCTGTGAATAGTGACAGTTTTACTGCTTCTTTTCCAAATTTTATTCCTTTTTCCTCTATGATTGCTGTGGCTAGGACTTCCAAAACTATGTTGAATAATAGTGGCAAGAATGGACATCCTTGTCTTGTTCCTGATCTTAGAGGAAATGCTTTCAGTTTTTCACCACTGAGAATGACGTTTGCTGTGGGTTTGTCATATATGGCCTTTATTATGTTGAGGCAGCTTCCCTCTATGCCCACTTTATGGAGAGTTTTTATCATAAATAGGTGTTGAATTTTGTCAAAAGTTTTTTCCACTTCTATTAAGATCATATGGTTTTTATTCTTCAGTTTGTTAATATGGTGTATCACATTGGTTGATTTGTATATATTGAAGAATCCTTGCATCCCTGGGATAAATCCCACTTGATACGGTGTATGATCCTCTTAGTGTGTTGTCAGAATCTGTTTGCTAGTATTTTGTTGAGGATTTTTGTATCTATATTCATCAGTGATATTGCTCTGTAATTTTCTTTTTTTGTGGTATCTTTGTCTGGTTTTGGTATCAGGGTGATGGTAGCCTCGTAGAATGAGTTGGGAGTGTTCCTCCCTCTGCAGTGCTTTGGAAGAGTTTGAGAAGGATGGGTGTTAGCTGTTCTCTAAATGTTTGATAGAATTCACCTGTGAAGCCATCTGGTCCTGGACTTTTGTTTGTTGGAAGATTTTTAATCACAGTTTCAGTTTCATTACTTGTGATTGGTCTGTTCATATTTTCTATTTCTTCCTGGTTCAGTCTTGGAAGGTTATACTTTTCTAAGAATTTGTCCATTTCTTCCAGGTTGTCCATTTTATTGGCATAGAGTTGCTTGTAGTAGTCTCTTATGATGCTTTGTATTTCTGCAGTGTCCGCTGTAACTTCTCTTTTTTCATTTCTAATTTTATTGATTTGAGTCTTCTCCCTCTTCTTCTTGATGAGTCTGGCTAAAGGATTATCAATTTTGTTTATCTTCTCAAAGAACCAGCTTTTAGTTTTATTGATCTTTGCTATTGTTTTCTTTGTTTTTATTTCATTTATTTCTTCTCTGATCTTTATGATTTCTTTCCTTCTACTGACTATGGGTTTTGTTTGTTGTTCTTTCTCTGATTCCTTTAGGTGTAAGATTAGATTGTTTGTTTGATATTTTTCTTGTTTCTTGAGGCATGATTGTATAGCTATAAACTTCCCTGTTAGAACTGGTTTTGCTACATCCCATACGTTTTGGATCATCGTGTTTTTGTTGTCATTTCTCTCTAGGTATTTTTTGATTTCCTCTTTGATTTCTTCAGTGGTCTCTTGGTTATTTAGTAATGTATTGTTTCGCCTTCTTGTGTTTGTATTTTTTACGTTTTTTCGCCTGTAATTGATTTCTAACGTCATAGCGTTGTGGTCAGAAAAGATGCTTGATATGATTTCAGTTTTCTTAAAATTTACCAATGCTTGATCTGTGACCCAAGATGTGATCTATCCTGGAGAATGTTCCGTGTTCACTTGAGAAGGAAGTGTAATCTGCTGTTTTCGGATGGAATGTCTTATAAATATCAATTAAATCTATCTGGTCTATTGTGTCATTTAAAGCTTGTGTTTCCTTATTAATTTTCTGTCTGGATGATCTGTCCATTGGTGTAAATGAGGTGTTAAAGTCCCCCACTATTACTGTGATACTGTCAGTTTCCTCTTTTATAGCTGTTAGCATTTGCCTTATGTATTGAGGTGCTCTTATGTTGGGTGCATATGTATTTATAATTGTTATATCTTCTTCTTGGATTGATCCCTTGGTCATTATGTAGTTTCCTTCCTTGTCTCTTGTGACATTATTTTAAAGTCTGTTTTATCTGATATGAGTATTGCTATTCCAGCTTTCTTTTGATTTCCATTTGCATGGAATATCTTTTTCCATCCCCTCACCTTCAGTCTGTATGTGTCCCTAGGTCTGAAGTGGGTCTCCTGTGGACAGCATATATATGGGTCTTGTTTTTGTATCCATTCAGCCAGCCTGTTCCTTTTGGTTGGAGCATTTAATCCATTCACATTTAAGGTAATTATCAATATGTATGTTCCTATTACCATTTTCTTAATTGTTTTGGTTTTGGTTTTGTTTTTGTAGGTCCTTCTCTTGTGTTTCTCACTTAGAGAAGTTCCTTTAGCATTTGTTGTAGAGCTGGTTGTTGGTGCTGAATTCTCTTAGCTTTTGCTTGTCTGTAAAGCTTTTGATTTCTCTGTTGAATCTGAATGAGATCCTTGCCGGGTAGAGTAATCTTGGTTGTTGGTTCTTCCCTTTCATCACTTTAAATGTATCATGCCACTTCCTTCTGGCTTGTAGAGTTTCTGCTGAGAAATCAGCTGTTAACCTTATGGGAGTTTCCTTGTATGTTATTTGTCGTTTTTCCCTTGTTGCTTTTAATAATTTTTCTTTGTCTTTAATTTTTGTCAGTTTGATTACTGTGTGTCTCAGGGTGTTTCTCCTTGGGTTTATCCTGCCTGGGACTCTCTGTGCTTCCTGGACCTGGGTGGCTATTTCCTTTCCCATGTTAGGGAAGTTTTCAACTATAATCTCTTCAAATATTTTCTTGGGTCCTTTCTCTCTCTCTTCTCCTTCTGGGACCCCTATAATGTGAATGTTGGTGTGTTTAATGTTGTCCCAGAGGTCTCTTAGGCTGTCTTCATTTCCTTTCATTCTTTTTTCTTTAGTCTGTTGCGTGGCAGTGAATTCCACCATTCTGTCTTCCAGGTCACTTATCCATTCTTCTGCCTCAGTTATTCTGCCATTGATTCCTTCTAGTGTGTTTTTCATTTCAGTTATCGTATTGTTCATCTCTGTTTGTTCTTTACTTCTTCTAGGTGTTTGTTCTTTAATTCTTCTAGGTCTTTGTTAAACATTTCTTGCATCTTCTCAATCTTTGCCTCCATTGTTTTTCCGAGGTCATGGATCGTCTTCACTATCATTATTCTGAATTCTTTTTCTGGAAGATTGCCTATCTCCACTTCATTTAGTTGTTTTTCTGGGGTTTTATCTTGTTCTTTCATCTGGTACATAGTCCTCTGCCTTTTCATTTTGTCTTTCTGTGAATGTGGTTTTCCTTCCACAGGCTGCAGAATTGTTCTTCTTGCTTCTGCTGTCTGCCCTCTGGTGGATGAGGCTATCTAAGAGGCTTGTGCAAGCTTCCTGATGGGAGGGACTGGTGGTGGGTAGAGCTGGCTGTTGCTCTGGTGGGTAGAGCTCAGTAAAACTTTAATCCACTTGTTTGCTGATGGGTGGGGATGAGTTCCCTCCCTGTTGGTTGTTTGGCCTGAGGTGACCCAGCGCTGGAGCCTGCCAGGCTCTTTGGTGGGCCTAATGGCGGACTCCAGTAGGGCTTATGCCAAGGAGTACTTCCCAGAACTTCTGCTGCCAGTGTCCTTGTCGCCACGGTGAGCCTCAGCCACCCCCCGCCTCTGCAGGAGACCCTCCAACAGTAACAGGTAGGTCTGGTTCAGTCTCCTATGGGGTCACTGCTCCTTCCCCTGGGTCCCAGTGCGCACACTACTTTGTGTGTGCCCTCCAAGAGTGGAGTGTCTGTTTCCCCCAGTCCTGTCCAAGTCCTGCAATCAAATTCTGCTAGCCTTCAAAGTCTGATTCTCTGGGAATTCCTCCTCCTATTGCCAGACCCCCAGGTTGGGAAGCCTGACGTGGTGCTCAGAAACTTCACTCCAGTGGTGGACTTCTGTGGTATAATTGTTCTCCAGTTTGTGAGTCACCCACCCAGCGGTTATGGGACTTGATTTTATTGCGATTGCACCCCTCCTACTGTCTCATTGCAGCTTCTCGTTTGTCTTTGGGTGTGGGGTATCTTTTTTGGTGAGTTCCAGTGTCTTCCTGTCGATGATTGTTCAGCAGTTAGTTGTGATTCTGGTGCTCTCACAAGAGGGAGTGAGCGCACATCCTTCTACTCTGCCATCTTGAACCAATCTCTGGGATTATTTTCTCTTACTGGGTTTCCTTAAGATGATGAAGTCTCACTGTGTCAATGGCAGTTAATTTATAATTGAGCTGGCCATTCATTTAATAATCTTTACTGTAATTTTATAGGATAGCACTTTTAAGTATCATTGTCAGATTTTTCATTTCATAGGTTATATATTTGTTGCGAATTTGACATAGTTATCCATTTGTTTGATTCTTGCATATAAAAGGTGAAGAACTGTATCCAGCAGTTACATAAAATTGTTCTCCCTAGGAAAAGCTAGGGATGTTTCTTCATTTTACTAAATAAGGAATTTGATTTTTTTTTGGTACTTGAGCACCATTCAGATTCTGAAAACTTTGCAGTGAAGAGAATTGAAACTCAGAAATTTGAACCTTGAACACGTGATTCATCTTAAACTGACAAGGTTCTTAAAGGTAAGAGAGGATGCCTTTTTGTTTTCCTTCCAAATGATGTTGTTAACACACTGAATATGTTACTCTCTATATAGAAGTGGCTGCATTCTATTTGGTGCTTTATCAGCTTACATTTGAAAGACTATTTGTTAACGTGTTATAACGATATTTTTGACCCAAGAAAGTTCATGTGGTGGTTTTTTGTGTGTGTGTTTTTGTTTTTACTATTTTTTTAAATTGTGGTAAAATATATATAACAAAATTTGCCGTTTTTACACTTTGTAAGTATACAGTTCAGTGGCATTAATTATTATGTTCACAGTGTTGTAAAGCAGTTACCACAATCGAGCTCCAAAATTTTTCATCACTCCAAACAGAAACTTTGTACCCATTAAGATATAACCCCCACCCTCCCACGTTTTCCCATTTCCCCAGCTCTTGGGTAACCTCTCATATATTGTGGATTGGCCAAAAAGTTCGGTTGGGTTTTTCTGTAAGATGTTATATGGAAAAACCTGAACGAAATTTTTGTCCATCCAATACTTTTTGTCTCTGTGAATTTGCTTATTCTAGATATTTCATGTAAGTGGAATCATACCACACTTTTTTTTGTGTGTCTGGCTTATTTCACCTGCATAATGTTTTCAAGGTTCATCCATGTTGTAGCATGTCAGAACTTCATTTGTTTTCATGCCTGAATAACATTGTTGTAGGACTATACAACATTTGCTTATCCATTCATCTGTTGATGGACACTGGTTTTTTCCATTTTTGGCCGTTGTGAATAATGTTACTATGAACACTGGTATAGAAGCATCTGTTTGAGCCCTTGTTTTCTATTCTTTGGGTTTTATATACCTAGGAGTGGGATTGGTGGGTCAGTTAGTAATTTTATGTTTAACTTTTTGAGGAACCGCCAAACTGTTTTCTACAGTGACCGTACCATTTTACATTCTCAGTAGTAATGTATGAGGTCCAGTTTCTCCTCGTCCTTGCTTTTTAAATTTTCTCCCATTATATTCATTCTAATAGCTGTGAAGTGGTGTCTCATTGTGGTTTTGATTTGCATTTTCCTAATGACTGGGTGTTAAGCAGCTTTTCATGTGTTTACTGGCCATTTGTATATCTGCTTTAGAGAAATGTCTGTTCAAGTCCTTTGCCCTTTTTAAAATTTGGTTGGATGTCTTTTTGTAGTTGAGTTGTAGGAGTTCTTTATATATTCTAGATTAGACCCTTATGAGGTATATGAGTTGTAATTATTTTCTTCTGTGGGTTGTGTTCACTTTCTTGATGGTGTCCTATTGATATACAGAAGTTTCTAATTTTAATGAAGTCCGGTTTATTTTTTCTTTTGTTGCCTCTGGTGTTGGTGGCATATTTAAGTTGCTATTGCCAAATCTAAGAACATGAATATTTTCCCGTTTTCTTTTAAGAGTTTTATAGTTTTAGCACTTACATTTAGGGCCTTGATCCATTTTGAATTAATTTTTGTCTATGGTGTAAAGTGAGTGTCCAACCTTATTCTTTTGCATATGAGTATGTAGTTTTCCTAGCCCTACTTATTGAAAGAACTGTCTTTTTCCCACTGGATGGTCTTGGCATACATGTTGAAAATCAGTTGACCATAGGTATGAGGGTTTATTTCAGGGCTCTCAATTCTGTTCTCTCAGTCTACATCTCTATCCTTCTGCCAGTACCACAATGTTTTAATTAATTATAGCTTTATAAGTTTTGAAATCTAGAAGTGTAAGTCCTCCACCTTTGTTTTTCTTTTTCAAGATTGTGTTGTATATTCAAGGTGCCTTGAAATTCCATGTAAATTTTAGGATGGGATTTTCTATTTCTGGGGAAAATAAGTTTCTTTGGAATTGTGATAGAAATTGCATTGAACTGGTAGATCACTCTCGGTAGTATTGTGATCTTAACAATATTAAGTGCTCTAATCCATGAACGCGGGATGGCTTTAATTTCTTGATATTATTTGTAGCTAAAAGAATAAATGGTAATTTAGTTTTTCCCATTCTCCTTACCTCCCTATCTCAGTACAGAATGACAGATAGAACTTCAGATTTAAGAGATCACAGGACCACTTTTCAAATTCATTCCCTTCCACCCAACTCAACCTCAATAAGTATATTTGTTTCCTTAAATATCTGTGTTTAAATAAGATTTATATATACATAGTGTGTTTCAATGTGCACTATTTAAGCTAAACAACAATTCATTTTCCAACTTATACCCTATAGAATGGTGGAATTTGGATCATCCCAAGTAAATGGAAGTAAACCAATCCACTTGCCTCTTCACACCTTTTATCACAAAGTATTTATTGAACAAAAATAACAGTAAAAATGATACATATATGAAAGTTGAATGAAGATTTGCAGTCATAGAAAAGATGTGTACAAAGAGACCAACATTTAGGTTATAGTTCTATAAAACTTTACCATAGCATTTTAACACTGATCAAGCAAACATATAAAAAGGGGAAAACAAAGTTATTTCTTATGTTCTTTGAAACCTATTTTCTGACTAAAATAATTGTTTAAAAAAACAAACAAACAAACCCAACACACAGAATGAGTCAGAGCTATAAGTGTTATACTTCAATGCCTCCAGTTCTCTATTTGTGTTATAGTGAGTTTTTTGATCCATCAAAAATTATTGTATTTTTCTGTTTCTAGTAAGTTGAGCTAGAGTGTATGTTAATCATAGTATTTGGAGGAAGGGAGTACGAGAATCAGATTTACATTCAACATTTACATTTAAAATAATATTTTTGGTTTAGGTTTTTGCACATTGACTTAGTTTCTCTGTAAGAATCTTGAATTTGAGGTGTGCTCTTATCTGACAAAACGGGGTTTTTTTAATGCTTTTTTTTTGTTTTTTTCTACCTTACAGTTTTGGACCAGTAGTTACCTATAGCTAGGCGTGGGGAACTAGAACTGGACTGAGCACCAATCATTGTTCTACCTTTAATGAACTATGTAGCCTTAGGCAACTCCCACTTCTCCTGTGCAGTTGTCCTTACCTGGAAATGGTGGTTGGATGCATTCTCAAAGGCCTCTTCTAACATTTTATGTTTGGTGAATACCAGTCCCCTGGACCAGCTCTTTTATTTTAAGTGTATTTTTATTTTAAGAATTATCCTTAGCCTGTAAGGGAGTGACAGTAGTGTCTATTTGGAGATTTTGGAACCAGACCCATTATTTTATATGCAAAGATGCATATTGGAGTGTTTGGATTTTTTTCCCCAGATAAGGGCATACATCCCCAAACACAGAGATGCTCAATTCCAATTGAAAATCTCAAGCTTTGTAAGTGTCAAAACAAAATTTTAGATTTCCTGAAAATGCAAGAAATATTTGTTTTGGCAACCTTTATTTTTTACCCTTTCTCATAATCCCTGCCATTTAATGCCTCATTTGGATCAGTGAATTATTTAGCCACATTTCAAATTGGTTTCTGTTACAGTTAAGGATGATAATTAACTTAATCTTGCATTGAAAGCACTGGGCACTTTCCAGTTCTTTTATCTTACATTAGAACTTTACTACTTCATATACAGAATGGCACTGTAGACTGGTGCCTGCTGATTTTTTGAAGGAACAGAAAATATGTTTCTATTATCACTGCTCTAAACTACACTGCACAAAAGAATTTACTGCTGAGTATTCCAAATTGTTACATAATCAGTTCAGTTCCACAATGATGAGGTTCCTGAAGAATTTTATATTTCTTTCATCAGTTTTCCTTCATTCTCACCATAAACAGTAATACATAAAGCAGTGTATCCTACACCTCTCAATTTCCACAAGCAAGGCTATACCTATACACATGAAGACACCTGGTGTTACAAAATTGTTTCTTTGTTATTTGTATTCATCACCAGTCTGTGAACCTCTTCCAAAGCATAGGATTTTTAAATGTTAATTATAGTTCCTGGGTTTTAGAGAAACCCTAACATAATGATACAGTAAATGCATCAGAGAGGTATGATTCTCTATGGAAAACTGGGAGAACCAGGTTAATTTTTTTAAACAAGAATGTGCTCACCTAGGAAATATTCCAGGGGCATGGATAGAGTGAACTTTATATAGCTTTTCCATCTCAGGTTTTTGTTTGGAAGGAGTCTAAAAGATTGTAAACAGGAAGCTAGCCTTTCAACGTTCATTTCTCAAAAAATGCACTTTAGAGTATTTTCTTTTATGAAAGTTTATTGTCTAAATATGGCTTAGTTTTTTCTTATAAAAACATTACTTGGACATTATATTCACTGAATTTCAGTTCAAAAGAGGTTCTAAGGCAATTCTCATACAGTTGAAAGCAAAAAAGAAAAAGTAATATGAATCTGCTTTCATATTGCCTACTTGTGAAAAATAATGAAATTCTACTAGAGAGCTGTTTGATACTAATTTTTGTCTTTCAAACAATTTCTCTTAATACTAAAAAATATATAAATCATTTACATTAAACTAAATGCAAAGGAAGGCACAGCTGGTTATAGTGTATATAAGCACAGTTCAGCATATGCAGAATTAAAGAGGAAAAAAGCTTCACATCCTTATTAGTTACATTGAAAACCATTAAGAAAAGTTCTTCACTGTCAACAGTGTTCAACACTTAAGAGCTAAGAAGATATAAAAACAAAAACATTAAAATTCACTTAATGCAAAACAGATTTTCATATATACTTGAATATAAAAAAGTTTTTAAAATGCTAACATAAATCTAGACCATCCATGTTATGAAAAGTGCAAACCAAATTAACAGACGGGTTTCACAACGTCCTTCTCACGACACAGGTAAACTAGCCCATGGGGACAAATTTGTTTCATCAGTTAATGAGTCTTTAATTGTGGCCAGATGTCATCAGGATTTCTGAGAGTTCGAAGAAAGCAGTACTGGAGAAGCAGCTCTGTCCAGACTGGGGATTGGCACTGGCATGTGGCCATTAAGCAGTGTAGGGAACTGTAGTGGACAAAAGATTTTTAAAAATAGTTATTGCAAATCCATCGGGAAGACCTGAGTTCTTTACATTCCTAGACAGACCATAGTGAATCAGTTCTCTCATCACCCCTGTGATTGATAGAGGTCAGTTTCCAATTATTTTACAGAATGTGTGATTGGAAAATGACAATGAAATCAAGGTTACAGCAAAAAGGCTAAGGCTTAGAAAATGTCCCTAATTATTTTATGTGCCTAGGCTACTAGAAAAAAATATGTACTTTATATGTTGCTAAAGTATGTTCTAATACTATTTCTAAAAGATTCCATGCTTTAAATATTAAGAAAAATTAATTTCGAAAACCAGGAAACTGACTCCTTGCATGTAAATCAGTAACTTCTCATACTGTATTTTGAAATTGGCTATCAGTTTTCCAGAGTACTACAATGATGCTTCTTGGTAACTGTTAAAAATGAGGAAGGTTCTTTAAAGATATTCTTATTTTCTAAATCTTTTAAGTATTCTTTCTAATTAAAATGATAAATAATATCAAACTGAGTAGAGAGATCACCAAAAAGTGCCAAAACTTAAAGACTAAAGTTAATTTCTGTCTTGTTGGTAACTAGGATGATAAATAGGACAAAGGTATATGCTTTGATACCTTTCAGGTCTAAAATACAGCAGCTATACTGCCATTTAAATTTATTTATTTATTTATTTTTTTTAATGGCTGTGTTGGGTCTTCGTTTCTGTGCGAGGGCTTTCTCTAGTTGCGGCAAGCGGGGGCCGCTCTTCATCGCGTTGCGCGGGCCTCTCACTATCGCGGCCTCTCTCGTTGCGGAGCACAGGCTCCAGACGCGCAGGCTCAGTAGTTGTGGCTCACGGGCCCAGTTGCCCCGCGGCATGTGGGATCTTCCCAGACCAGGGCTCGAACCCGTGTCCCCTGCATTGGCAGGCAGACTCTCAACCACTGCGCCACCAGGGAAGCCCGCCATTTAATTTTAATGAAATAATTTAAGACCTCCTTTTAAAACTGTTGGAAACTAGGTTTTCATTGTGCAGGATGATATGTGTCACAATGCTCCTCTCCTGGGCTGTCTTCTAGTTTAATTCCTATTTAGTCTAGATAAGCTAAATGTTAAACTTCACTTCATCAGTAAGTATCAAACTACAGAGCCAGGCATGTGTTAGAAGTACAATATTTGTAGAACAAGTAAATATATTTTTGCAATTTTCAGGCTATTTCAGTGACTGTTATGTGTCTAGTCCCTTACAGTTTATCAGTGGTTGTCATTTCATTTGATATCTAGAGCCTATAAAAGTTCGGTTATCCCCATTTTATGGATGAGAAAACAGATTTCAGTTAAGTTCTGATTGGCTAAAGGTCACAGCTTATAAGCAGTAAAGCCAAGTTTAAACTCTGATTGAAAGATACTGTGCTTTCTGTACCAAACTGCCCAACTTATTTTTGTCAGGGGTTGGGGGATGGTGCTCTTTAATTACTATTTCAGTTTCTTTAATGGTTATATTCAAGGTTTTTGTTTCTTTCCTGACACTTGGAATTTTAATGTTACATAGAATTTTATCCATTTCAGCTGGGTTATCAAATCTATTTGCATTTAGCTTATACTCTTTTTATTTAAGGCATGCTCCTAACCACTATTCCCATTGATTAAGAGTGAACACTGGAAGAAGAGCAGATTTTGAATTTTCATTCTTTGAGTGAGTTTATTTACATCTTCTCTCAGTTTTTGTCCATCTTATTGGTGTTTTCAAAAGAATCAGTTTTGGTTTTGTTACTGATTTCTGTCCTGTGCTCTTTATTTCTGTATACTCAGTTGTCATAGTTTCTCTTGGTTAGCCTGGCTTTTCTGACATATTTCATAGTCCTCTTTATTGCCCCCCCCCCAATCATCCACACACAGTCCCTTTTCTTAAATTACAGCATTCCCCAACTTTTGTCCTCAGCCTTCCTTTCTCCTATACTGGACTCAACAAACATTTCCTGATGTCAGTTAGCTATCCCCACCAATGCCTCTTCCCCACTCACTCTTACGTCAATAAGAGTGGTGGTAAGGAGCTCGACCCTAAACAAACACAAATCAGGGCTCTGCCACTTATTAACATGTGATCTTGGGTAAGCTGAGCGACATCTCTGGGCCTTAGTTAGTTATCTTTTCTTCTTCTCGTGAAATTGGTTATCTTTTCAAATAGAACTATTGGGACTATTAAATAAGCCATGAAAAAGTGTGCTTAGAACAATGTCTGGTATACAGCAGCCCTCAAAAAAATGGTAACTGTTGTTATCAGTAGCATTCCCAGTCTTTTAATCACTTAGTAATCCTTGCCTCTTCCTAATTTTCACTACCTACTTACTCCTTACACTCAACTAAGTCATCCTCTCAATTTTACCTCTGGAATGTCTTCGAAATATATTCCTGTTTTCACTGTTCTTATCTAAAAGATGATTCTTCCCTCAGAATTTGGAATAGTATAAATTTCCTCATGTTTTCCTGCCCCTTACACTTTCTGCTTTCTCTTCTGTCCTCTCTCCACACTGTGATATCAGCGCTATCTTTCTAAAATAGAGATGTTATGCTATTTCCAGCTTAAAAAGCCTTCCGTGGTTATCACTTAACAACTCCTTGGTATACTATTCAAATCCCACAGCTGCTTTTCTAGCCAGTCTCCTATCACCCAGTTCCTTCCAGAACAGACTATGTACTTTCACATCCAAATGATACAGATCTATTCAATTAGAATATACTTTGCCAAAATCCTGTCCCTTCTTCCTAGCTTAGGTGACACTTCTGCCTTGGAGCCTCTGTCCAGTCCCCAGCTGGAAAGAGCTACTCCTATTGGGTTCCTGTAGCACTGTGTTTACACATCTGTTATTCACATATTGTATATCCCCACAGTCCCTGCCTCAGAGCATTGCAAATATTTGCTGGGTTAGATTTGTTGAATTAAAAATTACAGAAAACATTCTCAATTGAAAATTACCTTGTTTCAAGATATAGCTGTACCGACTAGGTGTATTCCAAATCTGATCAAAATCTGTTTCAAAAGTGGAACAGACATCCTAAAGACAAGCTTAAAATGCTAAACGGTCCAATTGTAACCCATCTCTATTTATAAGTCAAGGTTGTATATTTAGATTTAGCACAATGTCTTTGGCATCTCTCTCTTCACTAAAACGTGTCTAGATTCCAAAGCATACCTCTTCTAGAAAGGCTAATAAAATATGTTCACTCTCCTTCCCTTAAAATTTTCAGTATCTGCTCTCACTTACTATAGTAATATCAGGGGACCTTCTGTGCCAAAACCCCTCAGCTCTGTCAACGGTGACCCTAAGGATTCTGATCTTTTCTAATCATCATAGCAGGAAATCTGCCAGCATCATTTAAAACTTACTATAGGCCAAGTCTAATTTGTTTCCTCCTCTAACACATTCACATAGCATATGTGATAGAGGCTTGCTATTTTTAAAGAAACTTATTTTCATTAGTTTAAAAAGGGGTACTGTTGATAGTAATCTGAATTTTGAAACCCATCATTTGAAATGTCTAATTTTTAAAAATCAAATTCTTCTTCTTACCATGTTATTTACCATCTTCAAAACTGCTAATTTCAGCTTTCACCAGCTCAATGCTCTTATCATAGGAAGAGTAATAATACTTTAAAAGGTAGAAAATTGTTTTTCCTTAGTCTCATGGATCCCAATCCCAAAAAGAGGGCCCAAGGCCATGCGACCTGTCAGCCATCCAAACCTGGTTGCACTTTCCTTTTCAGGAACTGTGTTTTGCATGGTTCCAGGAGAGAGGACAGGTCCAGTTTGTGAAATCAACATTCTGAGCAGGTAGCCTTTAAATGCAGCATTTCTTCTGCAGAATTCTAAATGGCAATCAGGAGCCACTGGTCCGCAGTGGTTCTCAAAGTGTGGTTCCTGGGGCAGCAGCAGCACTAGGAGCTTGAACGAATATTTTTATCAGGCCCCATCCTAGACCTTCTGAGTCAGAAACTCGGGGAGGTGGGGGCGCTCAGCAAACTGCATTTTAACACACCCTCCAGCTGATTCTGTTGCACGTTAACTTTGAGAACCACTGGTCTACAGTAGTGACTGAAGAGGAGGGATATGCCTATCTATCTCCCAATTCCCAGAGCTCCTGATACCCTACTAATGTGTAGAATCACTGTGGACACGAACCACTGTTCCTGTTGGGAGTAACAGGCTGGAAAAGGTTTAGTGTCTAAGGCAACAGATCTCAAAGAACTCCCAACCAGTAGTTCTCCATGGCTTCCTTCGGAGGTCACCAAGCCCTGCACCAATCAGGTGGCAGAATTCCCAGTAAGGAGGGAAGTAAGAGTCCGTTCATTATTCACAAGTATCTAGGGAAGCCTAGAGAGGCCCTGTGTCAGGTTCTAGGATTAGAGTAGTATTACAGTCCCTACCGCCATGGAGCTGACTGTATGTATGCACCATACAGCTAACTCCTTTCTGCTCTACTCGGGAACTCTCTGCTGCTCCCATCTGGAGACTTCCAGGAAATAAGGTCTGTTAGTTCCCCCACCAAAAGATTACTAATCTAAAACTTGCCTAATACTGCACTTGCTCACTGGTTTTTGCTCACTATTTCTAGTTTTTATTTCCTTGCCTGAGTTAAAATGGCTAAGAATCACCACATTGGCTGTGCATGACCATATCCTCAATTTCTTGTGATGAGAAGAAGGACCAGGAAGAGAAACCTGATTACTCCAGGGATATAGTCACATCACGACACCCTACCTCAACCCTATTAGGAAACCAGAGAAGCAAGATAGTAATCGAAACCTCTTTAGCTCCACCCTTCTCCCAATGAGACCCTAAATACCAGCATGTACAGCCCATGGCACAGAGGTAGATATTAAACTTGACAAGCAAAATGAACAACTCAGAAAAGCACTGGAGGCCTGATCTTTTTAACACTTAACTTTCTTAGACATCTCTTGATGAATTCTGAGGCATCCATTCCTTAGTCAGCCAGTGATACTTACTGAACATCATTCTGTGTACCAAGAAATGTGCTAGATGCCAGGCGCACACCACAGCAAACAAACAAGATGGCCTCTTGAGGGCCCACAGTTTAGTGGGGAGATTGCCAGATGAATACAAAGTGGCAAGCGCTAGATGCAACGAGAGCAAAAGAACTACAACTAACTTGGGGTAAGCCATGTTGGGGGGTGGGGGCAGACACGGGGATGCAGGGTGAATGAGACAGACCAGGCTAGAATCAGGTCGAGAAGGGGTTTGTACTTTATCCAGTTTTGCTTCATTCCTGTCCCTAGGATCCCTTCTACACTACATTCGCATATTCAAACAGTAACATCTTGGTCAGTGAGTAATCTTTGAGTCTCCAAGAGGAAATACTGATTTCCACACGACAGCAAGTGATGCTACTGCAGGATTCTAGTGTGGGAACGACTAATGAATGTGCTTACCTAGTACAGGGAGTTTTACAAGGTAAAATAGTGGAGACTTAATTCATTTTTAACCAAATGCCCTGGAAGCTTTTTTTTCTTTTTTTATGGAACAAGAGCTTGATTCTGATTCATAGAATTATGCAGGTAAATTTTCTATCACAGTTTGGAGAAGCTGTTCACTATTTTTCAATTTATTGTGTGATGTCACTACGTTGACTAATAGATTAGTATTTTTAAGTCTTTTATGAGATTTTATAAAATACAATTAAAATTTTTTTCCTTAGTAAGTTTCCAGTTTTCATAGTCAGTGAAAATACCCAAAACACTTCAAGAACTAACTGTTCTATTTATGGGTATCTGACATGAGAACTCCATCCACCTCAGTGAAAATATGTGCCTCTGAAGACAGCCTTTTGCAGCCACGTGAACATGAATTCCTTTTGGAAACTTAAACAGTCAGTTCTGCCCTACATTTAGTGAAAATATTACCTTGCAGGATTTACTGGGGAAACACATCCCTTAGAAATTCCACATTTAAAAGTTCGTTTCCAAATGCTCACCTGGAACAGCGTGTTTGGCCCTTGCAGCCGGGCGGGGCTCAGTGGAGCAACTGGACTAAGGCTGCTCCAGAAGTGTATGCTGGATAGCAGTGGACTCGGGGTCAGAAGCAATCCATTTGGTGTCTGGGAAAGAAGCACATACACAGTTTTTGATACAGGTATCACCTGACTCCATCTGTGGTCAGTAGTGTGGCCAGGGGCATTAGCCACAAACCAAGAAACAAGCTTCACCATTTTAGGAAAATCTGACAACTTTGTTACTTCTGCAGGGCTGTGCAGCTTAATTTCCTTCAATGCTAATTGTATGAGCAATTTTATAAAGGAAGAAAGTATGGAAACATTACCTTCCTTAAGCATTCTAGTAGAAAACTCAAGTTCCTAGCAACTTTTGTCCAGGTGCTCTTCAATTTGCTCCTCCTCATGCATTAAACAAGATTTATTGTACAAGTAAGTGGGATCCCATGAAAGGGCTTTATTTTTTCCTATCTGTATTTTCTTATTTTTCTACAGTGTACATCCATTCCTTTGGCTACACACATACACACACATTTTTTAAAGGGCCTCCCAAGCTTCACTTTCCCTATCAATCAACAGCCCTTTAATACTTCAGGATCTGCTGCTAAAATACCCTGTAGCAGCTTCATCAAAAGCTCTGAACTGGGTTTTCCAGATTTCACTCCGGATATGGGGTTCATGAGACTTCATCTCCCTGGCAAATGGTTTGGAGGGGGAAAAAAAATCCTTTCTTGTCAGATTGGGTATAAAGCCAGAACTCTGGGTTTCCTGGGAGAGTGCCAAGGATTGCATTTGCTTGCATACACGCAGCAGGAGTCCTGGCCTGCAAGCCAGCCAGAGTGCAGAAGAAACAACACTTACGGCCCCAGCTGGTAAGTCTGCATGGCTTTTATTCTCAGTGGAGCCAAACTCCCTGGCCAGGGTGGTTTTGTACCTTTGCTGACTAGAAGGAACCCCTCAGCGGTTTTGTGATGTCAATAAGGTGCTCTGTGTAAGAAGAACGACAGCAAGGGCGCCAGCATTTCAGATTGCATCGTGCTAGATGCTAAAGTGTTATTTTTTCCTAGAATTGGCCTTAGCAGCTTCGTTAATTATCCAGAACATTTAGCTTAAACCTAAGTTGAAAGGTCTGCTCTGTTCAGTGGAAAGGAGACAAACATCCAAAGGTTCTCAAACAAGCTGCTGAAAAGGCTCAAATTATTTGAGTCTTTGGTTCTACAGCATTTCCTACATATTGAATGACCTATGAGGTTACTAGGATAAATACTTGTTTTGGATAAGTTTCCCATTTGTTCTAATTCAAGGCAATTTCACAAACTTGCCAGGCCATCTGGCCTAACGGTTCAGGCTTAGCAGTTCCACATGGGCTCTGCCAGGGTTCCCATCTCAGAACCACTACTTACTTACTAGCTAGGTAACCTTTCTATGCCTCAGTTTCCTAATCTGCAAGACAGGGAGAAAAATGCCTACGTTTTTTACATTACAGGATTGTTAGGAAGAATAAATGATCTGTGTAAAGCTCTTAATATGTGCCTGGAGCAAATGCTCAATAAGTGTTCAGGACTGTTATCATTAGTAATTAATTAAAAGTGTACTTGATGAACTGTATTTCACCTCTTCATGGGAGAAATCCTCAACTGTATATGGAAAAGTACTTAATGTTCTGAAACAGACAAACCAACCTAGTCAGCTGGTGCTTTAAGGTTCTTCTCAGTCATGTTAGGGTCAAGTCCACAGCTCAGGTGATCTGAGAACTAGTATTTGCATGTTACTCTGAAGCCAGGTCCCAACCACAGTATGCCACATTAACATTTACTAACCAATGTGTTCAGGGCCTCCTAGTTTACCTACCAATGAAAGTCTCACAGCTCTAAAGAGACAGTGAATCTGCTAAACTACAAAACATAGCTAGCTACCTTTCTCTCATCCATGGCCATAAATATATATCCATTTCTTTTTAATCCTCTGAGCAACATATGAGGTGTAGAATATATTTTCATAGTCTAAAATTCATCCCATGTCTGAATTTGAGATGTTTTGCATATTTGTTTCTAAGGGATACAGGATATACTCAGAATACAGTAGCCTTCTGTTTCTCATGTTAAATACATTTGAAATGTCTTCTATAATACATGCAAATAAATACTGTAAAATGACTTCATTCACTCCTCCCTCTCCCTCCCATCCCTGTTCTGCCTGAAGATCCTGTGGCCGTAGAGAAAAAAACTGGTTGGTTGCTCTTTTAGGGAAAATTCCTATAAAGCCTGGCCTGGCTTATCTCTGGTATCATGTGAGCTTTCACAGCCTCTCTCCACAAGCACCTTGAGTCATGGAGGGTAAGCTGAGCCCGAGGTAGAGGCTAAAGAAAGAAGCCACCAGCAAAACGCATGCTTCCTCTTCCTTCACTGAAGAATGTCTTAGCAAATGAGCTCTTCTGAATGGCAGACAGGGACTTAACTGATCCTGGCACCTGCCAGGGAAGGGGATGCCCTAGGGCCCAAAGGCAGTGGGTGTTCATTTTCAAGGGGAAAGACCCTCCTCTCAGGACTTCATTTCATCCTCCCCACTCAGTTCTTCTTACACTTAATACTGAGTCTTCTAGAAAGCCCTCATATTTGAGCTAAACCTGGTGAGCGAACAGTGTCCAGACACACCCCTCCTGAGTGCCCTCCTCCTGGATCATGCCCTCTGACCATCAAAATGCCCTCCACCTCCTCAAAGGAGATTCCTGATTTCCCCTCAACCAGACGGCACAAACTCACCACCTTCTTGCCAAATCCAGTGTTTATGACGCATCCATTTCTATCAACAGGAGCACCGTTTATCTACCCACTCGACAAATACTGACCAAGTACATAGTATGTATCAGGCGCCAGAGAAACAATGGTAAAACAAGACACTATCCCTGTACTCAGAGCCCAGTCTACGACCCTGCATCCAGTCACTGAGATGCAAAATGCCTTCCCCTCACCCCCTGCCACACCCTCTGGGCATGGCCTGTGGACCCTTTCTGGAACTGACTCTCCTATTTACCCCCTCATTTCCAGTCTTGCTGCATCCAAGCCCCTATCAACTTAGGTGGCATTCAGCAACTGCCACCTAAAGCAGCCCAGCTGCCTCTGGTCTCTCCCTTCCAATCTGTTGTGAGCACCGCCACTGAATCAATCCCCTTAAGACACTGTGTTTAGTTTCAGGGGAAAAAAGAGTACAACCTCCCTGGCCACAATTCTAGGTTCCCCTATAGCCTAGTTTCATGTGAAAGCCGCCCCCCCACATCCCCCCCCTGAGCTTTGGTTGAAGTGTCCTGAGCACCACACAATTCCAACCTACTAGTTCTTCAGCACTCATTCCAGAACTATCCTGACCACTCAGCCCATGGTCCCCTGGGCTAGAGCCATTCCACAAGTGATCTCATCTGCTTCTACAGTTATTAACCATCCCTTAACCACCCCAAACTCTCTCCTTAACTCCAGTTGCAGCTGGGTGTTTCCTCCTGAATGTCCTTCAGGCTCCTCAAACTCAACACAGCCCAAACTGGACCTGTAACCTTTCCCCATGAGTTTCTTTCCTTCCGTCAAACTCATACTCAACTTCTGGCTCTCCCCTAGCACCTCCACACCCATCACCAAGTCCTGTTGGTGGCAGGCCCTATGTCTCTCAGATCCATCGCCTTTCGCCTCATGCCACTGTCACAGCCTTAGGTCCTCATTGTCTTTCACCTGGAATTTTACAGTCATATCCTAACTGCTTCCAGCCTCTCCCCTCCCTAATCCACGTCATCAGGATGGTTTCTAAGACACAATTCTCACTATGTCACTCAGGCTCCATCTTCCACCACTTCCTTTACCTTTGGAATGTATCCTCCCCTCTTACTGAACTACTGTTCTGCCCTAATGCACAAGGCTATTGCACATCTTTATGCTTTGGCTCAAGGTGTTCCTCTGCCTACAATGCCCTCTTCACCCCATGTGCCAGATAAACTGCTGCTGATCCTTTAACACCCTGCCCAAGTGTGATCTCCCCTTCCACGAACACCTTTTCAACACCCTTCCCCATCCCCAAGAAAGTTAATACCTTCTCCCTTAGTATTCCTTTTATACCTAAGAATTCCATTTGTACTGTGTCCGGGATACTATACTAACCAACTTAAGGTAAGTTACGAGTTCCCTCCCAACTAACAGGGACTATCTAATTCACGTTTGCACCCCCAGCTCCAGGCAAAGCCCGTGACACATGATAGGTGCTCAATCTGGGTTTGTTGAATTGAACTACATGTTCTTTCCCCCTTCTGTTCCTAAGGTACTTCTCTGCACTGTGTATTTGGCTCTTGCCGTGTGCCATCTTGTGCGTGTGTATGCCTTGTCATGGCTAGGTCCTAAGGTCATAAAAACAAGCACTTGTACTTTTGGTGTCCTTCCTGTGATTTGCAAATAATGCTAAATAATTACTTGTTGATAGATTCTAACAGGAATTTTTGTTTCCCTTGACTTATACCTTCAGCAGCTATTAATTTCCCATCAAAACAAGTCTAAATTCCTCAATGAGTTCCCAGGGCCCTCTATAATTTCACGTTATATATTGCCCATATTCTTTACCTACTGGACAGCAAGCTTGTAAGCTCATGAGAACAGGAACTGTGTATGTCTTGCTCACCTCTATCTCCAGGTGCCTAGCCGATGGTTGGGCAGGTTGTAGCAACAAACATCTCTAATCTTAATCTCCCATGGATGCCAAAAGAATCCATGACAGTGCCATTTTGTGGTTAAAAAAATCCTCAAAAGGTGACAGTGAACCTCTGGAAACTCCTACAGTTGTCTGAATTCAAATAAAAACATGGTTTTAAGAACTTCCAAAAAGAAGTAGAGTCACACAGGAGTTTGTATAGCACTGAATGTGCTGATCTGAAGGAAAAGAGGACAAAGAGGAGAATTCCCTAATTGGTCCAGGGTAGCTATGGTAAGAGTTAGGGGGGAAAATAGAATAAGGGTAGAACTGGGGAGAAGTCGGGAGATCCACAAAGGATCTACAGAAAAGACGGGCCCCAGGGTGCAAAGAGGGAGGGCGACGATCACACTTTGTTCATCTTAGGCAATCCAGAGCTGGGAGAAGCAAGAACCTTCAGCTGGAGTGTCAAGTCACCCAAAAGTCTACCAATGACACCCTCCACTGAACAGAGCTCCTAAAAGGACATCCTTCTTCTCTAGGGCCAGTACGGAGAAAGCTGCAGGCTGAGCTAGGGCAGTGTCATGGAGTGGGATGAAGGGGAAAAAAACCAAACTTACTTCCTTTTGTGATCATGGCAAAAGAGACAGTAAGATGGAAACCATTCCAGAGCTGAGCCAGGATGCAGTCTACCCAGTGGCTCTGCACCACACGCATCCAGTTTACTCCCCATTCCCACCTCGTGATCTGGGCTCAAGGTTGTCACATCCATCAGTAAATGCAGGAAGGAGGTTTTAGCATTTCAGTCCTCAGCAAGCTGTCTCTACTCAGTTAGTGTTAACCCAAAGCCGCTGCTAATAAAACAGCCCGGGGCATACATGCTCAGACTCTGATGTGAGTTCACGCCCTGGTGCCCGCACATATCTGAGTTCAACATCTTAGACATCACGTGTGAGATGAGCAGAGGTCTTGGCATAAATGGGGGGACGTGCAATGAGCCAACCTCCGATTCTGAACTAACTTTACACTGGTAAGACAGGAGGAGGGAGAGACTAAACAGAAGAGGCAAATGGAAGGAAGAGGGACAGGTGACACCCAGATGCAGAAGATACAGAGAATCAGAAGTTCCAGCTGGCACCATTTGGGCTTCCATGGTGCCTGGCTGGAAACCAGGAGGGTTTCACATCCTGGCACCTCCTCCCACCCCCATCTCAATTTCTGTAGCTCATGCCATCAGAGATAACATTCTTGTTTTTCTAGCAACAGTCCAATATGACCTGGGTGGCCGAGCTCCAAGTGCCTCACTCCTTGGCACCAGCTGGCTTTTGTATTCTCATTTTTTCAGTTCCTCACAGTTCACGCTGGGGGTGCCTCGTGGTGATCATCATGTCTGTCTACATTTGTAATCGTTTCTCAAAGACTCCTAAGAGTAATGCATTCTTGATGGGAGTGGCGGTTACGATGTTGGGGGAGTGGCAGAATGCCGATGCTTTTTCATGCCCATCATGTTGTAGCTTGAAATTTCAAATCTGAATTTGGGCCTACACGAGGTATGTGGTTTAATAAGGTCCTTGGAGGGCATTGTAACCACATGACCCTAAGCAGGCCGAGACATGCTTAATCCTACCCTTCTTCCTGCCATGCTTCTAGCTGAAACTAACTGGGAATTATTCTTGGAATAAATGAATCAATAATGAATCAATAAAATATAAAATATAAAATATAAATCATTCTTGGAATAAATACAAGTTCTTGGGAACTTCATTTGCAGGGTATCAAATTATTACAGCACACTTTTGTCTCTTTTAAAGCTAGCCACGAAGAAAGTTGATAGGCGGTCCCCACAGGTAACCAAATGTTTCTGCGTACACACTGCACACCCCACAGAAAGTGGAGTTTCTGCGACAGAAAGTGCTAAGGGAGGAGAGAAGCCAGTGAGCCGCGGGAGTGAGGCGCCACTGCTGCCTGTGAGAGAAACGCCCCACGCTCCCTTGGGTGGAGAGGAGCCCCCCAGAGTTGACCTGGGGGCGAACAGGAGTCTTTCGCTCCCGTCCCTGGGGCGATTTCACACCGCTGCGTGTGAGGCCCAGTGGACTTCAGGAGAACTGCTGAGGGAGCTGGTGCTGTTTCTGACTGTGCACTCGAGGGAGAACCAGGGGCTGGTGGGTTAGTTTCTGGGGCGCCCGGAACAGCTCCTGTTCTCTGAGAATCCAAATCCTACACTGACTCGAGGCCTCCCCGAAATCCTAAAAGACTCAAGGCTGGTCAAATCAAGATAAAGCCACTTGACTCTCCTGTCTGCTCTCAGAGAACCCACCTGGGGGAACACCCCACCCCCGAGTCCTGCCCTTCCTCTGCTCTCTCTGGTTTCTCCCTCCCTGTCAGCCACAGGCACTGCAGGTGCAGAGCTGAGCCCGCTAGAAGGTGAGGGGATCTCAAGCCCTGAGACTCCGCCATCTCCCAAGGGCAGCCGTTGACTCCTTTAGCTCTGAATGGCTTCAGACACTACCTAGCCCCCAATGCCACCCCCTCACACCTGGCCCAAAGCCCCTCCCTTGGCCCAGGCCACCCCGCCCCTCTCCTGTCCTAGTCCAAACCCTGCCCTGTGCCTCTCTCCCCTCGGGAAGCGCCCTCGCATGTCTTGGACCTCGTGGCGCTCGCTCGCAGGTCGAGGCCCCGCCCTCACAGCTTGGGGGTGGGAGGACCAGCCCGCGCATCTCCCTAAGGCACAGGCTTTCCCGTGCTTCCCCCTGCCTGCTGGTAGGCCGTTCTAGTAGATGCGGTCCCCCAGTCCTGAGCTTTGCATCCATTCCTCCACACCCACCCTCTGTCCCTAACTCGTGTCACCGGCCCCCCTCCCCTTGGCCCAGCCACACATCCTCAGTCCCGCTGCCCGGAGCCTCCCTAAATTCACTATGTCCAGGCCCAAAACCACAGGGCTAGCCCGAGCCGCTTTCCTCCAACACGACTACAGGGCTGGCACGTGTTCAGAGACGGTGATACACAGAGAAAGCAGAGGCTGAAATCAGAGTTGGCCTGGGCCTGGCTTTAGGCCTCTCTACACCTCACAGCTGGAAACACAGAGGAGGCCGGGGAGGAGAGCCTCAGATTGCCCCCCCTGGCCCGCTTCTCTAGTTACTTCTCTGAGCGACATCGGAAGCGCTGTGCCTGAGCCATTTACTCAGCGGTCCTTAGTCACTGGACAGTTTTGCTTGGTTAGGAAATGCCCCACTTAAGAGCACACACGCTCATTCTGCCTGTAACGGAGCCCTTAGCCTTCCCCTCCGCGGCAGCCTGCCGTCACCACCAGCTCACAAGCCGAGCCAACACGAAATCCCTGGGCCACAATCATCTGGGAGAAGCCATGGAGAGGAAAATGCCCAAGAGCTGCTTTCAGCTGCCTGCAAACTCCACGGACATCTCATGATCAGGGACAAGTGGGCATTTTCCCAGTGCACATGCCGAGAGCATATTACTTAAAGAGCATGGCTTCTGGAGCGGACTAACTGGGTTCAAGTTCACCTCTGTGGCCTATTAGCTGTGTGACCTTGGATGAGTTACCTTACCTCCGTGCCTCATTTACCTCTGTTGGAAAAATGGGACAATAATAGTATCTCCTTCACGGGCCTGTGATGAAAAATAACTGAGACGGTGCATAGACGGTGTTTCGAACAGTACCTGGCACACATGAGCAGCTCAGTTATGCTGCCACTAGTGATGGTGACAGCAAGGACACCTGCAGCGATGGGTACAGAGGCAGGGGACAGAGAGCTCCTACCCACCTCAAGCATGACCCCACCCTGGTGCCACAAAGTCACATGATACTAAAACCTGCCGGTTGTAGCCAGCTCTCTTCCCACGGCCATTATCCCCTTTAATCCTCACAACAATCCATTGCACAGATGTGGAAACTGGCTCAGAGAGCAAGTACCCGCAGTCACGTTTCTACCCAGCAGTGCAGCCAGGGACTGAATCCAGGTCTGTGACCCCAAAGCCAATGCACTTAACCTCTGCCACTGAAACGCATCCAGTTTTCCAGAGGAAGCAGAAGTAGGTTTACCAGTACCTGCTCTGCCTTTGCCCTGCAGCTGCCAGCTGGACACGAGTGAGCATCTGAATACTGTATTTAGAGGAAAAGGCCGCCTTCATGTTGGAGTTAATAGCACCGAAGACTTTTCTTGCTCTACGAGTTTGCTTTCCTCTCCCCTATGCTGTGGACCTGGGCTTTCTCAGACTAGCACTGTTTTTTACTGAAGCATCTCTTTCTCACCGTTTGATGTGGCCCCTGCATTTCTTATTAGAGACTACAGGACAACCCAGCTCCCCACTGACGATTGCAATGGCCGTACTGGTTAGCATCTATTTTCTTATTAACAGAAAACAAATGGCTACTTATCAAGGGCCCCCCAGAGAAGATTCTGCCATAAAATTTTCATAAAGCCCAAGCGCCTTCTGAAACGTCACCGGCCTGCTCAGCTTTCCCTAGGAAATCACTGTTTGGATCTGCTTTGACGGCCAGTGTGCGTATTCCATCTTACGATGGCTTTAGGCCCCTAAAAGCTAGAAACCAATCAAGCATCCCACTGTGGCCAATACCCTAAGCCTTTCCTCTTGTGTATGCTCCCACCTGGGCATGGAAAAGTAATTTCCCTGCACAATGACACAGTGACTTTGCCACAGGGACCCTCGGATTATCCTTCGAAGGGCAGAAGGAAGTGGCTTCGGTTGCTCTTTCCTCCCTTCCGCTAAGCCACTGAGTCTGGGTGCAGCCAGGACGACCGGGACGGCTCTTACCTGGGCGGTGAAGAAGGCTGGGGTGAGGGATCCCGAGGGAAGGGCCGGGCTGTTGAGGGCGATGGAGCCGATATCGGTGCCGGAGAGCACCAGCGGGGGCGCGGAGATTTCCAAGCCTTTGGGTTTTTTGGCCTTTGGGGGAAGAGATGGAGACCTGGTCTTGGAGCCCGATGATAGGTTCAAGGGCTCTAGGGAATCCGAGTCATGGCAGGCGGCCTCCAGGAAGAGGCTTCTGTGTTCGGAGGGGAGGGGCGAGTTAGGGGACAGGGACGGGGACCGAGACGAGGAGGGCGAGGCGGACGAGATGCTAGCGGCGGCGTTTGGCAACATTAAAGAGGAGATCTTGGCAGAGACGGACGAGGCCAGGAAGGCCTCCGACGTGGAGGGCAGGGACACCACGGGCCTGCTGATGTGCTTGTCGGTTTTGTTGGTCACAAACCTGATGACAGTCCTGACTTCTTCCACGGGAGGGCTGTCTTCCGGCTGCTCCTCCAGCTTCTCCGTCTTGATGGCCTTGAGGGACTCGGGTGGGTTCTGCAGGGAGTTGATGGTGAAGGACGAGTACAGGCCCGAGTGGATGTACTCGTTGCGGCTGGCGCTCTTGAGGGCGGACAGGCCGTGTCTGTGGGCCTCGCGGCTCTCGGGGGGTGCCTTGCACTCGCTGTCCTGCAGCAAAAGGCTCTCCCGGCTGATCTCCACCGCGTGAGGGTCCATTTTCAGTATCTCCGGGAAAGAGACGAATTTATACACAAACTTCTGCCCGATCACCTTCTTGATGATGTTCTGTGAACACAAAAGCAGACGTGGAAAAGATGAGTGCATCAGAGAAACTGGTAAGAGGCTCATTCTTGTGGGGGAACCTTGCTGGCAGAAGCACCGAAACAGTCCTGACGGCACATCTCAGCTAAGGTGTAACGGAAAGAGGACTAAAGCTGAGGGCAGAAGAATTTGATTTGCATTCCAGTTCTGCTAATTACAAATGGTGTGATCTTCGGCAAGCTGATGGTCATTTTTAGTTTCCTCACCTGTGAAGTGAGGATTATTATACCTAAGAATATAGTAACAGTTGCCAATTATTAAGCACTTACTATGTCGCTGGTATTGTTTATGCATTAGCTCATATAATCTGTACGGCGATCCTAAAAGAAAGGGATGATTCAACTCCCGTTTTAAACCTTAGGAAAATAAGCTTAGAGCATTTAAATAACCCACAGAGCCACATGGTAGGTAAGTGGCGGAGGCAGCCTCTCCTTTACCATAATACAGTATTGTCTTACCTACCTCTGGGACTTGTGAGAATTCAATGAAATAATCATGGGAAAGCATTCTGTAAGCTGGAAAGCATTATAGAAATGTAAGTTATTATCACCAAAACACCACAGTGTTTTCTTAAATCATGTAGCCATTTTTTTCCTTTTTAACTTTCTGCCAAGAAAGCTGCTGGAGGAAAAAACAAAGCGTCTACTTGGATGTTCAGGACATTCATACAGTATTTTAAGTTGCTGGTATCTACTTCTGGCTCTTCAGTTTATGGCTCCCATCCTCAAACATTAGGATGTAAATGAAAACCAATAATCATTGCAAAAGTTTCCACCCCCCCTTTGGGAAAACGGACTTCATTTTAAAGGCTGTACTGTTCTTGAGATTTATTAAATCTGAACATTAGCAAAGTCTATCAAATGCTTGCCGGGTCCTAGGTACTCAAGGCAGACAAAGATGGTCTCCCTCAAGCACAGAGAGGTAGCGGCACCATCCTGTGGGAAGAGGACTAACTTACAAACTGTTCCACTTAAAACCTGGGTATGAATGAGGGTAAAAAAAAAAAAAAAAAAATCCTTTGGGGGAGAAGAGCTTGAAAAATAGCTCCTGTTGAGCATCTACTCTGTCCTGGGTGTTATGCACAAGTGATCCCATTTGATCTCACATGAACCCAATTGTAGGCTGGAGGGTATCATCCTTATGACATAAGCTCAGAGATGGGAAGTGATGTGCCCAAGAGCCACAAGATCTACTAATTCTAAAGCCTAAGGTTTTTCCCATTTCCACACAAAGTTGGAGGGAGAGAATCAAAGAGCCCCCTTAGTAGAGATGACATTTTAAAATTAGTTCATCTCAAATTTTTAAAAACTGAGATACAATTGACATATAACATTAGTTTCAGGTGTACAGCATAATGATTGACATGTGTATACTGCAAAATGACCACCACAATAAGTCTGGTTCACATCCATCAACACACACACAAATTTTTTTTTCCCTTGTGATGAGAAATTTCAAGATCTACCCTCTTAGCAACTTTCAAATATATGAGAGGAAATTTAATTAAATTTTGATGTTCATCTTGTGATCAGTTTGGTGTATAAATATATTATGCTTTTGCCTTCCCTCTTGTTACATTACAGCCTGCTAACTTGCCTTTGTCCTCCTTAAATGCACCCTCAAATCCCAGAAGTGAATTTATCTAGCAGTCAGGAGGGATGGGCATAATTACCAAGCCACTGAGATTTTCAAGGAAGAATTCTTCAGGGCAGGCATCTAAGAGAGGGACACACAAGGTCCCCAGGCAGCACCAGAAAACCCAATAACGCAAATCCTGGCGAAACTATGCTCAGCACCAGCACACAGGAGGTTCAAACCTGAGTACGTGAGATTGAAAGCTGAACAGTTCCAGTGCATGGCACCCTGGCCTGCAATTTAACCCACCAAATCCCATTTACTCCATCTGACCTCATTTTCACACTCGACACTAGCAAAACTGAAAACCACTTAGAGAAACTTCAGAGAGATCTAGTAAACTTAAGAATTCCACCTGGGCCTAATTGGCATCATCTCTGCACGTGACACACCAAGCCTGGGTAGACAACGCGCCTGGGAGAAATCAGCTCCCAAAAGGAAAGGGTTAAATAAGGGTGTTATTGGTGCCACCTGACCCATAAAAAGAAAGCATGCTTGCCTGGTGTGTTCCTCTGCTAAAATTCTAAGGTATTTTTGTTTCCCACTCATAATATTCTTCTCCCTGGAGGAAAACTTCATTTTATTCTCAGCCAGTGTGAATACTCATCTAAACTAAGTGAATCATTAAAGCCTAAATAATTACACAGAAGAAAAGAGAAACTGTATGGGCTGAATCCTTTCTTCTGCCAGGTCTTGGAAATTTTTTTTTTTTTTTTAACAGAACCAATCTTTAATTTTATTATGGGTATTCAGAACATAATGTCTGAGCAGGGATTACATTCACAAGCAAACCAAGAAGTCATTTGGGGCTGTGATAAAAATGCTAAAAGTGGTTGGAAATTGAAAGGTAATCTTAAATAGAGAGCTGGGCCTCAATGTGTTAAAAAGAACATAAGGGGGCTTCCCTGGTGGCGCAGTGGTTGAGAATCTGCCTGCCAATGCAGGGGACACGGGTTCGAGCCCTGGTCTGGGAAGATCCCACATGCCGCGGAGCAACTAGGCCCGTGAGCCACAACTACTGAGCCTGCGCGTCTGGAGCCCGTGCTCCGCAACAAGAGAGGCCGCGATAGTGAGAGGCCCGCGCACCGCGATGAAGAGTGGTCCCCACTTGCCACAACTAGAGAAAGCCCTCGCACAGAAACGAAGACCCAACACAGCCAAAAATAAATAAATAAATAAAAATTAAACTTAAAAAAAAAAAAAAAAGAACATAAGGAACAACCCACACGACTATAAACTGAGAAATAAACAAAATAGGGGACGGTCATACGATAGAATATCATCCAGCCATAGAAGGGAACGAAGCACTGGCACAGCTACAACATGGACACACCTTGAATGTGTTCGGCTAAGTGAGAGAAGCCAGACACAAAAGGCCACATATTGTATGATGGACTCTATTTATATAAAATATCCAGAAGAGACAAATCTATAGAGAGACAGAAAGTAGATGAGTCATCTCCTAGGGGATGACTAGGTGGGATGGGGGAATTGAGGGGTGACAGCTGAAAGGTAAGACATTTTGGGGGGGTGGTAGTGAAAATGCTCTAAAATTGATTGTGATGATGGATGTACAACTCTATAAAGACACTCAAAGCCATTGACTTGTATGCCTTAAATGGGTGAATTAGCTGGTATGTGAATTATGCTTCAGTAAAGCTGTTATTTAGACGGAGAATGTGAGGAATCCTTTTTCCCCCAGCTTTACTGAGATATAACTCACATATAACATTTTGTAAGTTTAAGGTGTACAGTGTGATGATTTGATGCACGTATAGATTACAAAATATTTACCACGATAAGGTTAGTTACCACATCCTTCACCCACGTAATTACGATTTTGTTGTTGTTGTGAGAAGATTTAAGGTCTACTCTCTCTGCAACTTTCATGTATATATTACAGTATTATTAACTCTAGCCACCACGCTGTACATTAGATCCCCCAAATTTACTCATCTCACTGCTAGAGATTGGTACCCTATGACCAACATCTCCCTGGTTCCCCACCTCAGCCCCTGGTAACCATCAATCTACTCTGTGAGTTTCTATGAGTTCAGCTTTTGTGGATTCCACATGAGTGAGATCATACAGTATTTGTTTTTCTCTGACTGACTTATTTCACTTAGCATAATGCCCTCAAGGTCCATCCAGAACATAAGGAATTTTAAGAATTTTGGCATGCTTAAAGGGAAGATGGTGGGAACTTTTGATGGCTGGATGGCAACTGCCATAACATGCTAACCCCCACTCTGAACAGAGAACAGAAGACACTGCACAGGGCCCTGAACTCAGCTGAAGCAGTAAGGGCCCTTCAGTAGCTGCTGCCTTCATGAGGAGAGCTGCTTGGACACCAAGAGAGTTTTTTTAGGGAAAGGCTACACGGTGACAGGGATGGAGACAACTGAAGGAGCTGATGACCGAAAGGAGAAACAAACAGCTTTTGGAAAGAACCAGGGCGGGTCTTGTTTCTCTAGAAACCAACAGGAAAGATGGATTAGATGTGGCTACCTGGACAATTTGAAACCTCTGCAAAGATGGAAGGCTGGGAAGGGCTGGGAGGAGAGGGGAGGGTGGGGTGCAGGAAGGAGGTCAGAGTGTGCAGGCCAGCTGTTTGGGAGCCCAACTCTACACCGGGGATATCTGCTCACATGAGGGGAGCCAGTGAGGAAAGCCCCCCACCAGGATGCCCAAGGCCAGAGACCTAGGTGGGTAGGTGGACTCAGAGGAAGTGTGTGCCTGGCAGCTGAACTGACAGCCCCTTCGTACCCGACTTCCAGGGCAGACCCCAGGAGCGTACTGGGGGCATGTGTGTTTGCAGATCTCTCTGTAGCCTCCAAAGGGAGGTTTCCTTGCAAGAGTTTGGCCTATGAGGGGCTTGCTGAGAAAACACACAGTACAGGGGAATAACATCAGGTAGTATTTGCTGACTATTATCTATCAGGCTGTGTACTAAGAACTTGACCACCTTCAAGTCATTTAATCCTCTGAAAGATTGGAACTGTTATTACCCCCATTTTAGAGATGGGCAAACTGAGGCTCAGAGAGTATAAATCACCCCCAATCATGAGTGTGTACTTGGGCAGTCTGACTCCAAGCACTTGGCCACAACGGGTGACACAAGACTCGGGCTGACACAGCCCAGGACACGACAGCACTTGGGGATGGGCTCTTATTATGAAAAGTGACAAGGATATTTAGACGAAGCCTGGTTTTTCCACCCCTTCCTCCCAGACTCACACGCATTTGGTGTTTACGGTTGCCTGGTAACCTGACAAACGCTGTCTGTGTCCAGTTGGGCCGAGTGACTCTCAAGCACGGTTTCAGGGCAACAGTTGCACACATCTTCCCTCCACATGTAGAGGACCAGCCTCTGTTCGTAATTTCCCATCAAATGTGTATTCACAACCAGGGTGGACTTCTGACCCGGCATTCCGTGTGAGGTTACAGGCAGCAAGGACGGGACCAACTTCAGCGAGGGGGAAAGCAACACCCACCCAACGCACCCCACGCGGCAGTTCCAGCAGAAGCGGAAGCTCGGGTCCCCAAACCACTGCCTCCATTACCACTGCCCAGTGGGTGTTTTAAGACTGCTGGAGCCTACAGGGCAAGCAGTCCATCTGGGGCAGGACTGTGGCCACCTTGTGCAAAGCAACCCTTCCTGACGCACCAGCTACCTCTGGTCCCATGGGAGTCTCCCTAGCTTATTTCGCCCTAACAAGACAGACAGTGCCGAGAGAGTGGGTCCTGTTGCCACTTCCCTCAATGTTCCAGGCTTACCTACAAAAATAGGTGTGTCCATGGGTGTGTTCAAATATGTATACATTACACCCAACTCTGCCTTCTCCTCCCACTAAAGAAGAAGGAGCTTGTGTAAATAATCCCATACAGTGGAGAACTCAGACATATGTCTATTAAGTATTATGGTTTTAAAAAAATTACATACAGTGCAGGGTAATGAAGAGATGCTTGTGGAATTGAATTTACCATCTTAATTTTGATGTTATGAAGGATACTATTAAGTTCGCTACATGTTTATTGAATGAATGACTCTCATTGTGGAGAGAACCGACTGAGGCAGGAAGCCAGAGGCTTCACCCCATGACAGACGATTTTCCACGGCTAATCCCCAGGCTGGTTAAAGCTCCATGTGATGCATCCGATACGTATACTTTCGCATATGCTTTTTTGCTGGCATTTTTAAGTGGAAAACTCCCAGACAGACACTGGGGGCTAATGCAAACCTCCACAACCTCACACCTTCTGTGAGAGCTTAATAAACTATAATTCCACTTATCCCGGCAAATAAGTGTTGCCTCTGTCGGCTCTGGCCCGGCACCCCAATTTTGATGTAGGGTCATGCTTGGGGCTTTCCTGTGCTCGGACTTCTTTCCCCAGCTCTCATTCCTCCCCAGTGCTGCCCTTCCCTCGGGGGCTGCTCCTGACCCCAGGAGGAGCCGGACCAGCTGTGGGGTCCCCATCAGTAGGGCTGCGGCTCCCTTCATCCTCCACCATTTCAGGGCTCCCAGAAACTGCAGGACCCCTGCCCCACCCCCCACCCCCCGATTTCACAACTTTCCTATCTTGTTCTCAAAACTGAGAGATGTCTGCGGCTCACGACAGACAGCCCATCCTTTTCTGAACCCAACACTGGCAGCAGGGCTGGGTACAGAGGACAGAGTGGTGGATCTTTCCATAAATTCCGACTTGACCTGGCCACCAGGGCTGCCACCGGGATGACAAGGAGCGGTTCCAGAGTCACGGCCTGAGGTCAAATGCCACCCCTGTCTCTTATCAGTCATCTCCTCCTCTATAAAATGAGGGGACCGACCTCCCACCCACCTTGCGGGATTGACTGTGTAATCCACATAACGCTTAGCAGAATGCCTGAGACAGCCACACGTGATAAGCCCACAGTATATATCAGCTCTTAGCATTATTATTTTTACACTCCCATTGAAGCAAAGCCAAAACAAAATGTAAAAACCACCCTCCATCAGCTCTGATGACAACTGAAGAGTCAAAATTAAACCCCTTAGAAGGCTGTACTTATTCCCACGGGTCTGGGTGACCAGCTGGGTCGTCCGGCAGACAGAAACACACCTGGTTTACATATCTCGACCAAGGAGGGGCAACACGATGTTCTATTTCGTTGGGTTAAGACAAGAAGCAGACACGAGGCTTCAGTCCGTCATGCCTCGTGTGGCCAGCACTTGACATCCACTATGAAGAAAACCTCACACACGCCAGTTGATTCAGGACTAGGGGGAAGAGAGGCCCTCCCGCAGAGAGCAGCAGACGCGAGCAACTGGGGAGTCCAAGCGTCCCGCTCGGAATGCCCCAGCAGCTTCGGCCGAGATGCCGCACGTCCAGCCTGACAACTGGCGCAAACACTAACCGGACACCCCAGCCGATCTCGCTGTTCTCTGATGCCTCTCAGAGCAGGAAACGCACCGCCCAGGCTGAAGGCAGCAGCCCAGATCCACGGCGTCTGCTGTGGCTGCGGCCCTCGGGGAGGGTGACGCAGGCAGCTGGCCCTGAGCGCCTGTCACCGAGATCCTGGGGCGGGGAAGTGGGAAGGATTTACTTGGGGGACTTTCGTCTGGCCGGGGTAGATAGCCTACATGAAAGGAACCCGTGGCCAGAAAGGGCAAAAGAAGCAAGCATTTGCGAGGGCCTGTCACGTGGTGTACATGCAGAGCTGCCTCGCGAGATGGGCACTGTGATCCCATTTTTAAGATGAAAAAGTCGAGGCTCTTGGTTGGAAGTGAGGTTATACCCAATTTCCCACCCCACAGGGGTGGGTTCAATACTGGGTGAGACGACAGAATTCCACAGAGGTCTTTTAGAGGACAATACATCGTTAACATTTCCCCATGTCTTTAAATTAAAATTAGGGGAAAAAGCAGCATGCCTGGGATGCTTCCATTATTTTAATGAAATCATTTTACATGTATCAAATGAAAGGAGAAAAATTAATCTTGAAAGGTGTATAATAAAATTTGACAGAGGTAGGATTACCGTTGATTTGCAAATTTGTTTTTGCTTATCTGCATTTTCACATTAAAAAAATTGTTTCATATGTTTTGCTCGTCAAATTAAGAGAAGGAAGCAGGCTCTGAAAAGCTTAGGCACTCAAGATCACGTAGCTTGTAGCTGGAGGAGCTCAAGTTTGAACCCAATTCTATCCAGAGCCAAGACCAAAGCCTTCTCTGTTCCACCACCACACCCTCTCCCAGAAAGCAGCTGAGTTGGCTCAGAGGCTGCTGCTTAAGCCAGGCTGCCAGGACCACGGGCTCTGCATTCCAGAGGAATCTCGGGGTAACTGCGGCGAGCCTGGGAAAACCAGCTCCACGCTCAGGAAGCTAGGGCGCTTCTAGCTCCTCCTGAGGAAGCCCGGCCTTCCTGAGGCTGTTCTTTAACCCCACTAGAGCTGCCTCTGCCCACCTTCAGGGCAGAGGAGGTGCCTGCTTTGATGGGACACCCTACTTGAGGCACTGGGGACCCAGCAGTCCCACCACAGCAGGATGGACATCAGAAGCCCACCTCTAAGTGGGTGACACCCAAGGGTGACAGGAAAATAACAGGAAGCTGATGTCCACATACAGGGCCTGGTTACGGCCCCCGCCGAGCAGCAGAAGGGCTCGGAGGGAGCATGGAGAGCGATGGGCAACTCCTCCCAGTATCCACAGGCCTGAGCAGAGCTGCTCACACAAAGAGACAGGCCCAGGGCCTTGATGGGCCAGAGGCGAAGTGCGACCAGCACTGGGATGAACGGACCCAGGTTTGAATCCCAGCTTCCTTACTTACTATGACCTTGAAAAGGTATTGAACTTCTGCAGGCTTCGGTTTGCTCACCTCAATTCAATGAGTTGGAAACACATTTAATATAAAATGTTGATATTCTCAAAGCAACATTTTTACATGAATTTAGGAAAATGAATTTTAAACAATCTTCAAAACATGATAAAGGATGGTGGTATCTTTCAAAAACATACAGACGAAGTTAAGGGACAGGAGATGTATTAGATAGTTGCTTTCCCAAAATTAGATATTCAGTTTATTCCTAAAAGGGAAATAAAAATATCTCATAGGGCAGTTTTTTCTAAAAGGCCAGTGTATGTCAGTGCCTCACTCAGAGAAGTCCGCAAAACATGAGCTCTCACCCAGTGGAATTTCACCCAGCAAGCAATGATCTAATTGAATAGCATCCTCATTGTATCACACTGTCTTCTCATTTTATTCTGCCTTCAAGGAATCAAAATTCCTTATATGGGTACTTTGTTTTACAGTTACAGAAGGCTTATGCAGTATCTCATGTAAGCCTCACAACACTTTGAAACCCATTTCACAGATAAGGGATCCGGGGCTCCAAGCTGGGTTCACAGCCTAGTAAGTAGCAAAGCTGAGCCTCCAGGCCCCCGGCTTCGCAGCCAACACCCTGTCTTCAGCTCCTTGTTTTGGGTTCCCATCCAGACCATGATCTGACTCATTCTTTCCTGACACAGAACCTAACTGTCTTCTCTCCAAAGTCAGAACAAGGACTCACTGTAGGAGTCATGCTCAAAGTTCCTCCTCCGTAACACGCAAACATTCTTTCAACAAACACTGAAGATGCGTGTGTATGGAAAGCTCCTGGCTGGGCTCTGAGGAACAGCAAGGGAAGGGAATCTGGCCTCTGTCCTCATCCTCTAAGTGTCTGATGGCTGCTTGCATGGCAGTGGCAGACCCTGCCTCTTCTCGTCCCTGCCACCTGAACCCGAGGGGACGCAGAGGTTGGCTGGCTGTACTGGGCTCTGCTAGGAATCTGCTGTGGGCAGGCTCGCCTCCCAACGGCGGCCCTAGAGCAGCTATGAAAGGGATCCTGTGACCCACGCATGAGCCTGAGCTCCCTCCCCCGGGGCAGTCCTTCTCCTCGGTCCTGAGTTGAATGGCGCTCCCTCCACCCAAAATCCACACCCACCCTCAAGTGAGACCTTATCTGGAAATAGGGTCTTTGCACATGTAATCAGCTAAGGATGTCAGGATGGAATCATCCTGGAGTCGGGGTGGGCACTAAATTAAATGACTGATGTCCCTACAAGAAAAGGAAAAATCCAGAGAGACACACAGGACGAAGGCCATGGGAAGACTGGGGCAGAGATTGGCAGGTGCAGCTATAGGTCAAGGAACCAAGGATTTCCGGGAGCCACCAGAAGCTGGAAAAGGCAACGAAGGATGTTCCCCTAGAGCCTTCAGAGGGAGCACGGCCCTGCTGAAACCTCGATTTCAGACTTCTGGGCTTCAGATCTTTTAGAGAATAAATGTCTATTGTTTTGAGCCACCAACGTGTGTGCTAATTTGTCACAGCAGCCCTAGGAAACTCCCTCCTCTTTCTTAACGTCTCTGTCCATCGAGGCAGGGAGGCCTGGCCTTTCCTTTCTGAGAGCTCGGCCTGCCTTCACGCCGTCACATTGCTGAGGGCACTGGGTCCAGCGCAGCCTGGGCCGTCCTGGGTCTAAAGCTGAAGCTTGGAGCGCGCACATTCGCACACACGCGCGATCACACCCAGCCCCACTTCCAACTTCTAAGAATAACATGCTGCCAATAAAGGGCTCCAACTCTGTCTCGGAATTGGCCGACTCCCGGGGGAGGTTTCCTTGTGGTTTGGGTTGAGATCTCTATTCTCTGGCACTGTAAAGCTGCAGGGCCAACCGTCCTTCCAAATTCTCTCCTGGCCTGGAGTGAAGGGCTCCTCTCCCTGCTGCCCCGGGGGCACCCACCCCACCCGAGAAGCCCAGACTGCACGATGTTAAGGGCATTTTCCCACCCCCTCTGGGCCCGCGGCTGCTTCTCGCTGGATGGGGAGTCTTGTCTCCCCCTGGCTCCCTTTCAACACTCAAGGGTATTTTTATTAAAGGCCCCTGGAGTGTTAATAAAATAAAATGTAAAACTGCTCCCCTACTTCCCCTGCGGGTGGGGCAGTTGCAGGGGAAGCAGTCGGGATGGGGCCAGATGGTGAAGGGACTTTGGAGCCTTTCCTGGAGGCTGCAGGGAGCCGGGCAGGTGCACAGGCGGAGGGGTGCCGTGCTCCAATCTGGCTTTCTTTAGGAAGTGTCATCTGGATGCAAAGGAAGTGCAGGGTGTTCTGGGGCATCCAGAACTACCACCTCACGTTTTCAGCAGTTTTTCCCATTATCATTTCCAACAACAAACATTGGAAGCCGGGGCCCCTCTGCCTGCCTGCCCTGGGGCAGTTATCAGCAATATTAGGAATATGGGATTCAAGCTTGAGTTCCTGGCTCTGCAACTGTGTGACCCTCCAGCTTCGTAGTCCTGACCGTGGGCCTTGGGGTCAAGACTCTGAGGCAGAAAGCTCTGCTGCTCACCGGCCGCTTCATCTTGAACCTGTTAGTTAACCTCTCTGAGACTCAGTATCCCCACCTCTAAAATGGGCCCACTGCCAACAGAGACGACAGGCATTTCACGTGTTAGGGAACGAGTCTCTAAATGTAAAAATATCTACCACAGGGCCTGGCTCAAGACAGATGCTCCATACATGTGAGCTTCCCCTCCTTCTGTCACAGATTTGGGGTAGGAACTGAGATAAACTGTTGCTGGAGCCCAGGCAGGAGATGGGGAGGAGGCCGCTCAGAGGAGCAGCTGGGCCTGGTGGGTGGATGGTGGGTGGCGGGCAGTATGCTGTGAGCGTTAGGGATTTTGTCAGTTTGTCTACACAGCCACTAAATTTTCCTGCAGCTAGAAGCCCAGAAGCGGGACGGCTCATGCTGGCAAACTGGTGTGGGCTTGGGTAACGGCCTGACGTAAGGGGATTCAGCCGGGCTGCCAAGCACAGCAGCCGGCTCAACACAGCACTGAAGTTATTCCCAAGACTCTGGGTGTTTCTTAGCAACGGCCCTATTTGGGGGAACACTGAGTGCCACAAGGAAGCTGGCTTGGAAGCTTGTGCAAGACAGGCGACACCCCCAATCAACACGCAGGGTCCCCCCTGCAGCCTGGCTCCCTCATGCCAGCTGCTCTCTCCCGGGGCAATGCGGCCGGGCTGGAAGCCCTCCACGAGGCCAGCAGCTACCCCACAGGTCTCCAGGCTGCATCCAGGACCAAAAGCTTGCAGAGAGGCCCTGGTTAACCCCTCGGCCCCCAGGCAAAGCCCAGTTGCCATCTGTTGTACTCCAAACCATCCAAGCGGCTGACAGGACACAGAAGAAAAAAAGACACCCAACAAAACACGCCAGGCCCTTAACACTCAGACCCAGGGCTGAGCACAGAGGGCGCCTTTGACATACAAAAGACCCCCGAATGGAGTCCAGGATAGATGGGTCTCCTGTGCCATTCTGCAACCAACCAAGGTGTTCTAGAAAGTTCCAGGATATAAATGCTCGCTGGACTTTTGTTCTCTCTCCACTCTGACAGACAATACATCATATTATCTTCACAGAATTTATTTGGGGGAATTAAAGAATTCTGCCAGGGCCAGGCTTCTTGGTGCAGGCAGTTGAGCTCAGATATGTATTATTAACACGAACATTTTCCTGTCGTGATTGCACACCCAATTTAAAATGAATTATCCAATTAAGTTAAGAAGGTGATGCGTTCCGCTTCCAGGAATATGTTGCCAATGACTCTGTCTTGACTGTTCTCCCCTAAAACCCTTCCAATTAAGTAAAGACCGCTCGGCACATCGTGAGGATAAGCCGGGAGGTTGCTGTGGAGACGGGAGGATTTTTCATCATATCACCATTTCAATCTCCTGATGAGAAGGGAGCTGGCAAAGCTTTCAGCCTCCCCCTGGGATGAATGTTCACCGCCAACAACAACAAGGACAAAAGCTCTGTTGGACAGAAAAGGATGAAGGATTGTGTAAGCTTCCAGGTCTCCTTCGGCAGCAACACAGAGAGTCATGGCTTGGGCTCCCTTGAGCAGAAGTCAGTTGGCCGGTGTTTGCAAGAGGCAGACGCCACCATTTCCCTTCTCTCCCCCTCCCTCTCGGGCAGTTCTAGAGCGGGGCGTGCAGGCCTGATGCTGAAGCTGTGACAGCACTAGCTCAGCCCGCAGACAGCAATCGATTTGTGCTAACCAGCCAAAAAGATCAGGGCTGTGGGGTTGGACTGTGGCACCATCAATGTCACTAAGAGTAAGAGGAGACAAAGATCTGTATTTCTAAAATGCAAACCTGACCACGGCACTCTTGCTGACAGCCCTGTAGTGGCTTCTCCATTGCCCTTGACATCAAGTTCCAACTCTTTAGCACAATACTCTCCATCCTCCATCCCCCGCTCACTCTTCCAACCTCATCCCTCCCTCGTTCCCTAAATAAACACTCAAACTCTTTCACACCTCCTGGCCTTTGCACATGCTGTTCCCTTTCTCAGTAAATCCGTTCCCAACTTTTGTCAGCCTGGTAAATGCGTTCTTATTCCTGAAGACCCGGGTCACATGTCTTGACCTCTGGTAACTTTGTCTCTGCCTTTACTTCTCTCCCCATCTCTCCTAGAAGATAGACACTGGAAACATGGCCAAGCCAGCGCTTTACAAGATGTCACTATTATAATTGGTTTGCACGTTTGTCTCCCCAGCCAGCTGCTAAGCCACTCACGGTGGTATGTTTTCAAAGGAATGACTGAACCACAGAAGAATAGGCAGAGGTGAGAGAAAGAGGCCATGTCACCTGGAGACGGATGTACAGGAGTATCTCGGAGATAACTGCAGGTTCGGTTCCAGATCACTGCAATAAAGCGACTATCCAATAAAGCAACTATTGCAGTAAAGTGAGACACAAAGTTTTTGGTTCCACAGTACATATAAACGTTATGTTTACACTGTACTGTAGTCTATTAAGTGTGCAAGAGCATTATATCTAAAAAAAGAGTACGTACCTTAATTAAAAAATACTTTATTGATTAAAAAATGCTAACCGCCATCTGAGCCTTCAGCAAGTCAATCTTTTTGAAATAGTAACATCGAAGATCACTGATCACAGATCACTGTAACAAACATAATACTAATGAAAAAGTCTGAAATACTGTGAGAATTACAACTTGCTCCACACACGGTTGCCACAAACTTTCAATTTGTAAAAACTGCAGTTATCTGCAAAGCGCAATAAAACAAGGTATGCCTGCATAATTAGAAACCACCCAGAAGCTGTTCAAGAAGAGAATAAACGCTGTGAATGCCAGCCGTCCCCCGTGCTCGTCACACTTGGGCCAATGCGTGTGGGCAGGCGTCAGGGCCAGTGAGGGCTGTGTGCTGGGTGCAGAGCCCTCTCTTCCCCACCCCAGGACAAGAGATTTAAAAACCAAGTCTGCCTGAGGTTATTAAGAGTTGTTCAACTTTTTAATAAATAAAATCTCTGTAAGAGATCCTTATTATTATATCAGGCTGTAAGACTTCTGGAAGACTCAGTTTAAAACTAAGAAGAGGAAAAAAGCCCTACCCCATGTGAGCCGCCAGAACTACCATGAACCAATCCATCTCTGAAGGCTTACAGCAAGACGGAGGGAAACAAGCTGGCAGAGGGTGACGGTGAAATACCCAGGCACGAACTGAATGTTCCCGTTAGGTCTCTGTCAGCGCTGGTTTCTGCCCTTCATGGGCTCAGACACAGGCGTCCTCCCATTACCTGCATGTTTCCAAGCTGAAAAGGGGCCTCCCGTCCATGTCTGAGGAATAAAATATGCTGCGTCCTGGTCTGGGCATCACTCCTTTCTTGGAGTTCAAGTTGGGTCTGCCCAGCCGCCTCTTCAAAGCTCTGAGAGGGGCAGCAGGTCCTCGGCAGTGCTTGGCTGCAAAACCCTACCTCCCCAGCCTTCCCTCAAGCATGAGAAATGGGCAATCCACAGAAACGCAGGTCGGGTAAGGAGCCTCAGCGACCAACATCAGACCTTAGCCATTGCTAATCCAGGGATGGAGCCATCGGGGTCGGTCGGCTTTTCTCCCGGTCTATGCCATGTATTAAATTCATTTGCTGAGCAGGGAACCGCTGAATTTCTAGACTCTGAAACCCTCTAAGGCAGGGCTCATCTTCTTGACTTCTGCTTCCACCCCAGGGGACCCAGCGTGGCACCCGGCCCACAGTGGGTACACTGGGACGTGCCTGTCATAGAGTCTAACTTCACACCTGCAGTTGAATCTAGCTGCTGTCCATGTCACGGGGAGCAGTTTTCCTTTAGGATTCGTTGAATCCAAAGCTCTCCCTTGGTGTGTAATTTTGAGAATCTAAATGTAAGCCCAGGAGTGTCAGAAATATATATACATTTTATGGGTTGAAGTGTGTTCCCCAAAAAGGTAGGGTGAAACCCTAGTCCCAGTACCTGTGAATGTGACCTTGCAGATGTAAGTGAGTTAAGATGAGGTCATGAGCTTGGACTGCAATTCAATAGACCTAGCGTCCTTTCAAGAGGGAAATTTGGACACAAAGACACACAGGGACCACCACTGGATGGCAGAGGCAGAGATCGGAGCTACAAGCCAACGAACACCAAGGATGGATGACGACCACCGGCAGCTGGGAAGAGGCAAGGAAGGATTCTACCCAGAGTCTCAGAAGGAATGTGGCCCTGCGGACACCTTGATTTCAACTTCTAGCCTCAAGAACTGTGAGAGGATAAACTTCTGTTGTTTTAAGCTTCCCACTTTGTGGTAATTTGTTACAGCAGCCCTAGATAATTAATACAGTACAATAACCCAGAGGCAGTAAGTTTTTGTTGTTTAACGCCTATTTAGCGACAGCTTTCATGATAGAAGTGATTTGAATTTGGGTGGCGGCCACTTCATTATGTTATCCGTTTGCTCATTCATCTGCTTCCAGTATTTACTGAGCCCCTAACATGTGCCAGACCCTGTGCACAGTACCAGAGTGACGAAAGTGGCTAAGCCCGGAGCCCATGGCGAAGACGGCTTTGGAAGGATGACGGCCATAGACACGACTGTACCGCCAGGCAGTAAGTCTTGCAAACGCAGATATCAGAATCGACCGGCATTTGCTGCGTGTCCTTACCAGGTGCTGAGCGCCTCGTGCACATGGTCACACGTACTCCTTACACAATCCCACGGAGGAAGGTGCTATTCGGTGCCCACTCCCCCATCGGGGATCTGAGACTCAGGGAAGGAGGCACAGCAGGACCTTACCCTGGACAGCACTGACCGCAAAGGGAGCACAGGGGAATCAAACAGGGAGGTGTTTGATTCAGAGGGGCAAGAAGCGTCATTTAAATATGAAAGCATCTTTGAAAGTTGAATTTTCAAAACACCCAAAATAGATATCATTAAAAAGCACCACAAAGCACTCCTGAGTGCTCACAAGTGAGAAGAGCCGTAACACCCAGGATCTGACGCCCCCTCCCTGTGTGTAGGATGCTGGCACAAAGGTCCTAACTTTCTTCTTGGTACCTGCCTGAATTTTTCAAATTAGCGATAAGGAAACTATCCTCTGTGTTATTACTCTGGCTAACACTTGCAGCACTTAACGTGTTTGGGCACTGCTCTCAGCCCTGACCACGTGTTAACTCGGCTAATCCCCACCATAACCCTCTGACGTAGACTCTACTCTTACACCCGTTTTATAGAAAAGGAAGCTGAGACCAGGAGAGATTAGGCAAAGCACTCACAGTCATGGAGCTGGATTCAAATCCAGACTATGCAGCCCAGAGTTCATGCTATTATCATACTTCTCACTGTGATCATATGCCCCTTGGAGGAGAGGGAGGGATATTTTAAGGAACAATGATTAAAGCACCTCAGCCCCAACCTGATACCATTAGCCCATACATTGTTCTCTGATGCCTTCTGCAAAGTTTTGCACACATTTTCCACTTTTTTTTTTCTCTGCCCATTTCTAAATATTCTGGAATGAGCTAAAAATATGACATGTAACATATAAAAATAATGATATCCTCATGCCTACCTACTCTGGCAGGAAACGTCCCTATTAGGACAGACCAAGGGATGTGCAGTTTCAGCCAACAGTGAAGAGATGATAGCAAGCCGAAAAGAGGAAACACAACAGGAACAAAGACGCAGCTGTCAAGGTAGAGAGTCACTGAATTTATGCCACGTGCAGAGCAGGTTCTGGCTAAGTGTCAAAGGGGTGGGAGGGGCGGAGGGGGGAAGGAGGGGTGGGGGACGGGAGAGAAGGGGACTGAAGATGACACTGAAAGGCAGACAGGGTCACAGGAGGGCTGGGTGACCGTGAGAAGCACGTGCAGTGCAGGACGGGGCACAGCAAGGGGTGCCCATGTGGCCAGGGGCTCCACACTCACAAAGACCTTCCTCGAATCTGTCTCTCCAGTGAGAGACCAAACCATTTAAGACTGCCGTTTTTGTGGGTCAGATATTGGCAATTTCACACCATTCAACTTACACATACAGTCCCAGAGCAACGCTGGCAAAACTGAAAAAAGTGAGTGTTCATCACAAAATGTAACATACAATTGTTTAACCTTCCTTCACCATTTCTCCCCCTCCCTCTTTCTCCCCGCTTTCTGTTCGTCCTCTCCCCTCGCTCTTGTCCGACTCCTCTCTTCTCCTTCATCCTCCTCCCCCTCTCCTCCCTCCTCTTCTTTTCACATACAACTATATTCGGTGTCTAATGACCATGCTTACTCATCACTTGACAAGGTTTCATGAGAAAGATTCAAATGGCCATGTGTACGTGCATGCGTACGGTGTACACGTTTCCAAGGAAGGACGAAGGGCGTCTTCTCCCGGTGGCCAAGCTTGCACGACACCCTGGACAAGAGCCACTCCGGCCCTCACTGTCACGGCCAGCTGGCTGCACAAGGGTCACGTGGCCAGACCTTAGCTCAGCCCCAGCAGGAGAGGAAAGGGACACATGGGGTGAGCAGGCCACACTGGCCACTTGGACCTGGGGCTTCACAGTGAATACAAATTTCTAAGGTTGCAATACCCTTTGTGCTGCCTGATTGCCTACCTGGAACTCAGGCATTCAGAGGCAAAGGAAATGAACAGCCCAGAAGGCAGGGCACAGGCCTTCTGGCCAAGAATGTGGGCATCCTGGCTCTACCACTTCCTGGCTGCAGGAGCTTGGGCAAGGTTTCCATCAAATGCCCCTACGTTCTTATTTGTAAAAGGAGGAGATGCCAGCAGGATTGTCTCAGGGGGCTGTGGGAGTTTAAAGGAGACCAGGGGTAGGAAGTGCTTAGCACACAGTCCCTTAGACACAGAAAGTACCAGAACATGGTGGGTGATTGAAGGCTCTGAAACTGCTTTCCCTCGAGATTTTCAGAATCTGCCCAAGGGAGATGAGGTGTAGTCTGAACAGCACAGCTTTGCCTGTCTTTTGGGGAGTTATCTTCAGCCCATGATCCCTCTTTGTGCTGAAGATACACAATCCTCAGCCCCAATGCCTGGGCCACGTGAAAAGGTGAAACCGAGTCACAGACACCAAATTCCTTTTCTGTGACACTTTGATTTACAATTCCTTTTTTTTTTTTTTGGTCAGTCTCAAAGCCATGCTCTTTAGGCACCCTGCCAGCCAGCAAGATGACTGTTTTCCTTCAGAGGGCCCCAATTCCCATTGTGTAACTTAGAACCTGGGGGAAAAAACGCAAAGCAACAAACCATCTGCAAGGCTTTCAGACAGCGCAATTTGTGAGAAGTGCTTTTACATCTTGGTAAGACTCTGCATTAAGCCGGCATTAATTAATTGCTACATTAAAGAGAAGCACCTTTAACATTTCAATGACAATCATATGCAATTACGATCATACAAAGGAACACTGTATAATTAATGATGCTCCCACTTCCTGCAAATGTGCAATCCTCTGTCCTGAATTCCAAAGAGGTTCGCAGGAGGAAGGCACCAAACATAGATCAGGAACTAATATTTAAATCCGTTTTTAATTCACCTTTCAACAAGAAGAGTAAAACCAGAACAAAAGCTTATACTTATTAGGACTCCAAATCTTTATCTCTATGAGGCTAAATATTCAGCAACAACAGATCCACACAGAAATGGTCAACAATTACAGGCCTGAAATGATTACCCCTAAAGAGCAATAATTTTGCCCGACCAGGCACATCAACTGCTTTTCCAGAAATGCATTACTACTCACCCCAACAGTCCTGGCTTTGGAAACTATGCTGTGTTATCATTAACAAAGCACTCTGACTTATCTCTATGACTTAAAAATGAGAATGGTTTTTCTTTTAATTAGGGAAGTTTCCCACGAAGTCGCGATCCCCAGGTACCAAGCATTGTTCTAACTGCTTAACGTGTGTTGGCTTGTTTCGTTCTTCTCGGCAATCCTGAGCCCACACTATTATGAGCCCCATTTTATACGTGAGGATAGCAGGTGCCCAAATGTTAAATAAACTGCCCCAGGTGCCATCCCCCCAACTCCCGCAAAGCCTGTTTGAGTGAATCACAAACCAGACAGACTTTCTAGATTGTCACATTCATTCTGTCACTCAAGCAACTACCCATGAGGGAGGCCCCAGAACCTTCCCGCATCTAATTTCTGTTGTTATTAGCAAAATCCTGCAGCAACACAGAAGAAAGTGCAGAGGGAACAAAATTTGACCCACGGTAACATCTTAAGGGCTTCCAGAAAAAAAAAAAAAAAATCCCTATGGCATAGTTTTCTTATAAAACAACAACAACAAAACCCGCATAAATTGCCTCTATTTGCCACTAGCGTTATGGTACCCTACTTTCCACTTCCATGGATGGACTGTGAAGGTGGCTCCCGCCCCGTGACAGCCTCCCGTAAGGGCAAGGGCTTACCTTGTCATAATAGTATCGCAGGGCTCTGCTCAGCTTGTCGTAGTTCATGTTTGTTTTGTTTTTCCGGAGTCCCCACAGCTTGGCCACTTCTTCTGCTTTGAGGAGCTTGAACTCACCATCGTTGGAGGTCCAGCAGATCAGGTGCTCGTGTTTCTGGTCCAGCAGCAACTGCAACAGGAACTGCCACAGCGTGATTGCACTCTCCATACCTGAGGAGGGAGGGGCCGCATCAGTGCAGGTGCCAGGTCTGGGGGGATCGGGGGCTCAGGGTGGGCACCTCAGCACCTCCCCCTGCCCCCAGTGAACCTAATCAAAAGTTGCTTTCATTTCCATCCCAACAGGCCACTCTGAATCAGATGCCTTCTGGCTGCATTTTTGTAAAGAGCCACAATTCAGAAATACAGGGAAGCCCTGTGACCTTCATATTCGCCACACACATCCCGGCAGGTGACGGGGTTGCATTGAGAATAATGTGAAAAAATGGTTCATGAACTGCCCATTCCTAGAATCAGTCCTCATACAAACTATCCCCCATGTTAATCATTGTCAATGCCCACGATGATTAACATGCTCCCGCCCATCCTATCAACTCCTTTGCTGCTCAGCCTCTAGGCCATTATCCGTGTGAAACGCCAGACCCCGTGATAAGTGCATTTATGTGGGGCCTGGGGTATTTCCATCAGTGTGACCACATGGGGAGCTTCGTGAGGAAGGGACTTTGTTGGATTACTCTTTGCATTCCCAGCACTCTGATAACCCAGCCCAATGCCCGAGTGTAGCGTGCGCCTGACTGATACATGTTTATCGACCTGAGGAATGGGTCACTGCCACTTGAAGAGTCATTCTCTTTCCCAGGCACTTGTCATGTGGCAGATAAAAACCCCATGTGTCACAAGCACAGACATGGGAAAAGCACTTTTTTCTCCACTGTGAGAGGAAAGCCTATAAAATCTTATCTTTTTCCCTTGACTCTGGTGTGGACTTTGTAGGTGCTGTTCCTTCTGCCTAAAATGCTGTTCCCTAGCTTTGGAGCCTGGTGAACTCCTACTCATCCATCATGACCCAGCTTATATGGGACCTTCTTGAGGAAATTTTTCCCCACTCTCCCAGGGAGTTACCAACTTCAGACATCTGAGGACTTTCATGGCAATGGGTACTGATTCTAAAAATAATAACAACAACAGTAATAACAACTGTTTGTCTTATCAACATTCATACATAAGGAAAGAACAGGCAGTTGGGCTGGCCTCAAAAGCTTCACCACAGATCGACTGTCATGATTGGACACGTGAAGTGCCCTGGGTTTTGATCTGGGAAAAATGGGGTAAGAGTCCAGTGCTGGGCTGAGGGAGCCAGGGATGACCATAGGGTGGAAAATTGCCTTCTGGCACAGATGGAAGCTTCAAAGGCCAGTTGTGAGGTGGGGACAAAGCCAGAGAGAACTTGGGATCATCCCCTATTATGCAAGGAGGAAACTCTGAATCCCCAGGAGGTAGCCAGGTGATGGGAACAAGGGAGCATTGAGAAAGATGCACGACTCCGGGAGACCCGGAAGCCAGAATAACAGCCTTAGGGAGTGTTATTTGTACCAATATTTTTGTCAACTCCACACCTCTCCTGCATTTCTCTTAAAGGGGAAGCTTTCAGACTAACAAATCATTTTTCTTCCTTTCCACACGGGGATGGATGTGAAAATACCTAGCCCTCCAATAAGTATTCATTTCCTTATTTCCGTTCACATGTTTTGCCAAAAGAATACATTTTATTGTTTCCCTGAGCAACGTGGGTTTCTCAGTTAAAGGGAAGCAGATTAGGAATGTTCTTCAAATACCCACAGGGTACTTTATTTATGGCTCTTTAAAGGAGGTATTCTCTACAGAAATCAATCTTCACCACAATGGCCACTCAGTCTGTAAGACAGTAAGTCGTTTCACTGTTAGATCAAAACCGCCTTTGCATCTCATGAGTCTCGTAAGCGCAACCGCGGTGGTGCATCCGCAGCAGCCTGCCAGCTCCAACTCCTAATATGAGCTTCCGATTATTTGAGGACGAGCCACAACTTTCTTCTCATCATTGGCACCAAGAATTGTTAACAGTTGTCTCAAACTCTTTGGTGTGTTCTCGGCCAAACACTTCAGACAGTAAGCTTTCAAATATCTTAAAAATTTTAAAGGGCAGAAGGTTGCCAGTGGGTTTAGAGGTCTGGACAGAAAGGATTTCCGGGTCTGTGGCTGAGATGCCAGGTAGGATAGTGGTCAGCCATCTGCACCTCCCCCACCTTTAATTGACACGAGCCATCCTGTTCCAGATGGGACAGGAGGACAACGTAAACATCTCCATCTGTTTTACACTTAGTGCTTCTACCAACCAGGACTCCTCAGAGCTTCTTGTGCTTCCTGCAATCCCTTTCCGTGGCGTTCCAAGCCCGTGTATCACAGCCATGTGCCTCGGGCGTAAATGATGAGGACCTGTATGGTAGACTGGATAAATGTTCTCCATCCTTCACCCCTTCTCCCTTTCAAGTGACCACGAAGCAGTGCCCCAGAGCGGGTGGAGTACTTTCTTCCCATCCCACTGAAATTTGGGCTTGGCCACGTGATTTGATTTAGCCAATAGAATGATGAGTAGAAATGACAATGTGCCAATTCTCAGCTGAGGTCTAAGAGGCATCCCATGTTTGCACTTTTCCTCTTGTGCTCCTGTTACTGCCATGAAGCTGCTGCCCAAAAATGAAAAGCACGTGGAGCCAACCGGAGCTCAACCCAAAGCCTGGAGCCAAGTCCCACAACCCACAGTCTGAAGCAGCATCCCTGAGGCTAACCAATGAGGAAAATAAATACTGCTGTTTGCCAGTGACTCCCGGGGCTGTTTGTTATGCGGCACCATTGTAGCAAGAGTTGACAATTACAGTGCCCGACGTCTTGGTCTAAAATAATTCTCTCTTTGCTGGGGTGCAATATCTCTACACTGTAAACTTACATTCACAATCATGAGGTGTGTCTAGACACGAGACAGCATGCTATGTAGGGGGATTGCCCGATCACGTCTTTACTCAGAGGGTTACGAGTGGGCCACAAAAATGACCATGGGTGCTATGGCCATGGCCTACGGCAAAGGCAGAAGGAGGAAAGAGGGAAAGAAAAGGGAGACATAAAAGAGTAGAAAGTGAAAAGGCAGAGGAGCAAATGGTGGGGATGTGGACTCCCTCATCAGGGCCCTCCCAGATTTCTGGAATAAAGGAACTGGGCTGAGGGGAGGCACGAGCTGAGAACTAGGAATCACAGAGCTGCCCCGACAAATTCAGAGCTTTGGTGAGGCTGGGTGGGCTGAGGAACAGCCCCTTCGCCCCCTCACTCTCCCACACCAAGGTGTCAGAGCCAGGCTACGGCTGCAGATGGGAGGATCCCTCAGAGGGTGGATGTGAGTAACAGGGCTGCACTGGAGGTGACTAAGGCATCAAGCCGCCTCTGCCTAAAGCACGTCAAGCCCGGTGCTGAGGGCCTCATTCTCCTTTTCCAGCTCTTCAGCCACTCCTCCACCCCGGCGGGTCCACCAGTTTCAATGGGTGTGCAGTCACACAAATCTTTACTGTTAGAAATCCAGCCACACATTACTCAGAGATGAGTCTCAAAAATATTTCCCTGTGAGCGTACTGCATCTACAAACATCTGTCATCCCCTTCTACACTCGGCCAGAAGTCATTCTGGGAGACAGTGGGCCCCCAGGGCGGCTCTGGATGCCCCCATCCTCTCTGGCCGGAGCCAATGGTGTGATGGAAATGGGCGAGTGTACGTGGGGGACCGGGGACACGGGGAGGGAGGGAAACAGGAGGGCAGAGGGGGGATGGGTCACCAGCTGACGTCACCGCCGTGGTTCCTGCCATCAAGGGTACTCACTGTTTCTTTGATTTTAGTTCCCACCTTAACTTATTTTAACTATGATTAAGTTTCATCATTTACACAGTTATCTTCACATACAATCGTGCTTCACGTTCTGTGGCACACCTCTGCCAGCTACAAACTTTGCCCCCTTCCGGACGCTGGCAAAGAAAAAGAGTCTAACATCGTGACTGAGGAATACAGTCTCCCCTGTAACCACCAACACATATTAGCAAATCCATCCAAATGAAGAGTTCTCTCACCAGAAAGAAAAATTAAGTATTTTTAAAAAAATTAATTCCTTGATGCCTAGAATCCTTAATAAAGTCCTATATCTTAACATGTGGGTGTAATCAAGTCCAATTTATCTGGCTGTCATTATAAGGAATGTGTGTAATTCAAACAACATCCTGGGGCTCTTATTAAAAAAGTTCAAGAAAGTGTTGATACTTGAGATTTATGTTTGATATATTATTATACAAACGGGGGTCTGCTTTAAGTTAAAATGTTTCATCAGCCTAGCCTCACTGAGCCGATTTCCCTCAAATCTCCACTTAAAATACATAGAATACATAAAAGAAATGCTATTAATCAAAAAAAATTTTCCAAATCAGATTTTTGGCTACCTAGAAAATGCTGCTTTTTTTTTTCCCCAGACCTTATTTTGAATGGATGAAATTTTATCAGGTATTGTAACGCCATTCTTTTTTTTTTTTTTTTTTAGGGTTGATAAAATTTAATTTTCAATATGGACACATGATCCTTTGAAATCTTAAAATCTCACGAAATGATATGATAGCTGCAAAACCATCAACTGATGATTTTTAAATTATTTTTAATTTCATGGAAAGCACATGATTCTATTCTTATTTTTTTTTCATTTTTCATTTCTTTTTATTGATTGATTCTTTAAATTCCATAGTGCTTGTAATGCCATTCTTAATGCAAAATCAAACTCTGCACTTTTACATTTAGGAGGATCCACTTCTAAAGCATCACTGCTCTTACAGGAAGAGGTGTCCTTCCGCATTAGATACATTCTGTACCCCGCTGACTGCACCCTCAATCCCGCCGCCTGCCGTGGATGGCCTCTCTCTCACCACTTCTGTTGGAACTAACCCAAGACCGCAGTCACAGCAGCTGGCAAGACCTCATCCAGGCCTCTCCAGAGAACAAAGCTACCTGCTATTTGCCCCAACTGTTCCTTTTCCTTTGTAATTTATAGCCTAGATCTTGCCGCTGTGGAGCACAGATCATTTTAAACAGTTTGTCAAATCTGAATAATACACACACCTCCTTTTAAAGGAGCAAGAGGTATGTGTATTATGTTGCCATGTTGACAAATCATTTTCACTAAATTTTTTTATTATAGTCTCCCTTCAATATAAAGAAGAAAAATGGATATAAGCACCTCAAGGTTTATAGTTCTTATACAGCCAGATGAAATTCACAAATAAAATAGGTTGCTCCCACCCTATTCAAATTAACAATTAATTTTGTATATGACACATGATGTTTTGTTGCAAGGCAACCAACAAAAAGGTTACGGCAAATCTAAGTTATTTTGAGTAAGATGTGTTTATATGATTATACCCTACAAAGAGGAGAGAGACCCAATTCTCTCTCTACTTTTTTCAATTTTTTTTTGAGTGTCCATTTTATGCCAAGACACCCTCTGGGTATTCGGGACACATCAGAGAACAAAGGAGATGAAGACCTCTGTCCTCATGGAGCTTACATTCCAAAGGGAGAAGACAGGCCATAAACAACAAACATATGACTATTAAAATACATAGTATGTTGGAAGGATAGTGTTATGGGGAAATGCAACCAGAGCAGGATAAGGGGGTGGGAGCCTGGGGTATATGAGCAGAAGGTCATGGAAGGCCTCACTGAGAAACTAAGAGTTGAGAAATAGGGCTTCCCTGGTGGCGCAGTGGTTGAGAGTCTGCCTGCCAATGCAGGGGACACGGGTTCGAGCCCTGGTCTGGGAAGATCCCACATGCCGCGGAGCAACTAGGCCCGTGAGCCACAACTACTGAGCCTGCGCGTCTGGAGCCTGTGCTCCACAACAAGAGAGGCCACGATAGTGAGAGGCCCGCGCACCGCGATGAAGAGTGGCCCCCACTCGCCGCAACTGGAGAAAGCCCTCGCGCAGAAACGAAGACCCAACACAGCCAAAATAAATAAATAAATAAAAGTAACTACATAATAAATATAAAAAAGATTATAAAAAAAAAAAAAAAAAAGAGTTGAGAAATACCTTTGTTAAAAAATAATTTTCAAAATGGGTGAAATCATGGCTCTCCTACAGATATAAAATGAAGACATGTTAAAGATTTTATTTCACTCATCAGTCAAGCAGGAACTTGGCAGATGTTCTAACGAGTTCAAAAGAGAATCTGAATAATAAAAGCATTTATAAATTAGGAATATTGAAATGAATATACAAATAGGGGTGAGAGAGGAATCAACTGAACACTATAAGACAGAATAGAATTTGCATATCTATAGACAATAATTATTTTGCTATCAGTTATCTACAATTAACAGGATTGTAAAATAGCTTCCACAAAACCAGAATCACATCATCCAAAGGGGTTTTTCTCTAGAGACTAGATAATGCAGTTTTTCATGGAAGCACAATTATTTTCTACAGCTTGCAGCAGGCGAGAGGGTGAACCACTTCGGTCTACTTGGAAGGTTACATAATGGGTAAAGCAGATTCAGAGCCAGACTCTCTGGGTTCAAATGCAAATACCAGTCCTGTCTGCCTGTGGGACTTTGGGTAAGTTACTTAACCCTTCTGTGCCTCAATATCCCCATAAGGAAAATGGGGATGATGATAATAAAAGTATTTCCTTTACAGGGTGGGTGCAAGGATTACATGAGTTACTAAGAATGCATTTGAACTACACCTGGTACATAATAAGTGTTATTCAAATGTTTACTATTATTTTTTAAGCAACAGGGAAACCTCTGCGTAGAACACGTTGTGAGGACGTTTGGCCTTCACCTAGCTCAAAGGCATCATTTAGCTACTGTATCCACGTTGGTTCTTTGTTCATTAGGCAACAACTCCAATACAGGCACTGAAATCCAGGGAGAATCTTCAGCTGTTTGGTGACTATTGTTTATAAGGTGACCTGGAATATGTTTATGTGAGTTTTTTTTTAAAGACTATCATCAAAAAATGAAAGAACATTAACAGATACACACTACTACATATAAAATAGATAAATAACAAAGACCTACTGTATAGCACAGGGAACTATATTCAATATCTTGTAATATGTAAATTGATACAGCCACTATGGAGAACAGTATGGAGGTTCCTTAAAAAACTAAAAATAGAACTACCATACGACCCAGCAGTCCCACTACTGGGCATATACCCTGAGAAAACCATAATTCAAAAAGACACATGCACCCCAATGTTCATTGCAGCACTATTTACGATAGCCAGGTCATGGAAGCAACCTAAATGCCCATCGACAGATGAATGGATAAAGAAGATGTGGTACATATATACAATGGAATATCACTCAGCCATAAAGAGGAATAAAATTGGGTCATTTGTAGAGCTGTGGATAAATCTAGAGACTGTCATACAGAGTGAAGTTAGTGAGAAAGAGAAAAACAGATATCGTATATTAACGCATATATGTGGAACCTAGAAAAATGGTACAGATGAACCGGTTTGCAGGGCAGAAATTGAGACACAGATGTAGAGAACAAACGTATGGACACCAAGGGGGAAAGCGGCAGGGGGGTGGTGGTGTGATGAATTGGGCAATTGGGATTGACATGTAAACACTGATGTGTATAAAACTGATGACTAATAAGAACCTGGTGTATAAAAAAAATAAATAAAATTCAAAAATTCAAAAAAAACAAAAAATAAAAAAATGAAAGAACATTAACAGATACACACTACTATATATAAAACAGATAAATAACAAAGACCTACTGTATAGCACAGGGAACTATGTTCAATATCTTGTAATATGTAAATTGATACCGCCACTATAAAGAACAGTATGGAGGTTCCTTAAAAAACTAAAGATAGAGCTACCATACTACCCAGCAATCCCACTACTGGGCATATACCCTGAGAAAACCATAATTCAAAAAGAGTCATGTACCCCAATGTTCATTGCAGCTCTATTTACAATAGCCAGGACATGGAAGCAACCTAAGTGTCCATCAACAGATGAATGGATAAAGAAGATGTGGCACATATATACAATGGAATATTACTCAGCCTTAAAAAGAAACGAAATTGAGTTATTTGTAGTGAGGTGGATGGACCTAGAGTCTGTCATACAGAGTGAAGTAAGTCAGAAAGAGAAAAACAAATGCCGTATGCTAACATATAAATGGAATCTTAAAAAAAGGTTCTGAAGAACCTAGGGGCAGGACAGGAATAAAGACGCAGACATAGAGAATGGACTTGAGGACAGAGGGAGGGGGAAGGGTAAGCTGGGACAAAGTGAGAGAGTGGCATGGACATATATACACTACCAAATGTAAAACACATAGCTAGTGGGAAGCAGCCGCATAGCACAGGGAGATCAGCTCAGTGCTTTGTGACCACCTAGAGGGGTGGGATAGGGAGGGTGGGAGGGAGACGCAAGATGGAGGGGATATGGGGATATATGTATATGTATAACTGATTCACTTTGTTGTAAAGCAGAAACTAACACACCACTGTAAAGCAATTATACTCCAATAAAGATGTTAAAAATATATATCTTGTAATAACCTACAATGGGAAAGAATCTGAAAAAGAATATATATATATATAACTGAATCACTTTGCTGTACACCTGAAACTAACACAACATTGTTAATCAACTATACTTCAATTTTTAAAAAAATGAAAGAACAGATTTTTTAAAAAATTCTGGCAGAAAACTCAGATCCCTGAGTACATATTTGCTGCCTTCAGCTTAAGAAACACTGGTTTAAAATGCTTAGCCTGAGGCCTCCAAGTTGTTGTGACTCCAGCAAAGATGGCCCTTGAGTGCTCACACTTCCCTTGGAGCTAATTCTGTCCCCATCTATCTTGTGCCCCTGGAGCGGGGAAGGGAGTCAAGTAGATGAGAACTGTTGGGTCAGAAAGAAGAAAGAGAAGTGTTCTAAAATGACAACCCAAGGGATAGCCATGACAACATTGCTTATGAAGATGGAGCCCACCTGGGTCCATTCCCTGGGCTGGTCATGGTGGAGGTGGCCCAAGTGTAGAGCTTGGCCACTGGCACAGAGTGGGAGGGACACTTAGGCAGACTCTGAGCGGTTACTTTCCACCCTCGTTCTCTGTTTTCAACTCCTTGTTTTTAAAAAATGCAAACAGTATCATTGATTCATTCTTTAATTTCTGGATGGAGGTTCAAAGAGAAGGATGCTATAGACTGCATATACTGATTACTCTCGTCATCGCTGGTGCACCTCTTGGCCCATATGAGAGCCGTCAGGCCACGTGGCCCTATCACAGCCTTGGCATCGCCCTCGGGTCAAGGGTACCAGCCACCAATCCTCTGGGCACACTAACTAGCTAAAGCCAGGCAGACTTCCACTGGGGGCGGTGGTGGGGAGCTGAACACCCTGCACAAAAGGAGTGAAAGCTGCTCCCTCCGCCCCTCGGGAGCGGAAACAGGGAGAGGACAGTAAAATGCAGTCACCAACCTCGTGCTAAGTCAGGTGCCTCAAACAGTAAGCACAACGCGCAGGACAGAGAAGATCAAAAGGTCCTCCCCAGCGGACATAATTTACACGCACACACTCATGCCAGGGGTCCTTACAGCACTTTATCATAGTCTGTCCTCCAGTGTTATCATTCATTCATTAATCTGTCTTTGCCGATTATAAGAGCCTTCCCTTGGTTTTCTCTGTACGTGTTGGGTATTATCTATTAAGCCTTTACCATATACCAAGCACTTTGCATTATCTCACTGAATTCCCACAACAGCCCTCCGAGTTAAATAAAATTACTGTTCCCTCTTTGCAGATGAGGAAATTGAGGCCCAACTGTGGAAGAGCACAGTCTACTCTCTCTGCGGCCAACATCAGGGCAAACTGTTGGTCACCAGTCCATGATGAGTTAAGTATAGGAACTGAGAGTAAATATTTAGAGACTTCACTGCAATTTGTCATTGTCACCACATCCAAGTATGTGATCAGTAGGCTTGTCTGGTCAGCACAAACTATGGACTAGTCAGAAACATGAAGAAGGACCATGCTAAAATGTGTGATGTTCAAGGTTAGTTTTTCAACTGTAACCCCAAAGTGTATACAAATCTAGAATTCATTGGTTTCATTAAAAGATGATTTAATTTAAACCGTATTATGTTACAGGATAAATTGTTGGAACTGGCAACTAATGAAGGAATGAAGATGGAGTTTAAAATTCAGCAAACTTGCTGCATTTTAGATGAAAGTTAAAAAATGAATATCCTGAGTTTGCCAAAAATGGGTTTAAAAATCTCCTCTTTCTGTCTGGTCAGTATACCTCTGTGAGACGGGCTTCTCTCGAGTGTAATTAAAACAAAACACAGAAACAGTTTATAGACCTCATCTCCTGCAAGTAGCACTGTTGTATCCAATCTAGATTAATCAGTCAACCTAAACACTTTCCTACATTAAAAGTGAAGTATGGATAAATATGGTGTTTGTTTAAAGTGTGCTTATAGGCATTTAATACAGGGAATCTCTATTTCACTTATGACTTTTTCCTTTGGCTAAAATTACAGAACAACAAAAGTTACCAGTATGAATAGTGATCTTCTATACAATTGCCTTTATATGCATTTTCATTGAATATGTAGCTTTTTGTAATTATTTCCCCCATTATGTTTATTCTTATTTATTGAAATGTAATCTTACGCCTGCCTAATCTATAATAAAAACTAGGGGCTTGTATTTTGGTATCTTTGTTTTTAATTTTATTTTCCTAGTAATTTATTTTTATGGTATTATCCAAAATTATCAGTCCACAATGTACTGGAAATTTAAAACACCGGTCCTTCTCCACAGATGGTTTGAAAAGCACTGCTCTTGAACGTTGACTCCACGAGTCCCAAACTTTGTTTTGCTTGCTGACGCAGCCCTAACTCTTAGATCACTGCCAGGTCATAGTAGGTGCTCAAGAAACATCTGTCAAATAAATGAATGAATAAAACTGAGGTTAGTACAGGCCATAGCCCATGCCCTTAGCCACTCTGTTATACTGCCTCCTACCAAGGGTATAGAAGTCACATAAGGATCAGGGTTAGGATCAGACTAGCTGGAGAAGGCTTTCTAGAAGAGTAAGCTTGAGCACAGCCTTAAACAAAAGGGTGAGGAAAATTTGAAAAGGGTGAGAGGATTTGATCAAACCCCCTCCTTCAAAAGCTAGAAGCTAGAGTTACAGAACTGCTGCTGTTCAGAGGGCAAGCCCAGAATTTCTCCCCTTTCCTTGTTAACATTTAGCTTCTGTTGGGTCCTAAAAACCAGGTTCTGGTACAGATTTACAATTCACTGAGTTGTGTCCTCAGGAGTGAGTCTTGGGTAGGAGAACATTTGAGGTTCTGGGGGCCAGAAGGCAAGAGAAGAATATTCTCCCACCTTAAAAAAGTAAAGGGTGAGAGGACAGAGGCAGATGTTCCCCGCAGTGGGCAGGGCAGGGTTGGGGGGCAGCAATGGCAAAGGCCAAAGCAAGGCTCAGTGTAGGGGCCTGGATGAAACGGCTCTGAGATCTACCCAGAGACAACCTCCAACTTGTGCCTGAAAAACAAAGGCCACCCTAGACGCACAGAGAACAAACTAGTAGTTACCAGGAGGGAGGGGGAAGCGGGGAAGGACAAGATAAGGGTACAAACTACTGTGCATAAAATAAATAAGCATAGGGCAGAGACAAGATGGCAAAGTAGAAGGACGTGAGCTCACCCCCTCTGACGAAAACACCAAAATCACAACTAACTGCTGAACAACCATCGATAAAATAAATAAGCTACAAGGATATATTGAACAACACAAGGAATATAGCCAATGTTTTATAATAACTATAAATGGAGTTTAATCTATAAAATTTGGAATCACTCTGTTGTACACTGGAAACTAATATTGTAAATCAACTCTACCTCAATTAAAACAACAACAACAACTAAGTCCAGAGGTTACTGTGCTCCTTCAAAATCCGCCAAGCCTCCAGCAGCGGCCAGGCTGCCAGGGGAGCTAGCCCTGCCCCATGACCACCAGCATCACCACCTTGTCACCCTGCAGCCAGGAGGGCTCCCAGTGAAGCTGATGGTAGATCCTAATGCCCCAGGGACCACCACCTTGCACAACTCTAGGGGCCCCAGGGATTTTGTATTTATAACTTAGTGGGGGCCTGTACAAAGAGGATTTCCCCAAATTGTTTAAGCTTCAGCCCCCCGACACCTAGACCTGCCCCGGCCCCTTCTCAGGCCTCCTCCTCCCTCATAGAAGTTGCTTTCCTCTTCTTGGAGGCAGGCATTCTCTCTATCTGCCACAAGGTGGCGCCAGACATCCTAACGTGAGACGGGACTGCCCAGACCATGTAGGCAAAGCGTGAGGTTTTTGCTTCCATTCTTAGAAGCTGAAAAACCCACTTATTTGCTCTTCTTTATATCCGTGGCAACCTAACACTTCTCTTTGCATGTTTCTGGTTTCATTTTTTAAGTTACACTGAGGTGGGGCCTGAGGGGTGTCAGATTATCTTTATAAATCCTACATATTGTGGGAACTAGAGAAATTAGCCAACTTAAAAACACCAATTAGTCAGAAACGAGAAAGCCCAAGGAAAGGAGAAAAACTCCTGTGTAAGAAATAAACAAAGTAGGTGTTGCAAGTTCATGTCTTTTTACTTGTTAAAAACTGCACGGTTATAGAAGTGAGTATGGATTTGAACACTTAGTACTGAAAATTCTCTGAAGTCCAATTCCTCTGTCCAGAGCAACATCTATTAAGAGTTTCTGTATTGTTATGTTATCAGTGTCCAAGAGAAACGTCAGGAACCATCGCACTCCCAGGTTCGATCCCTGGTCAGGGAACTAGATGCCCCCATGCCGCAACAAAGACGCTGCGTGCCGCAACTAAGACCTGAAGCAGCCAAATAAATAAATAAATAAATAAATAAATAAATAAATAAATATTTTTAAAAACAACCAAAAAAAACACCTGTACTTAAGGCAAGGAATTGGAAAACAACAATTTGTACTATTTGCGGTCTGCGATAACTCAGCACAGAATAATTTTAGGGCACTAAGTCAATAAGGATTAATATTTGGTAACTAAGCAGCACAAACTTAAGTCTTTTTTGTTATTTTTGAGAAGGTGAAACTAAGATTATTAACATTTATTTTCAGAAGACATTTTAATTATTGTCAAACACTGCATGTAAAAAAAATGCTAATCGGTGAGGCCAAGTTCATGTCCCTCAAAGCTCTCTTATCTATTAAAAAATATTTATATTCTCATTCATTCTGTGAATATCTACAGATTGTCCATGCTTTGAAGAGCAGAGTGAACAGGAAAAGAGGGAAAGCAGCCATCGCTCAGCCTACTTTTTTACCCTTTAGAGTTCACAATGTTTTTCAAATGCGGTTTTTCAAATAACTCTTCTGAGGACAGAGAAAGATTTTTCCGGGGAAATCACTGATAGCCACTGTAATAACAACATCTGCCCTTTACTGTGCGTATGATCCACCCCTCCTTCCTTCTGAAACTCTGTTGTCTGTGGGTAAATGAGAAGCAGTTCAACTGGTTTGTTGGAGACTTTTACATGGGTGAATTTCCTTTGGAAAAGTAACTGGATGGCTACATTAACGCCAGCTGGGAAAGTGCGTTCCAGCCATTCTACTTCCTCCCACATCTGTATATGCAGGCCATTCCCCCCCACCCCATGATGATTGCACATCCAGCCCTATCTTATCCCACATTTTCAGGCTAGGCCCACATGCAGATGGGAAAGGGCCTCTTCTCACTCAAGGCTGCCTCACATGGCTACCCCTTGGGTCCCTAATTTGGCAACATCCCAAAACTTCCTAATGTTCCTGGTACTGAGTTTGTTCTTCCTGGGCCAGAAGAAGAGGTGGTGATCAGTCCACGGGGTTTAAAAAAAAAAATAAATGGTTGTCCCAGAAGCACCCACCTATTTCTCTGCACCTGAAAGAAACAAGTCGATTTGAATGAGATAGTGTATGGGAGAAGCTGGGCACAGTGCCCTGTACATTGTGAGCCTTCAACAAGGCTTAGATGCTGCCTGCATCTGCGCCTTCTATGAAGCTTTCAACAAGGCTCCCACAGATGGAGCTATTTCTTGTTAGCCATCATTCCATCAGCGTCACCCAGCAATTCCAACACAGCACCTGGCAAACCACAGGCATTCAATAAAAAAGTGTGCCGTGAATCTCAAGTTCTTGGGATCTCAATTTCTTTACCTTTAAGGTAGGGACTGTAACATCTGACTTCAGAGACTCTTCTGTCACATGCTAAAGCGCCCAGACACAGTAGAATTTTATTTTTCTCTTTTTTTCCTTGGGAGAAAGATGGACTTGTCCACTTCTCCAGCATCTCCCCACGTGACTCACAATCAGGTAGCCACACAAATAGTGTACGATCTGTAGTCCTCCACATAGGTACACATCTCCATTTAATCTCTTCCTTGAAAACATCAGACATAATTTTATTAAGCAGTTAAAGGAACACAAGCCTGCTAGATCAAAGCGGCCAACTGGTCACCCAGCTTTCCCAAAGTGGGGCTGTAGTTCATTACAGCCAATCAGTTCATCGCATCCACCTCTCCTGTATGTCAACATGCCCGGGAAACAGACTGAGAAGCCCTGGGCACTGCAGGGAAAATCTTTCCAGGTAACCACTGGTATTAAAAAAGCAGACGTCTTGGGCTTCCCTGGTGGCACAGTGGTTGAGAATCCGCCTGCCAATGCAGGGGACACGGGTTCGAGCCCTGGTTTGGGAAGACCCCACATGCCACGGAGCAACTAGGCCCGTGAGCCACAACTACTGAGCCTGCACATCTGGAGCCTGTGCTCCGCAACAAGAGAGGCTGCGACAGTGAGAGGCCCGCGCACCACGATGAAGAGTGGCCCCCGCTCGCCGCAACTAGAGAAAGCCCTCGCACAGAAACGAAGATCCAACACAGCCATAAATAAATAAATAAATTTAAAAAAAAAAAAAAAAAAGCAGACGTCTTGAAAGATGATTAGGACTGTAAAAAATCTGAGGTTCCTACAACCTGAGACAGTCCCCAGGTCCCCCCATGGAGTCTCACAGAGAAGTACAGGCTCTGCTGACAATGCTTTTTCTTTAAACAGATGGGTTGCTCCTTCCCAGACATTTTTGGACTAAACCCGAACCTTCACTTTCTTTGCAATTGTTTTTGTTGTCTGTGTTGTTTGTGAGGATCTTAATTCTGGCTTGAAGCACGTCCCCTTTCAGCTCTCATACTTGGTAACATTTGGCTTCCTCTTCTTCTGCAGGTTGCAGGCAGGAAACTGGAAAATGGGCCACAGGAAACCTGGCCTCCTACATCTGTCCCACTTTGTAATTGCAGCTCTGGTTTCATTTTGCCTTGTGTGTCAGCTCTGTTTTAACCCTCAACACGACGGCCAAACTCTGCTTTCTGTAAGAACACTGCTACTCTTATTGCCCAAGGAAACTCACTGAGACTTTTTTTTCTTCCCCAGAGTAATTAACCATATGAATTCAACGTGGAAAAAAATACTGAACAAATTCTCCTAACAGTAGTCATTTGGATCAAAAGAGTATGGAGCTAGAAAAATGATACATTCAATGTGATAAAACTACTAATAAGTCCCCAGTGAAAATTCAAGACTACTTTATAATACTGCACACAACAGAAGTTATATCAGTATGATTATTAGTGGTCCAAGGCTGCCTGACGAATTTTGACTTTTGAGCCTTTGATAAATAACATATGAAAATAAAATATAATCATTCTTCATTATAATCTCTCTCATTATGATGCTATTTCAAATTATGTTTCTTAACCATATCAGCAACTATTAGGTTCAACCATATGAAATTGTTTTTATGGGTCAAAAACAGTCAAATACCAGCAGTCTCATACGGTCAACCTAAAGCATATAATTACACCCAGAGGATACACACACACACACACACACACACACACACACACATCCCCAGGGCAGTATCTTCTTCCTGTGTTTGGTCCATGGACCCTTTCTGAGACTCTAACATTCTCTAGTAGAGAAAAAAAGATATATTTAAATCCTAAAGGTAATTTATAAATCTCAAAGAGTCCCATTCTAAAGGAAATGTTAGCTATATCGTCCCCCACCAGCCAATACTGAGTGTCCATGGAATTCTCAAGAATAGGGCTCCTACCAAAAAAAAATCCATTACTTATTTAAATAGGAGCTTTTCTTTTTTAACGCTAACATTTGATGAGCATTTACTACGTACCAGGCATTGTGTTGAGCACTTTATACACGTTATCTGAATTTGATACTGCATGACTTAACAAGGTAGAGTAAGACGCTCCGGCCACGGGAGCATTTTGGGAAAACAGAGACTTGTATACAGGGCACGTGGCTCCAAAGTCCACCTTCTTAATCACCACACATAGTTCCCCCAGCAGAAGCTTCATTTCTTATATGCCCGTCTCACTGCTACTAAGAGAAAAGTCCCATTTTAACACAGAGGGTGATACAACCTTCCTACGAGAAATCAAATCAGGAAGTCTTCTTGTTCATCTCTGGCTTGCCTCATCTGTGACTCCAGTTGTTCCAACTGGTTCTGTTTTTAAGAAAATTTGAACCCATCCCACCATCACTTTTTTTAAAAATCCAGTTTCCCTTTAAAAAGATCTGCTATTGGTTTAAATACACAGCTGTTTCATCCAATGCTAAATAATCGAGGTTGCCTCCTGATGAAGACAGGACGTGAGAAGCTGTGCCTTCTGTAACCTAGCTCCTTCTCAGCAGGAAAGACTCATCCTCTTGTTCGGTGTGTGCACACTGCATGGTGGAACAAGAGGAGGAAAGTGGAAAATGAAAGGTAGGTGATCTCGCCTGGCCCCGCAGCGGGGCCCCAAACCTGCATGCATTTCATGTAACAGTGACATGTACCATGAGAAACACTGCACTGCGAATAGGGACAGGCCGGGGATCCCAACGAAACGACAAGACTGGCGGGACTTGGTGAGCACCCAGCAGGGGCTAAAAATGTTTCCTTTAAAAACAAACACCTCGCGCTTCCCTGGTGGCGCAGTGGTTGAGAGTCCGCCTGCCAGTGCAGGGGGCACGGGTTCGAGCCCTGGTCTGGGAAGATCCCACATGCCGCGGAGCAACTGGGCCCGTGAGCCACAACTACTGAGCCTGCGCGTCTGGAGCCTGTGCTCCGCAACAAGAGAGGCCGCGATAGTGAGAGGCCCGCGCACCGCGATGAAGAGCGGCCCCCGCTCGCCGTAACTGGAGAAAGCCCTCGCACGGAAACGAAGACCCAACACAGCCATAAATAAAATAAATAAATAATTAAAAAAAAAAAACAAAACAAAAACAAACACCTCTGGAGAAGCCCTCTTTCAGGTTCTAAGAAAGCCATATTTGGGATTTCATGGCATCTCATGACACGCACATAACATTTTAAAAGGTGTTTTGCATTCAGTAAAACTTACTTAAGATCTTGCTAACTGTTCTTGAATTTGAGCTTCAATTTAATGAGCTCCCTAATTTCCAGTGGGTATTTCCCCACACACACTACCCCTGATTCTTATGTTTCATAGGCCTTTGAATGGAAAATCTTTTACCTAAATTTTTGTACTGTTGATATTAATAAAATTCGATCCTGTGTGCAAGGGGAAACGTTGGAAGTCAGAACATATAAATCCTCATCGTAGCCATGACCTTAAAGAGTTGCGTGACCTCAGGCAGGGATGTTAACTTCTCTGTTTCAACTTCTTAAGCAAGGCCAACCCTATCCCCCTCCATACATGAAGGTCAGCAAACTAAAAGACTTTTTACAATTAAGAGTATTTCAAGAGTAAAAATCTAAGATATCCTTTTGATCAATACATCGTGTAAGTGATCTTTAAAATAAAAATGGAATAATGCCTTCAGCTTCAAATAAAGCCTTCACAGAGAGATTTTTTAAATCTGTGGTTGCCTTCACGTCAGAAAATGTTTATTTGCTTACTTTGTTTAGTTTTACGAAAATCGAAAATAAAGGAAATCTTCCATGCCACTTCTACTAGAATGAAACCATAACCTTTCAGATAAACTTGAAACCTTTTCTGTGCTAAATAATAAGCTGGTGAAGGCCACAAGTATATACCCAGTGTGGTAAGAACACTTTTGCATGACACAAAATGATGGTAGTTTTTCCACATCCAGAAACTGAAGCATTTCCTGCCAGAGCATCCTCCAAACTCTTCTATTGTGTTGAAACTGTAAAATCTTTCTAAATCAGGACTTCCTCCTATTATGCTTTAGAGGCGTCTTTCTGGGAAGGGTAGATCCAAGGCAAAAGGTAGGAATTCCTGCAGCACCACCCAGTGGAAACATTAGAAAAAAAAAAAAAAAAAGCAAGATAAAACATGTTGAATAAAAGAAAATTCATGTCCTAGGCTCTGCTAATTAAAAATGTGGACAGTGCGCTTTTTCCATCAATGGCAACCAGCAATATGTTTTGCTTAACAATAGTGCCCTTTTTCCTCGGTGCCGTTCCTTAAATGCCAACCACACAAATGATCGTCAACATCACATCTGCCTTGTCTCTCTCACACGTGTGCACACACACTGGGCCAGGGAGGAAGGAGTCCCGGGTGGGGTCAGGTGTGGCCCGAGACACCATCCCTTCCTCTCAGAAGGATCCCCAGGGGACCGTGGGGACCGGGAAATCTGCACAGCTGCACTCGGCGATCCAGTCCAGCTGCAGCGTCGGGCATTTCCTGGCAGAAAGGTAAGATCTGTGCATCTTCCCCTTTCCCTGGTCTGAATGCACCTGGTCTGAGCCACCTCCAACATCTGCAGGCACTTCTACCTCCCTCAGTCCCCCCGAGGGAAAGGCTCAGAGCCTTTCCTCCCCCTGTGGCCCTTATCTCTGGTCCCGCCCCCCCCCCACCAAGCTCTCTCCATGGTGATCATTGCTTCTGCCCCCCTGTCCGACCAAAGCCTCCCACAGCTCGTTTCAGTCTGTCTCTACTTCACTTATGCCCTCATCAGAACATGTCTCTTCACCAGCGGCTGCTTCTCACACACGCATGACACATCAGGCTACTGATCTTGGGAACAGGATTGGAGCAACAGGAATCCCAGACCCTCTCCTTCCAGCTTTCCTTCCCAGAGAGCCCTGGCAGCGGCCAGGAGAGGGAGAGAGCTGTGGTCTTCCCGGAGAAACTGAGAACTCTCTTGTCTTCTCTACAGAGTTTAAAATAATAAAGTATCATTTCTTCAATCACATCTGGATGCTTAAGTCACTAAAGAAGATGGTCCCTAACATCAGCACTCCTGGGAAAGTTATCTTTCCCTCTTCCTGGAATAAGTCTACCGAAACCATTTTACATGTCTTTTTTTTTTTTTTTTACATGTCTTTTAAAAATAGAAAATGATACTAGTTAGCCGATCTTGATATTGTTTAGAAATATATGATCTGTGTTAAAATGTTACAATATAGCATATTTGAACTGATAGTTTGCAAATGGCTAATAGTATTATAAACCCTTTTTCCCCCTTTTTCTGAAGTGTAACATTTCACAACATGTGCTGGTTTCTGGAAATGTCAAGATTTGGAAAATATTGACATTAGCTAGTCTTCGGGCCCCACTATATATAGTACTGTTGCAAAAATGTTACGAGTTACTGGTATTTGTGTGACATCTTCTTTAGGGATTTTGGAGAAGCACTAAGAGCTGCTTTCCAGGGGCGGTTACCTAAGCAAAGAACTGCACTCTTCCAGATCCTGCGGTCACTTTAGCACCACCGCTTTTCTTCAGTGCTCTTCTCGGCAAAACTCTTGCATGGTTTAGAAAATGCAAATTCTAGGCCTCAACACTTATACATAAATCTGGTATGATAATATATTCACATTGGAAGGGATCTATAAAAAACAGTGACTCTGCAGCCTTCAAAATATCATCACCTGCTCATGTGGTGGACATCTGTGGGGGATTTTAGCTGCATCTAAAGTCATGAAGGTAGACTCTCCCTTTTATAGCTTTACTGTCTCCATATACATATTTCTCTCCCACATTTTTGTACAGGCATCAAGTTTAGCTACATATAACAAGTACGGTGCCAAAATGCAGTTTCTTCCAAATTTAAATAACTGCTAATAAAGTTCTTTTTAACATGAAGCAAAACTACAATGGCGTTAAGTTAAAATAGCAAGCAAAAGGCATCTTGTTTTTCACAGAATGTCTATTTAAAATCTAGCCTGACTTGTAGACAAACTACAGTAAGTGGAACACATTTAAAATATCTTGGTTTTTCTGTTGAGTACAATTATTTGTAAAAAAAAAAAAAAACTGTTGCAAAAATAGACAGTGAGTGATTTCAAAACTAAATAATCTCCTCCAATACATTATACTTAAAACCTGTTGATTAACCCCCAAACTGCAATGAATACGTGAACAAAATAACATTGAAACTGTCATCAAGCAGAAGACCGAGAGTTCATTCTTTCGTGTCAGGTTGATGTTGTGCACACATATTTCCTTCAAGAAGTCAACAAAAGCATCCCACGGAAAAGAATGGCTGTTGGTGGCATCAGCATCCAACATCAGATATGTACCTAAAGCCTCCTCACAGCCCTGAATTCCCATTCGGGAATCTGCCATCCACTAAGTCGGCTTTAGCCCTTTTTTTAAATGTCACATACGACTTGTTCCTCTGCTTACTCTTCCAGTAATTGTTCCACGTGAAAATATTAACTGTACAAAACAAATGCCAGCTTCCGCTTTAGATGATCTTTCCCCTTTGCTAAAGAAAATCACCCTTTCTGTACATTTTAATCATCTGGTACATGTACGATCTTCTACATCAAGGTCTTAAAGTTTCTACTTTCCTAAAGACAAGTTGGTAGGTCTTAATATTTAGGTTAAAAAAAAAACAAAACAAAAACAAAGGATGTGGCAAAGCCTAGAGGAAGATGCCGTTCTTGTGGTTCAGCTCTGATTTAAATCAAAGCAGGGCAATGCTCTTGAGAGTGAGACACGGAGCTTTTGAGAGCCCAAGTACTCTTGGGTCATTTTGTTTGATTCAAGACATCTTTTAACAGCATATACTTTGGTGATGAAAGTAATTCACTTTAAGAAATTGTTGGGGACTTCCCTGGTGGTCCAGTGGTTAAGACTCCACGCTCCCAATGTAGCGGGGCACGGGTTCAATCCCTGGTCGGGGAACTAAGATCCCACATGCTGCACGGTGTGGCCAAAAAATAAATAAATAAAATAAACAGTAAAACAGGAGAAGAGTTCATTTAAAAAAAATGTACATTGAAAAATTGTTAACTCTCTTCAAAAGTACTCAAGGTCATAAATGCAGAATTGAGAATTAGGGCTAAAGAGCCTAAAGAAGTGAATGAAGCAAAGTTAGGAATGCTGAGTGGCTGGCTGGGCGATGCTTCTGGTTTTGCCTCGACTATCAGAGGTGAAGTGGGCCCATCAACAGGCATTCTTCCCTCCTCTATAGGCTCAGCACGGATGTGACAGCATCTCTCTCTCTGCCTGGGGTTTAATCAGTTCCAACCCTGTCTCAGAATGTCACTTGGAGAATTTGGAGATGTTTGTTCTAAAATGTTTTTAAAAAGAAAAAAAAAAACACAACCCAGCCATGCTCTACTACCCAACCCCCTCTGGTCTAAATGATCAGTATCTGGAGCTTGAACATTAGCGAAAATAACTTCCCCACAACACTCATGAATTCTAGATTCCAGAGGCTTTCAAAACGCAAGACCATACAAGAAGATGAAGGAGCCGCCTCCACATACAGTCTTCAAATAATACCAAATGGTTTGGTCCCTTCCTATGTGTTCTGTATGGGGCTTGCTGAAATTATGAGGCATCCGAGCTTTCTCCTCTCCTGAAAACTATCACAAAAATCCAAGTTCTGTCTTGAGTTCTCACAATGAAATAATGAGTCTTTGGGATGGAGAGCTTTAGCGAACATTGCCTTATGCTCTAATCCTCTGTACAGAAGTGGGGCTTGAATCCTACATGAGAAGGCTGACTCCACAGAGAAGGAGCAAACACTGAGATCACATACTGTCCCATTCTCGTAGACTCATGCATTGCTCTTGTAGCTACATCTATGGGGGCACACCCAACTACACACACACACACACACACACACACACACACACACACTCTCTCTCTCTCTCTCTCTCTCTCTCTCTCTCTCTCTCTCTCTCATCTGCCAATGCTTATCTCCAACAACCAATGGCTTATATTTTAGCCTCTAAATGCAAACCTTCCAAACTCCAGTAAGGGGATAGTGGGGAACTTACATTTCCAGTTCACTGAGTATTAACCAGATATGTATTCTTCTTAACTACTAGTGTTAGGAAATTGTTCTCACATCTACAGCCCTTCCCCTTGCCTAACAGAGCTAATAGAGCATTCTGATCATTCTGGGCCCCAGTATCACCATTCTGAATATGATGAGGACTTACAGGTGTAGACAACGTAAGAATCCCTGCAGTTAATTCCTACAGACAGACCCTGTAGTTACCCAGGAGCACATTCTGGAATAAATTCTGGGGCTTATTCTGTTGTGGTGGTGGTGGTTGTCTTAATCTCTCTTCTGACAATTAAGCGCAGGGAGAAAAAAAATCTGCTTAATTACACATTATGGTTAATCAAGGTCTGACTATCAACAAACCACTCCTTGGCAAAACCCAGGTGAAATTAACAGCAGATCTAGCCCTCAACCAAAAACAATTTAGGTATTTAATCATTCATCCTTCCATCATCACACAGGCAGTGTCATTATTTTAAAACTTGATCAGAAATGTCATTTATTAATTATAAAAGGTTATGGACAAAAGCTACACACACAGGTTTTAGTATAAGTGAGGAAGCAATTTCAACAGTGAATATTACAGAACTCAGTCCAAGGGAGCTATGAAAATTTGGTCAACTGAAGTCTTGATAAAGGACTATGACGCTTGCTGTAGAACGATTAATTTTAACATGGAAAGAACTTTACATTGAGATTCTTTCAAGCTGTACTATCCTATAAATTACCTAACTGTTAACCAACCATTCTGAGTATAACACTGATATCAGCAATAGGGCTAAAGTTTGTCCTCTCAGATGTTAACACACCTGATCTCTGTACATTCACTTTTCCTACAAATCTGGACAAAAATTCTGGAAAATGATATATCCTCTACACAGGATCTTCTTGGCTGTCTCTTTGGTTTAACCAAGGGATACGCCTCTTATTAATTCAAATAATTGACTGTCTAGGAAAGAGTTGGATTTAGGCATAGCAATAAAGTGCTTTATCAAGTCCACTGGCAAAATGCGGGGAGAGGAGCTATGGTGACAAAGTTTTCCCCCTTCAGATTGCTTTTAACTCAACGAATGCCAGGTATTGTACAAAGGGCTGGGATAAACACAAGGATGAGAATAGCAGATGAAGCCCAGAGGGAGCTTACAGACTGATGGGCAAGACAGATGTGAAACACATCTTGATACATACACGCACAGATATCCCTCAGTTTCCGAATCTAATGAATTCCAGGGTTTGGACAGTGACTTTAGATAGCAAAGGGTAGCCTGCTATCAAATCTACTTGGTTCCTGAGTTCTGGATAAGGAATATTAATGAATAATGAGAAACACCAGCCCTATCTCCAGAAATATATATCTGAAACTGTTTAGTACCTGTGCTTAGATAGTAAGAATCTGCAGAGGGAGAATTCAGGTAACAAGGAAACCTGTAAATAAAGCCTGTGGCAAGGACTCCGAAGGCCAGGGATGGATGACTGGGGAGATCTAGTCTGGAGGACCAGCAAAGGCTTCCCCAGGGAAGAGATGGTTGAGCTGAGACCTGACAGATGACTACACACTGGCTCGAAAGTGGAGTGAGAGAAATCGATGGGAGCGGAGGACCAGGAGGGGATTCCCATAAGAGAGAACAGCATTTAGAAGGGCCCAGTGGCCAGGGGGCACATTACACATTTGAGGAATTGAGGAAAGGCCAGTGTAGTTGGCCTAAATCACAGCATGCTGCTTACATTAAAGATATTTGGTCTCTATCCCAGCTGAAGCCACTGGGAGATTGTAAGCAGAGGAGCGAAAAGGTCGGATCTGTGTTTGAAGGATTGCTTTAGCTTGAAGGATTGCTTTAGCTTGCGGGACCAGAGGGAGGGGGTGAGGGGAAATGTGGACCCCTCAGATCCAGCGGTGGAAGATGGACAGCATTTTCAAAGACTATCAGGAGGATAGAGTAGGGACCTGACCTGGTGATCAAAATCTTGGGGCCTACTCAGCACCCAACCTGGAGACAAGTCACTGGTGTCCCCAAGAATGAGGCGGTCGTGAGTCTTTAGAAATGAGTGGTGCCTGTCACAAACCACAAAAAGAGGAGGAAAGGAAGCACAGCAGCTAATACTGACCTTCCCTCAGGTGTTCCTTATTCAATAAGGGGCCAACATGGGATTGAAGGGGAAACTTAAGGGGAATCCCTTATTTCAACACAAAACAGTTTTTAAAAATTGCTGTATATGTCTCAAAGTCAGCTTTCTGGGGATGGCAGCAAACATTCACTTTACACTTTCACAACTCCTAGAAGAATTCAAGTTCTTTATTCTAAAAAAGAGCACAGACGAATAGGACTTTGGGATGCAAGGGATCGTCCCTACCTCTCTACTGCAGCCACTCTGCCCTCCAGCCAGGGAAACTGAGGTCCAGGGAGATTAAGTGATATCCTCTAAACACAATTGGTTTTAAGGGAATCTACGTTTTCCCCGCAGCATACATATTACTTTTGGTTGGCGTAAGTGATATTAAGTACTGTAGAAGGGATTTTTCCTCTTATTGGATGATGAGGAAATCCACACATTCTGCTGATTTATTTTTAACCAAGTAGATTAAATAAAAATACTGCAGTATATTATCCAGGTGCTCTGGGGTATAATAACATGGTAGAGTCATGAAATTGCCATAATACAATTAAAAATAGCCAGGGAATGTTTTGGGGTGATGGAAATATTCTCTACTTAGAGGTAGGGGGTGGGGATTACATAGGTGTATACAACAACGTTTAAGATCTGTGCAGTTTCATGTACATAAGTTATACAACAGCGAAAGAAAGTAAAAGACACCAAGAGTCTCAGATTCATTCTATTGTTTGGAGTAAATGACCCCTAACCTCACCAAATAGTGTAAGAGAAGGTATCAGATACATGTGTTTTATACCTACCCCATCACTCCCATATTTATACCTGGAACATTAGGAATTGTTCTTAGATATGGTAGCTTTAAAAAGACTTAGGATACTGTGTGCTTTAGAACTTCTTTTTAAAGCATGTATGTGAGTAAATTCATTTTAGTCCAATTCAGATCAGAATATATTAGTATAACCATCATCTTAATTTCTTTAAAAATATGCAAATAACTCTCACAGCCAATTATAAAATAATCCCATTTAATTCCTAATTTAATAATTACTTTCCAGCAACTGTAAATTAAAACACATAAAGTGGTCAATGAGTAATTCCTAGTGGCAAATCAACCAAATTACAACTTATTGAAATGATCAATTCAAAGTTTACTTTTAAACTGCTGACATATATGTAAGTTTCCAGTAATGGATGAAAGGCCATTTTCATTTCGGTTGTGGGTAGGGATAATGGGGAGTCAAATTTCTACTTAAAAGACTGAATGCCCTTAGGATTTGTTAACAGCGCACCCCAGACACAGAAAACAAACTTATGGTTACCAAAGGGGAAAGGGGGGTGGGAAGGGACAAATTAGAAGGTTGGGATTAACATATACATGCTACTATATATAAATAGATAACCAACAAGGACCCACTGTATAGCACAGGGAACTATATTCAACATTTTGTAATAACCTATAAGGGAAAAGAATCTGAAAAAGAATATATATAGGTATATATATATACGTGTAACTGAATCACTGAGCTGTATACCTGAAATTAGCACGATATTGTAAATCAACTATACCTTAATAAAAAATAAAACAAAAACAGTGTTCGCACATGCACACTCTGATAATTCAATTTACTGGGGCTCTACTATAAGTGGCAAAACTGGAGTTTTCATGTTCTCACTGCCATGGTTTCAACCAAAAAGCTACATGATCTCAGTTCAAACTGGCCATGGGCAATAGTACTCTTGAACTGAAAATCTACTTCAAACACCAATATCAAAGTTTGGAAACTTTACTGATATAAAATGAAACAGTAATAATTAAGAGTCACCAAGTGTGCAAGAGGCACCTTCCTCCCTCCTTTATAGTTAGAGAAGTTCAAGGTGTATTTTTGGTCTAACCTAGTTTCTCTGTTTTCATCACTGAACATTCTATTTTGATGTGTCGCACCCTGGACTTCCTTTTACTACATCTTGATATTCTACTGCAGATCATGACTCATCCTTAAATCATAGAGAAACTCATCAAAATCCCAAACTGCACAGCACATATGAATTCAGTCTTTCAAGAGGGCAGCATTCTTAGAACATTACTTGGAGCCACAGAGACAAAAACACTGAACAAGTTCATGTAGAAATTATGTCAATCCACTGTTGAGTCAACACATTTATTAGATCAATAAATACGAGCTCTATGTGTGGTAATTTTGGTCTTAGTACCAGTTATTAAACTGTGTTACATGATACATTAACTGAAAATAAGCTACAAAACAGAAAGTATAGTGTGACTCCAATTAAAAATTTTATGTGTGTGCATGTGCGGCTGTGTGTATATGTATTTTAAAAGACCAGAAAAATATACACCAAAATGTTAACAGAGGGATTATGGGAGATGTTTATTTTTTTTTCTTTGTGGTTTTCTGCATCTTCCTAAGATAATTCATATTAATATTTTTTATAACAGAAAAAAACAACTAACCTTTAGAAAATATTGCTATACTAATATAATCTCAAATATGTCATCAATCTACGAAGGCAAAGGGTAATTATGGATAAATAATAAAACATAAAATACTCTTGCCTTAAACATACAGAAAAATTTGCCATGAGTGGAGTCCTTCATACAAATGACCAGGACCACTCATCTATATGTGCAGGTACCGGCCCTTAGGGGCAGAAGCCAGCTGCCTACAGCCAGGTCACAGCCAGAATAAAAGAAATGGGTTCTCTGTCCAAAGTTTAATGAGGAACCCCAGGTCTAGGAAACATGAAGATGGCTGAATCATTCCCTGGGACTGGAAGGGAGTAAAGCCGTTAATTAGTAAGCAATAATTCACCATCAGGGAAAAAAGACTTTACTCCAGGAAGTCACATCCTTAGATAATTTTTTTAAAGTGTTTTGGGTTTGTTTTGTCTTAGGTAATGTTTTGCAACCATATTGGTTTTTTGAATCCTATAGATACATAATTGGGTAGCACAGGACGCACAAAATCCGATACCTGACAGCTAAGAAAGGAATATTTTAATTTATACGCACTGCCTGGAAGCCCTTTAAAACCGATTTCAGGAAAAGTTCTAAAGAGTTATTACAAATATAAATTTCATTATATTATCTCAGAGTTACTGTTATTGTACATTACCAGGTTTGAATTAATAAAATTTTTTTAAATAAGAAAAAGAGGAGGGCTTTAATAAATGTTTAGCAAACTTCAAAATTCAAATGGGGCTGCTCTCCCCCATCTGGGCTATTGCCATTCTGGTCTAAAAAGCATTAGTACCAAGTGAGTGAGGTTCAGAGATGGTCTAATTCAGCTCACAAAGGTACACCATCACACTGTCATTATTTACATGTCATTCCACACATATTACTGACCAAAAAGAGAGAAAATTCATGCATACTGTCTTATTCACATGGCAGAAAAGTGCCAGTGATGACGTTTAAATGTCCTATTCCTTGAATGAATGCATATAAAAGTTATCATCATCATTAATGTAAACAAGAGTTTCTCAATCCGGGTACTCCTGACATTTTGGGCTAGAAAATTCTTTGTGGGCATTATTGGATGTTTAGCAGCATCCCTGACCTCTACTCACTAGATGCCAGTAGAACCCCCTCTGATTATAACAACCAAAATGTCTCCAGATACTGCCAAAAGTCCCTTGGGCAGCAAAATAACTCCCAGTTGAGAACTATTGATATAAACGAACATTATTCATTCCAAATAATAAATTATCAGAATGAAGAACTATAATTATCCCCTTTTTATTTTGAAGGAAATGTAGTCCTGAAAGAATACTTAACAACCTTCATCCTTAAGGAATGGTCATGCAAAGTGATGTTGGCTTTGGAAAGCTTTTTTCCTTATCTACTTAATATAAGTTCTGTTATCCTACTCACAGCTTTCAATGCAACAGTTTACTGAGCATCTACTCTGTGCCAGGTGCGGTGTTAGGGACATCCTGTACTCATGTCCACTGACTCACACCCTGCTCGGGCTGTTAGGGTTGTTTTTAGGACATGCTTTGCCACCAGAAAAGAAACACGGACACCTTAAAAAACCCTCAAGAGAGCAGCGTGTCCTTGTCAATAAAGGAGCCCCACAGTTCCAATCAGGTTCCTTAAAATTCTTTACCCTTTTTAGTAACTCTACACATTTCCAACATTTAAAGGTTTTTTTAAAAAAAAGGCCAGAAGGCCTTTGCTATATTTGGCATAGAATGACCATCAAGGGTTTTTGCAGGCAGGATCATTACTGGAAACTCCAAAAACACTTAGGGACAGTCTTCTTAACTGTCTGACCCACGTGCCCTCCTAACACAATTTGTAATTTTATAATCCCCATAAATTGAAACTCATAATTGACCTTTCCCAAATAAGTGTGTGTCACAGAGAGACAGAAGAAAAGGGAGAGAGATTGGAGGGTATTTTGTTTGGCAGTAAGGCTCAGAAATCAATTTGAGCTCATTAATAGATGCCCGGAACATGCTTGGTTTCTCGTCACCTCCGCCCTCCCCCTCCAGGAGTGAAGCACAGACGCGAGAGGATGGGTGGGTTTGAGGTGCTTGGGCAATAGAAAACACCCACACACACACACACCTGGGAGAGAAAAACCTGTAAGTTCGAAATCCAAAATGGCCAAAATGACTTCAAAGTTTTCAAGATGCTGCCCTGAAAAGGTTCGTTGGGCGGCTGCCCCTCTAAGTAAATAAAGCCGTAACTTGTCTCCCTCTCCAGCGCAGGGCTCCCCCGGCTGACAGTGGCTGCACAAAACCCCTCCTGTGCCGAGCAGCGGAAACTCCTAATGAGATTAGTTGGTGTGTGTGCAGACATTACTTAGCAATGACTACAGGGGCTCTCTCTTCCTGCAGCAGCCAGTGGAAAATTCAGGGAACTTTTTCCCCCTGCAGCAGCAGAATCCCTTTAACCCTCTCCCCAGCCAACTCCAAAAACAACTCTGCCTCCCCCAGCGTCCCCCCGCCTCCCGGCTGGGGTGCTGGGGGGAGTTAAAGACCCGCCAGGGACTTCCAAAAGCGGGAGGGTGGGAGGGGGCCGGCGGGGAAGGGGCGGGTGACCCCTCGAACACTACAAAGGAAACTGTAAAAGGCACAAATACATAAACCTGAGAAGGAGCAAACCACAGTTTCTTTGTGAGCTCCTCTAGTGAGTCATTTTCAAGATGCTGTCTGCTGCCAGTTTCAAAGCGGAAGCGCATGGCAATTAGTCTTGCCGTTTCCAGACAAGCCAGAAACTCTCCCGACACTCATTTTTTTTTTTCCTTCTAAAAAGCCCCTTTTGCAGTTTCTGAAATAACATTTCTTTCTCCCACCTCCATCCGCCGCCTAACTGCAGCTTGTCCTCAGGACGATTCGGTTCAGAAAACGTAACAAAACCGAGACCTCTAATTTTTTTTTTTTTTTTTTTTTTTTTTTTTAGCCCTCCAAAATTGTAATTCCTCCCCCAACAAGTTACGGAAGCATTACAGGCCAACATTCAGATGCAAGCTGAAGAGCCCCATCCCAAAGTGCTGGGGGCTCCAAGACCATCTCCTAACCGGTCCTCCTCCAAAACCATGCCCAGTAATGACTCCACCGGCTTTTAAAGGTCCGGCTGGGCGTGCGCCTGGGGCGGGGACCCGGGCGGGGGTCACCTGCCGAGCGAGAGGGGACGCGGCCCCCAGCCCCGCGGCTTGGCTCCCTACGCCCTCCGCTTCCCTCTCCACCCCTGTCCTCTCCCTGAATCCGAGCGTCGGTGCCCACTGCCACCCCGAGGAGAGCCCCAGCCCCGGCTAGGTCAGCGGTGGTCCAGCCTCCAGGCACGCAGCCCGCTCCAGTCACCGTTCCTCCCAGGGGGACCCCAAGTCTCACCGCCCCCCGCTCCCCCGCGCGCCCCCTCCTCCGGGCTCGCAGCGCAGCCCAGGGCGGGGTGTGCCATCGCCGGGTGGCCGTAGCCCCCGGGCCGGCGCGCGGACCCGGCGCAGGAGCATCCCAGCTGCGCCCACTCCCCGCGGCCGCCCCCAGCTCCGGGCCTGCAGCCTCCGACGCGGTGCCCACCCGCCCCACCCCCACCAAGCCAGAGAGAAGAAAGAAAGAAAAAACCAAGCCCCCACGAAACTTTGCAACTGTCCGAGCAACAGGCACGGACCCTACTACATACCCAGATGCGGGGGAGTTTTCAAGATCCTTCTTCGGGGGAATTTCTAGGAGGAACCGGGCGAAAGTCCCCGACTTTCCATGCTGACAGGCGTCTGCAGACGGTCTGTTGCTCTTGTAATGAGATCCTGATTTTTCCCCCTTTTTTTTTCTTTCTCTCGCTCCTCTTTTTTTTTTTTTTTTTTTTTTCCTCTGGTGTGTGTGAGAGCAGGAAGTTGGAGCAGTCAGGCCGAGCCGGCTCACTTCCTTTACTGCATTATTCCCCAGGCGGTGTGCAGTCTGTGTAAACAGGCTTTTCCGCCCCGCGCCGCGCGCCCCGGCCGCGGCTGTGCGCCGGGGCTGGCCGCCGAGGCCCGCGCATACTCCGCCGCCTGGGGCCCCGCACCGCGCCCCCGCCCGCCGCGCTCCCCGCTTCCTGCTCGGCCACCCCCGGGGAGGAGCCTCCGGACCCCGGGCGACTCCGCGTGGCCGCAGCCCCTCCCCACGGGGGGGCGGGCAGCTCGGCCAGAAACGCAGAGAAGCCGCCCCCGGCGCGCCGAGGGGCTGAGCTTGGGTTGTGGCGAGACAGGGGATCCCTCTTCTTCCCCCCAGGGGTCCCTGTGCTGGGGACCGCGCTGGGCCCAGCAGTGGGGTCTTGCCCTGCCCGGTCGGTCGGTCTGGGCGGGGAGGCCCGAAGTGGGGAGGCCGCTGGACTCGCTGTTTTCTGTCAGCTGGGATGGAAGAGTTGTAGGGCCAGGGGGCATCGGGAGTGGGGTCCGGGTGCTCTGGGCTAAGGGCTGCTTTGCTCGTGGGTGGGGGCGTGATTGCTTAGGATGAGAAGATGTTGCATGTGCAGAAAAGGAGGCACGGGTTTTGTCAGGGGATGGACACAGTTCCTGTCTGGGATTTAAAAAAAAAAAAAAAAAAAAGCCAGCGCTCAGAGTAGGGGGCCCACTTTGGGGAAAAGGATGAGAAGCCGTAAACTGGAAGCCAGGATTCTCCAGGAAGAGCCCTTTCTGGCCGTTCTCTATGGCCCGTCACAGGCCCAACCTTTCCTGCCTGCTAAGGGACTCTGAAGCGAAATGAGCAGCGGCCACGGAGCCGAGTGACTGAGGCTTCCGAGGGAGGCTCCGTGGTCTCAAAACCGGACTCCACACCACACTATCCCTCAAGGACCGCCCACCCCGAAGGGCTCAGGCCAGGCTCGGACGGGAGAGCTTGTCCACTGCCCTGAGGCTTAGAGGAGGGAGGAGGGTGCCGGTGGAAGAGTCCCTCATCCCAGCCCTGTGCGCCAGCCCCAACTGCTCCCCTTTTGGACCCCTCCATTCCCATGCCTCCACCCCTTAGCAGCGCAGACCAGCGGCTCCCAAACTTGAGCGTGCACCAGCATCACGTGGGGGGCTTGTTAAAACACAGGTTTTAACCTCACCGCCAGCGTTCCTGATTCAATACGTCTGGGGTGGTTCTCAGCCCTGGCTAAAGTTAGAATCACCTGGGGAGTGTTTTGAAATCAATTGATCTCTATACACAACCCAAACCAATTAAGTCAGCTTCCCTGGGAGCCAGGGGCGTGAGTGCTTTCCAAAGGATGGCATTCTGAGAGCTCCTCCACTTGCTTATTTGTTTCTTATTTCTGCAACCTTTCTGATTATTTGTTTACGAATCTCTCACTATTACTAACTGTGGGCTTCTAAGGGCAGGGTTGTATTTTACTCTAGTTAGTACCAGGTCAGGGCACCTGACTCATAGGACAGTCAGCTGGCAGCATTTGCTTTGGGGCTGGCATGGATAGTTCACTGAGAAGTGGGACAAGGCCCACCAGACCTCTAAGAAGGGTGGGAAAACATGAGGTGTGGGGGGCTGGGGGAAAGGTAGGGGAGTAGAGAAGAAGGAGAAGATATGGGGAAGAGGGCTGTTTATCAACCCTTGATTTTCCACAGCTAATTTTACACTTTAGGGATTATTGTTTTAATCCCTAGTGGGCTTCTGCTGTCACTCAGCAGAGCTCACTGTGTCCCTGTATGATCCAGCTGTGGACTGGGAGAATGTAAACTTATTTTATTTTCCTTCTCAGGGAGAAAATATCTCACACATACATTTCAGAACACTGTGTTGCTTTATCTAAAAAGTGTATACCAAAGCCAAGCATATCTTAAACCAGTGACTTTCATGATTTTTATTGTACATCTTCACAACAAATCTTTGTTGACTCCTAATATGTAAGAGAGAAAAGGTGTACATGTTTTCATCAGGCTTTAATTGTTTTGAAGAAATGCCTCTTTGTCTAAGGCACCCCTGAAACACTCATGGGCAGCCTTGGCGTTTCCCAGACCAAATGAAGACCTCCTTAAGTTTTCCTGGTGTTTTAGGTTGTCCATACCACTACGCCAAGCTCTTTGTTAGAACGAATAACTCAGAGCTGACACTGCTCTTCCCCAAGGCATGGGGAATAAATTTTACTTGTAGGTGTCTGCAGCTTCTGTACCTTGCATAAGACAGCTTCTGCTGTCTTTGCTCAGGCTGCTATAATAAATGCCTTAGATTGGGTGGCTTAAACAACAGACATTTATTTCTCACAGTTCTGGAGGCTGGGAAGTCTAAGATAAAGGTGCCAGCAGATTTGGTTCTTGGTGAGGTCCCTCTTCCTGGCTTGTAAAGGGCCGCCTCTTGCTGTGTCCCCACATGGCCTTTCCTCCATACACACATGTGGAAAGAGAAAGAGAGAGAGGAAGCAAACTCTTTGGTGTCTCTTTTCATAAAGGGCACTAATCCCATCATGGGAGCTCCACCCTCAGGACCTCAACTAAACCTAATTATCTCCCAAAGGCCCAGCTTCTTAATACCATCCCATTGGGGGTTAGGGTTTTAACATGAATTTAGTGGAGACATTAACATTCAGTTCATAACGTCTGCTATTTGTTTTTTGTGCTTTCCTTCTCACTATCAAAAAGTAGCCAAGAGATGTGGCATTTGGTATTGTATGATCCACACTATTTTTATGCTTCTGTTATAAAACAGATAGGAGTTAGGATTATATGGGTTATGAGTGAAATTTCTTCAGGAATCCTTTATAGCAGGTGACAGGGTCATTCATTTCTGCCAGCCAAGAGAGAATGAGGCTCTCTCAGCTTTGATAAGAACAGCAGACATCTTACCAGAGATTGGAGTTAGTCAGTGTGATGTGTTGGAGGGTGCTTGGGCAGGATGGAGGAGGATCAGCTCAGATAAACCCTACAGATGAAGAGTGGAGGTGGGGGCTGAGTCTCCTGAAGAAAATCAAAACCCTGGTTCCAAAAGAAGGAGTGTATTAGTCAGCTTTTGCTAGTATAATACTGTGTAACAAACAACCCCAACACTCACTGACTTGCTTAAACAACAAATGGGTCTTGGTTGGCTGGGTTCATGTTTGCTTCACATGTTTTTCTCATTCTTGGACCCACACTGAAGGAATGGGCCCAATATTGGACACGTGGCTTTCTGGAAGGGCAGGAGCTCAAGAGAAGTGAGTGGAGACACATGGAGGCCTCTTAAAACCTCTACTTAGGACTAGCACACCCTCATGTCAACTCACAACCCAGTGAAGAAATCAAGTCATATGGGCCAAGTCTAAAGTCAATGGGACAGGGAGAAGGAAAAGGAGGGGAAAAGGGAGAATTCTGAACAAATAATATAATCTACCATAAGAGAAAATGGATGTTGGGTATACAAAGACAACAAATCTCTTTGTTCCCTCATAATTTAACATTCCATAATGTATAACAGAATGGGATGCTGTGGATGGTTTAAAAAAATACAGATGGATAAGGAAGTATAATTAGATAGGACAGAAAAAAAATGAGTTTTAGAATGTATCAAACTAAAATATTCTAGAACATAGCAGAACAAATAATATATGAAACGTATGAATTGATGGTATTAAACTTATGAATTGATGAATTTTGGTAGAAACTCAAAAGCGGTTTGCCTCAGTACTTTGGAGACTGCCTCAGCGTTGAGGGGGATGCGGGTAGGAGTTGGGAATAGACAGCCAAAGCCTGATGGGAGGGCAGCCCACTCAGGTGGCAAGTATACATTTGGAATCAGGAATTTTGGGATCCAGTCCCATACTGACTTGTTCTAGCTCTGTGACCTTGACTAAGTCACTCACCCTCTCTGAGCCTGCATGAACATCAGTTTTTACTGATTTTTACAGTGAATGCCAATTTTACATTAAAACAACATGTGTTATGGACTAGGATTCAAAAAATTTCATGAACCTCATTTGAAAGAGTATTTAAAATAATTTTATAGACTTGCAGGAAGACCCCACTGGGAGTCTGCATTCTCCCTTTTGCATTGTTAGAGATCTTTCAGTGGGGACATTTGAGAAGCATTGATTTGGACCATCTTTTTTGCCCTCAGACTGGCCATTGATAGGCCAGAGGTTGGCAAACTACAGGCCCACTGCACGTTTCTATGACTTTCAAGGTAAGAATTAACTTTTTTCTTTTTAAAAAAATGTTTAATTGTGGTAAAAATCATAACATAAAATTTACCATCTTAATTGTTTTTAAGTGTTCAGTACAGTAGGGTGTTAAGTATATTCACATTGTGGTGCTACTGATCTGTAGAATCTTTTCAAAAGTTTCAAAACTGAAACTCTCTACCCATTAAACACAATGCTCCATTCTCTCTTACCCCAGCCCCTGGCAACCACGATTCTACTTTCTGTTTCTATGAATTTGACTACTTTAGGTACCTCATATAAGTGGGATTATATACAGTATTTATCTTTTTTGTGACTGGTTTATTTCACTTAGCATAATGTCAAAAGTTCATCCATGGTGCATCATGTGACAGGAGTTCCTTCCTTTTCAAGGCTGAATAATATTCCATTGTGTAAATACACCACATTTTTTTTTTTTAACCATTCATCGGTTGATGGACATTTGGGTTGTTTCTATCTCCTGGCTCTAGTAAACAATAAGAATTTACATGTTTAAGCAGTCGAAAACAAATCAAAGGAAGAATAATATTTCATAACATGTAAAAATTATATGAAATTCAAATTTCAGTGTCCATAAATAAAGCTTTGCTGGAACGGAGCCACACTCACTCACTTACGCGTTACCCAACACGGCTTTTGTGCTACAGTGGCAGAGTTGAATAGTTGTGACAAAGACTGTTATGGTCTATAAAGCTGAAAATATTTACTTTCTGATTCTTTACAGAAAAAGTTTGTCAACCCCTGGCATAGGCCATTTGAGACAAATGAGATTTTGCCCCATTTTTTGGTTTGGTTTTAACTGCATTTTCTTTCTGATTCCGAAGAAGGCCTTTCCTTGCCATATGGGGTAAAAATCTTAGTGTCTTTAACAAACTTCACATCCAGGAACTTCATCTTCAGAGGAAACCAAGTTGTTGTGCTTCATTTAATTCCTCTTATTCGAGCTTCTTCTGAGGTGGAGAATAGCTGGCTTGGACTCTCCTAGCCCCGGAGACAGCCTTTCAGACTTTTCTCTGGTCTCTGAATAAACCTGAGGTCCCAGCCCTGGTTACATCTCAGAACCATACGTACCAGGGCCTCACCCCTGAGATTCTGAGGTTGAGTCCAAGAATCTCTGTATCTCCAATGCTCCACCCAGATGACCTCTCTCCTTATGAAACCCTTGTAAATGTCTTACTCACCCTTTAGACTAAGCTCAAACCCCACCTCATCCAAGAAGTCTTCCAAGATCCACCAGATGAAGTCCATGGCCCATTTCTCCTGCATCCCCACCACACAGGGTTTGAACCTTACCACTTAGCATTATCCCAAATGCCTGCAAAAAAAGTGCTAACAAATTTTTTTTAATCAATCAATTCATCAGTAATATTGGGTTGGCCAAAAAGTTCGTTTGGTTTTTTCTTTAAGATGGCTCTAGTAGCACTTAGTTGCCTTTAACTTAATTGGAAAAATTTTGTTAGATTGTATTGTGACAGCTGTCATATCAGTGTGCATTTTAAAAAAAACTTATCAAAATTGGTGAATTTTTGTGTAGCCATTTTAAGATGGCAGAAAATAAAGCAACATTTTCGGCATATTATGCTTTATTATTTCAAGAAAGGTAAAAACACAACTGAAACGCAAAGAAAGATACGTGCAGCATATGGAGAAGGTGTTATGACTGATCGAACGCGTCAAAAGTGGTCTGCGAAGTTTTGTGCTGGAGATTTCTCGCTGGACGATGCTCCACAGTCGGGTAGAGCAGTTGAAGTTGATAGCGATCAAATCAAGACATTAATTGAGAACAGTCAACGTTATACCACTTGGGAGATAGCCAACATACTCAAAATATCCAAATCAAGTGTTGAAAATCATTTGCACCAGCTTGGTTACGTGAATCGCTTTGATGTTTGGGTTCCACATAAGTTAAGGAAAAAAAAACTTCTTGAACATATTTCCCCATGCAATTCTCTGCTTAAAAGTAATGAAAACGTTCCATTTTTAAAACAAATTGTGACAGGCAATGAAAAGTGGATACTGTACAATAATGTGGAATGGAAGAGATCACGGGGCAAGCGAAATGAACTGCCACCAACCACACCAAACGCCGGTCTTCATCCAAAGAAGGTGATGTTGTGTATGTGGTGGGATTGGAAGGGAGTCCTCTATTATGAGCTCCTTCCAGAAAACCAAACGATTAATTCCAACAAGTACTGCTCCTAATTAGACCAACTGAAAGAAGCACTTGACGAAAAGCGTCCAGAATTAGTCAATAGAAAACGCATAATCTTCCATCAGGGTAACGCAAGACCGCATGTTTCTTTGATGACCAGGCAAAAACTGTTACAGCTTGGCTGGGAAGTTCTGATTCATCCACCGTATTCACCAGGCATTGCACCTTCGGATTTCCATTTATTTTGGTCTTTACAAAATTCTCTTAATGGAAAAAATTTCAATTCCCTGGAAGACTATAAAAGGCACCTGGAACATTTCTTTGCTCAAAAAGATAAAAAGTTTTGGGAAGATGGAATTATGAAGTTCCTGACAAATGGCAGAAGGTAGTGGAACAAAAGGGTGAATATGTTGTTCAATAAAGTTCTTGGTGAAAATGAAAAATGTGTCTTTTATTTTTACTTAAAAACCAAAGGAACTTTTTGGCCAACCTAAAAGGAGTGATACGCCATGAAGTTTTGTAAATGATATTGTACAGTACTGAGGCATGTGAACAATCACTAGGAGGGAGAATAACTGATGACATTTGGAAGGAATTAACACTGATTCCAAGCTTTAGATTTTTTAAATTCACAATTGATTGAAATTTATTAATACTTTGTATTCTCACACTTTGTATCCCCAAATCCACATTGTAGCATTACAAAGGAAAGGAGATTAAAACACAGTGATAGGGTGTCACAACTCCAAAAACTGTGAGTCACTGTTGTTATTTCCAGGATGAATACAACTGAGAAACTGTCCTGACCAGCTACTGGTCAAAATCATTTCCTACATAATAGAAATCTGACTTGTCCAGAAAGGTACAAATGGTCTTGGGCCTTTTTTCTTTCAGTGATGCCCAGAGTTCCTGTGTAAACAGCTGCTTTGGATTTTAAATGTGTAGATCAAGAAAACAGGGCACTTCATCTCTTGTTTTGATCCTAGAAGGTGTTGGGCAAGACTTTGAAGGAAACTGCAGTCTTTCTTTTCCCACAGCATCAGAGTCACAGAAACCCAGGCAATGCCCCATGGGCAGGAGGTCATGCTGTGCTTTAATGGCAAAGATGGGCAAGGGGTGGTTCGGGGGATTTCAAGACCAACTCCTTAATGGTGGAAAAATCTTATAAATTGGAGGCTGATTATCACCTTTGAAAAATCCTGAAACTCAAATGAGAATAGTGCTTTGAGAGCAGCAAAGGAAGGCCTGGGGCCATGACCAGGCTTACCAGAGATGATGGTAGCACAGGGGTCTTCAGAGGGAGTAGAAGCTCCCAGGCACAAGCATAATAATTCAATTCCTTCTCAAGGGTCTATTTGCATAGGGGGACAGGCTTTGTTTGGGGAGGCTGGAGCCAAGGGGGGGATTTTTTTTTTTTTTTAAAGAAATTCACGTTCTTTTATTTATTTATTTATTTATGACTGTGTTGGGTCTTCGTTTCTCTGCGAGGGCTTTCTCTAATTGTGGCAAGTGGGGACCACTCTTCATCGCGGTGCGCGGGCCTCTCACCATCGCGGCCTCTCTTGTTGCGGAGCACAGGCTCCAGACGCGCAGGCTCAGTAGTTGTGGCTCACGGGCCCAGTTGCTCCGTGGCATGTGGGATCTTCCCAGACCAGGGCTCGAACCCGTGTCCCCTGCATTGGCAGGCAGATTCTCAACCACTGCGCCACCAGGGAAGCCCCAAGGGGGGGATTTTGACGCAAAATCAAAACAAATGAAGTTGTTTCCTGCGAAATTTAGGGGTATTCTGAACCCAGGCACACCTTCTGCCTGGGGTCCAGCACCGAGATTAGAGGGCATGCAACCTGACATTCCTTGTAGTCATGAGGAAGCCCCTGAACAAGGAAGCCAGAGAACAAAGAACAAGAGGGAATAAGCCTTCATGTTTCTGTCTGGAAGGATCTCCAGTAGGAAAGGGAGAGGGAAGTTCTCTGACTGGCAAGTTTAGGAATAGAAACTGCAACACTTGGCTCAGCTCCCACCTGCCCCCTCTTTTGGAACCCGCTTGTCCCAAGAACACACGGTCTCTGTTCTCCATGCTGAGGGTGCCTGCAGGTTTCCAGCTTGGCCCGGGTAGGTAAGTTTAATCCGGGGGCGAAATGACAGCCAGCTCACTGTGTCTGTAGATGGGAGGATCATCCTCCGATCTAGCTGTTATCAGTAATAAGACGATTATTTTGATCTCCACCAGCCTGGCACCTGCTTTCTCTCTCAGTTGTTTCTGAAACTGGACAGGAAAGAGAGGAGTAATTTAGTGGGCTGGGGGTTTACCCAGCCAGCTCGTGTAAGACACCGCAGTTGGAATTCTGAGAAATAACCAGAGAAGACTGGGTTTCGGGGGAGCGGAGGTGCAGTACTGAGTACCCCCATCAGCATGTAGAGGTTCAACAATGTCATTAGTGGGGTGTCCATGGTCATAGTGCCTCATGTGTACCCACAGGCTGATGAGACTACAGATGTAACCCAGGATGGAGGAGAAGAGAAACGCCATCTACAGGCTGCTGTCAGGAACCAGGCCCCGTGGTTTGGAGGTAAAGGAAGCTGGGGCAAGGGTGTGTTATTGAACTAGCTTTAAATTAACTAGGATTTCTGTAGACTCCTGTGAGGGCTCTGAGGACAGAAGCAGATGCTGGGGTGAAATGAATGGGAGAAGCGTCTTCTTCCCAGAAAGTGTCAGTGGATACTCTTAAGAGGGGGTGAGACTTGGTAATATTACATTCATTCCCCCCTTCATCTCCACAGCAATACACATTTCTTGGATAAATATCATAGATACTCAAGGAGAAAAAATAATTATTAGAAAATTATGTGTATAATGCCTCACAGTGTAAAAAGTGTCATTAAATAGATGAACTCAATTGGTCTCTAATAGTATGAATCCTGTTTTACATTTGATACTACTGAGTAGTAGAAATGTTAATTTGTGTTCAAGATCACACAGTAAATGATGGGGTTGGGACTAAAGCCCAGGTTTTCTGACCACAACCCAAATCCTTTCTGGTATTCTTTGCTGAGTTATAATAGAGGACCACACAAAGTAAAGAGAAGAAACCCAGGATGGAGAGGCAGGGAAACTGCTGGGAGTGCAAGTGCTACCGCTGATTTGTCCTACGGCCTTTCTTAGACTCAGCGTCTTCCCTCGTCAAACTGTAAGCTGAGGGCATTGGACCAGAGCATGTCTGAGACCCTGACATGCTGTGAAGGTCCTGGATGGTTCTCAGCATTAACTCACCTTCCGCGGTACTTATTCACAGCAGTTCTGCCTAAGAAGCCCCCAGTCACAGAATCTGCTCAGTGGAAGGCTGGGGTGTTTTAATTTGCCCCCTAGAGCAGCGGATTGAAAACTTTAACTCCTACCCACAGGAGGAAATGCAGTTCACATCTAAGCCCTATACACACATGTAAAGAATTGAAACAGCCTTCACAAAACAATAGTTTTTTTTTTTTTTTTAATGTTTACTATGTGTGATGTATTTTGATATTTTCTATCCTGTTTTATTTGCTTAGAAAATGTTGGTTGCAGCCCACCAATTTGACTTCATGATCCATGAATGGTTTGAGAGGCACAGATTGCTGAAAACTGATGGGTAGTGGTGGGGCAGACCATATGACAGCGGGATCACAGAAGCCAGATGAGGTCGAGTAGGAGAAGTGGCTGCATATAAAAGGGAGAGTATTTGTCTGTGTATGTATGAGTCAGTGTCCTTCTAAACATCCCCCTACACTTTCGCATTGTCTGCCATCCCACCAAGCACATTCCCACCTCTGTCACGAAGCTATCTTCCCCAAATGCAATATTTACAAGATACTTTTGAATGTCTTAGCTTTGTTTATCACTGTCTTGATTTATCAGCCCATCAGCCAACGTATTTCTTGAGGAACCTTCACTGTGTCTGTAGCCGGCTGCTGTACAGTTGGCCCTCAGTATCTGTGGGTTCTGCATCTGCAGATTCAACCAAACACAGATTGAAAATATTTGGGGGAAAAAATTCCAGAAAGTTCAAAAAAGCAAAACTTGAATTTGCTGTGCACCCAGCAGCTATTTACATAGTATTTACCACTACTTACATAGCATTTACATTGTAGTAGTATTATAAGTAATCTAGAGATGATTTAAAATATATGGGAGATACAATGGAATATCATCAGTCAGCCATAAAAAAGAATGAAATAATGCCATTTGCAGTGACATGTATGGATCTAGAGATTATCATACTAAGTGAAGTAAGTCAGACAGAAAGACAAATATCATATGATACCACTTATATGTGGAATCTAAAAAATAATACAAATGAACTTACAAAACAGAAACAGACTCTCAGACATAGAAAACAAACTTATGGTTACCAAACGGGAAAGGGAGTGAGGGATAAATTAGGAATTTAGGATTAACAGATAGACACTACTATATATAAAATAGATAAACAACAAGGGCCTACTGTATAGCACAGGGAACTATATTCAATATCTTGTAATAATCTATAATGGAAAAGAATCTGAAAAAGAATATACATATATATATATATATCTGAATCATTTTACTGTACACCTGAAACTAATACCACATTGTAAATCAACTATACTTCAATTAATAAATAAGTAAATCAATCAATCGATCAATAAGTCAATTTCAGAAACTGATTTAAAAAAAACATATGGGGGGCTTCCCTGGTGGCGCAGTGGTTGAGAATCTGCCTGCCAATGCAGGGGACACGAGTTCGAGCCCTGGTCTGGGAAGATCCCACGTGCCGCGGAGCAACTAAGCCCGTGCGCCACAACTACTGAGCCTGTGCGTCTGGAGCCTGTGCTCCGCAACAAGAGAGGCCGCGATAGTGAGAGGCCCGCGCACCGCGATGAAGAGTGGCCCCCGCTTGCCGCAACAAGAGAAAGCCATCGCACAGAAACGAAGACCCAACACAGCCAAAAATAAATAAATAAACAAATAAATAAATAAGTGAAATTCTTTAAAAATATATATATATATGGGAGGATGTGCATAGGTTATATGTAAGTACTACACAAATACCAATGGACAACTGTGCTTACCATGGTGGGACGTGTGATATGTTAAGGGGGGGGCACAGGACAAGATCCAGATGTCACCACGGGAAGGCTGGCTTGGCTGGTGGTCCGTGGATAGCATCACCTTGGTGATGGTCTTAGCCTGAGCTGACAAGTTCAGAAAGTGGACCTACACCTCTGAGCACGGCCTCACCACACGAGGCCTCATATTTAGCTCTGACATTGTCGCCAAATGATCTTATTCTTGCAGGTACAGAGCCAGCCTGATAAAGTTGAAAGTAGAAGGCGTTCATCACATACCCTTAACCGTACATCCCATCCAACACCCACTGCTTAAAGTGCACTAAGAACTAATATTTTTGTAGGTCCTTAATTATATTGTCACTGGCACAATAATATCACATTGTTTTGTATGTTAACAATTAAAATGTAAAATGTTACAATATACCACAAGTTTTATACCCTTCTTTTAGCATTTGTTCAGTTTTTAATATACCCAGAACCTCAACAAACAGCAGTGGTCTATGCCTTTCTCAACTTTGAGAGGCCCCACCCACAGGGAAGACCAGATTCTTGGTAACACAGTCTTCTTGAAACATCTACAAGTGAATTTGCATAAAATGGAGAACATTCCTTTCTCAAAGTGACTGAAATGCTTGCCTCTACTGCCCAGAGGACTCCCCCCCCCCCCGCCACCCCCCCCCCCCCCGCCCCCGTACATAACCAGGAAGCCAAATCAACATTTGAGAATTTGTTGCTTGGTGGTCAACAATGAAAGCACATGAGGTGAATTTCTTATCATGGGGGGTCATCTCTGGAAATCACAAAGCGCCCACTCCTCACATTCATTTCCCCACGCTACATTCTGCTGGACAGTCACGCCAAAGATGGCCTTTCTCCTTGGGCTCCATTCCCATCTACACCCTATTCTGTCCACGCATCCTTTCTTTGGACGTTAAAGTCCAGCAAAGTAACTGTTCCAGGGGACCTGAAGACGTCCGGTGTTTTTCCCATCACATGTGGATTTAACCTTTTTGGTTTAATTTTCTGAGAGAAAACTCACTTCCAAGCCCCAGGGTGAACCTCTCTGCAGGCTCCACACACTCCCAATATGCATGGTACAAAGTAGACACTGTGCCTGACCTTGAGGATTTACCAAACTAAAATGGTAGGTTAAGCCAAGAAACCTGCCCTAAACAGATAAATTGGAAGCAGCATGGTTTGGTGGAGAGAACCATGATTTAACAGCATAGACTCTCATTCCAACCCTGTCGTGTGATTTTGGGAGAGACACTTACACTCCTGTATTGAAAATGGTAGGCCTGAGGTGGGAGGTGGTTCAGAAAACCTCTCATGACCGAAACCCACTCATTCACTGATTCATTCATTCATTCATCATATAGGAATTAGCACCTCCTGTGTATCAGAGAATGAGTCACAACCAAATGGCAAGATAAGTAATACATGATTCCTGCCTTCAGGGAACTTTCAATCTATAACTTACAGCTCTAAAATCTCGCTCTTCAAAATACAATGATAATCAGAAAACTTATTAGCACAGGGTGGTCAGCCATGTTAATAAGGCCACATGCTACTGAGAAGGTCTTCCACAGTGCAGTCAGATGGTCCTAGGTTCAAGTTCAGTTCCATGACCTTGGGCAAGTTCCCTTATCCCTTCCAGTCTCCATTTCCTTGTCCCTAGAATGGGCATAATAAGATCTGCTTTGAAGTGTTGGGAGGATTAGAGATAAAATATACAAAGTATCCCACACATAGTTAGCATTTAATAAACCATCCTCCCACTTTCACTCTTAACCCTCAACATCCATTCTCCAAGAAGCTAGATTGTTCTCTTATAAATGTAAATCATGTCATATCACCTAGTATCCTTCCATGTGCCCCCTCAAATACATAGATTCCCGACTCTGTATTGTGGCCTACGGGCCCTGCATCTGCATGATCTGGCCTCTGCCTTCTCCCTGCTCTGTCTCCTCCCTATCCCCTCACTGCTCCCTCCAAGAGACCACATACCTCCTCTCTGTTTTCTCAAATAAGGTAAGTTTGTCCCCACCTCGGGGCCTTTGCTCTCTGCATTTTCTGAAGAGTTATTAGTTTCTCAGCAATCAGGTATCAGCTCAAATGCCACATTGTCAAAGAGGCGTTTCCTGGCCATACATCTCCCAGTTCAGTCCCTCTATCACATTTTCTTGTTTACTTTTATACCACCAGCCTCTAATTTTCTTTTTTATTTCCTTGTGTATTGTCTGCCCTACCTCCCTCAAGAATGTAAATTCCCCAGAGGTAGATTCCTTGTGTCTCTTATTCACTACATCCCCAAAACTGAGGCAGTGCCTGGCATATAACAGGTGCTTGATAAACATGCTCTGAATTTATGTTGTAAAAATTACCATTATCATCTCGTGGTTGGAATTTATCTTCCACAGATAATGTCTGAATCTTGAGCCAAAAGAGGGAACTAGTTTCATGTCTGAAACACAAAGCTGAGAAGAATGTGTGGAAAACTCAGGAATCGGGAGGTAGGAGGGTATGAGCTCTGAGAGGCATTTTAATACAATATAAAGAGTTCTGGATTTGGAGTAAGAAGTCTGAATTCTAGGCCTAATTTTACCAGGAGCTACCTCTATTCCTTAACTTCTCAGGCCTTCATTTCTTCATATGTGTAAGAAAGAAAAGGTTGAACTAACTAGGCCTTTCCATGCCTTTAGGACAGGGCCACTTTGGGAAGCCCAGAAGCATATGCGTGAGATGCTAAAGGAAAGCAGCTGAGAAGGGAGTGATGGGTGAGCCCCTCTCCGTGCAGAACCACTCAGATCCTATGACTGATCCACTCCATGGCCAGACTGTCCCTCACCACACTGCTTCCCAGGCAGGGCCTGGTGGACGGCCGCTGCTCACAAGGTATTGGCTGAATGAAGGAATGTCCTCTGGAACCACAGGGAGGAGGAAGTGACAACTCAGTGACTCAGAAGAAAGGACCGCTGAGTCACCAAGCCACTTCCTGTCTTGCTCAGTGTCCTTCCATGGTGGGAAGGTGGCAAAGAGCTTAAGCTCTAGTGGGTCCAGATGCAATGATATTACAAAGGGAAGGCCTTCAGGGTCAGGGGTTGGGGGAGGAGGGGAGGAAATGAAACAGTCACTTAACTTTTGAGTTCTCTGCAGCCAACCCTAACATACAACTAAATGATCATACAGCCTGATTCCTTTTTCAGAGTAATAAAATCAGTCTCTAGAATGTCAGCTATAAAAGGGGCTCTATCAGCTATCTGGTCCTGTGTAACAAACCACCACTTGGTTGGTTAAAGCAACAACCATTGTATTTGCTCACAGTTCTGTTGGTCAGCAGTTTTGGCTGGGCTCAGCGCAGTGGTTCCTCTGCTGCTCTTGTCTGGGGTGGGTCATGTGACTATTCCTCTGGCAGCTCAGCTGGGGTTGGATGGTCCAAGATGGCCTCTTTCACATTGCCTGCTGGTTGGTGCCGGCTGCTGGCTGATCCTCTCTGTTCACGTGAGCTTTCCTCCCCAAAAAGGCTGGCCTAGGCTTGCTCACACGGCCACAGCATCATTCCAAGAGAGTGACAGCGGAAGCTGCAAGGCCTCTTAATGCTTAGACTCAAACAGAATGTCACTTGTACTGCTTTCTATTAATGCAAGTCAAAGGGCTAGCCCACTTTCAAGGGGAGAGGAAATAGATTCTACCTCTTTTTTTTTTTTTTTTTAATAAATTTATTTATTTTATTTTTTGGCCGTGTTGGGTCTTCGTTGCTGTGCGTGGGCTTTCTCTAGTTGCGGCGAGCGGGGGCTGCTCTTCGTTGCGGTGTGCAGGCTTCTCATTGCGGTGGCCTCTCTTGTTGCGGAGCACGGGCTCCAGGCACGCGGGCTTCAGCAGATGTGGTGCGCGGGCTTCAGTAGTTGTGGCGCACGGGCTTAGTTATTCCGCGGCATGTGGGATCTTCCCGGACCAGGGCTCGAACACGTGTCCCCTGCATTGGCAGGCAGATTCTTAACCACTGTGCCACCAGGGAAGCCCTAGATTCTACCTCTTGATAGGAGAAAAAGCAAAGTCATGTTGTGAAGGACGTGAACAGGCAGGGATGGGAGAAATTGTGGCCATCCTTGCAAACAATCTACTGCAAAGACCCAGAGGCTCATGTAGGCCTCTCATTATACAAATGAGAAGACTCCAACACACACAGGCTAAGTGACTTGGTCAAGTTCAGAGAGTCAGTGGCACATCCAGAATGGGAACCCAGGTCTCCTGCGGCTCAGTTCAATGTTTTCATACTTCAAAGACCTCTTCCACCTATAGTGTCTATCTTCTTTATCCAAACCTAGTGACAGAGCCAGTCTTTGGAGCTACCCCACTTCTCAGGCTTCCTCCTCTGGATTAGCTGACCGGTACAATCACAGATATAGGAACAGAGCACCAAAGGCTGGCTGCAGCTGCCTTTGTTCTGTGCGTCTCCTTAATAGGAAGGGAGACTCCACTCCATCTTCTGGCCTCCTGAGAGCTTGCCAGGCTCCCAGGCCATAGCTAGATTTGACAGCAAAATCTCATTTCACTGGGTTCTGTTACAGCCATTTAATAAGACAGTGCTTTGTAGCTGTGGTAGTTTTTAAAGCAATATGTCTCTAGTATGTCTTGCAAGGGTACTAAACCAATCTGTTAGACACAATACAATTATCAAGAATTAGTTCATCAGAATAGCTTCTGAAAGTGAAGACTAGAAGGAACAACAATAATCATCTAATATTTATTGAGCTTTAACTACATCCAGGCACTGGGCTCAGCATCTGCACGTACTAGCTCATTTAATTCTCATAACCACCACGTGACACAGGTCTTATTGCTATCCCCATTCCTAAAACTGGTCTCTTAAATGTCACCTTAGTGTCCAATTGCCAAATCCAAGGTCTTATTTGCAACCTTTAACCTTTTCAACTCTGCATAATTTGAAAATACTCGTTTATTCATTCATCCCTACATTCATTCTATTAGGCGATAAGACCTGGTCCAGATGTAGGCGATAGAGCAATAAACAGGTCAGAAACATTTCTTGCCCCGACAGACCTTCCTGTCTAGTGGGATGGACAGGCACTGAGTAAGCAGCAGCCCGCAGGATGGGTGTTACGAAGAGAGATCTGGGGAAGGACTCTGAAAGGTGAGTCTCTCTCCCCTTGGTTTCTGGGAGTTGCACCTCTCCAGATTCTAGTTCCTATTCCTCTGACCACCCCTTTGCTGATTCCCAGCGTTTGGAGCTTGTCTTCTCCCCTTCTGGCTTTCTATGCTTTCCCTGGGAGCTCTCCTAAAAGCTCGTGGCTTCAACACCTGCTGAGGATTCCCAAACTAGCTCTCCAGTCACATCAGCATTCCAGCTCCCTATGGATGTCGTAATCGACATATCCAGAATCGTGCCTCGGGCCATTCCTAACCCCTTGCTGATATTTTTAGTTATGCCTTCACCCACCCCAGCCTTTTCAGCCAGCTGCAATCCCATTCACCTTCAGGGCACAGCCCACAGCCAGCTCCTCCAGACAGTCTACCCCACCCTCTCCAGGTGGAGCCAGTCACTTCTTTCTCTGAACTCACGTATTTCCCCCTGGCTACTCCCATACTTATCACCTGAGAGAATAATTAGCTTTGTCTGTGCCTGTCTCCTCTGCTAGACTGTGTGTTCCCTGAAGGCAGGGTCCAGGACTCGTTCATCTACATGCCCTATGTTTTGCAGAGCAGTAAAAGCCCAAATACCATTTATTGAACCGTTGAACTCAATTTGGATCTAGGAAACTCTTCCAATTTCCCAGTCGAAGGCAGTGCTTTTTAATGTGACCACAACACTTCCGTTAGCGATTCTGTTACGGTTAGCTGAGCGTACCTGGCTCAATCACGAGATTGCTGGCAATCTCTTTGCACATTTTATTTGTCTTTTGTCCACCAACAGCCTCCAGTACCAGTCATATAATGAAAATGTTTGTGGTCCAGAATCATTCCATTGCCTTGGTCCATCCTTGGTCAAAGTTCATTCATTAATTCACCCATGTGTTCATGTACTTATTGAACAAGCACTAACTGAGGGCCTTATCTGAGCCAGGCATTACTCAAGGCAAACCCTGCCCTCAAGAAATTTAAATTTTAGTGGAGGACATGGACAGTAAACAAGCAAATAAATAAGTAAACAAGGAAATATCAGATTGATAAGTGCTACGAAAGGAATAAACAGGGAGATAAGATAGCAGAAGGGGTGGCATTTTGGGTAGAAGGCACAAAGAAGTCCAGAAGAGACTTGAGGAGGGGAACAGGGAGGGTAACAGTCCTGACACAGGCAGAAAAAAAAGGGGCATACTGAGAAATTGAAAGGAGCACACGTGCCTTGGGTGGAATGAACACGTGGAGCCTGATGCAGGTAAGCAGGGGCCAGGGCACCAGGAGTCCTGCAGGCACGGAAGGACTTCTGATTTTATTAAAAGCAAAATGGGGAACCATTAAGGGATTTTATGCAGAGGAGAGACACAGTATGATTTATTTTGTAAAAACAGTTCTCTAAAAAAAATGTAGGCAGGACAGAGTGAGAGCAGAAAGCCCAGTTACAAGATTGTTACAATGGTGCAGATTAAGTTTACTGCTGGTTAGAGCAGGCGCTGGCCTCACAGAGGGAGAGAAGGTGACTCCTATAGACACCAGGCTTGAGTCTGTCTGCTCTTGCTACTTCTGGGAACCATCTACCCAGCCAGGAGAGTTCTTAGCGATGCCACTGCATGCCGGGGGCCCAGAAAAAATCCACATGGGGTGGGCGAGAGGTACCCAGAGCTGGCCGGGAGCCCACGTCCTCTGGTCTCTGTCTCCTTGGCCCCGTTTTTTTCTGGCTCAGCCCCATAAGAAGGAGAGCCCTGCTTCTGTGCCAGCCCTTCAGAGGTTTGGAGAGATTGGAAGGGCACAGGAATGCCTGAAAGCCGACACTGCTGCGGGATTTGGCAGGTGTGGGCAGCAGTGGTGGTCGTCTGGGCACCTACCAGCCGCCTTAGCTGTAGATCCCTCCTCCATTTTCCTAGGCTGCTGTCCTATCTTGACTTACTCTCAGACTCTCTCTAAATGTTCACTGTTGCCCTGACTGCTAAAATACAGTTCGTTAATGTTGTTTTTTCCCCACAAAACCAAGGAGTGTTTTAAAATCAATTAAACAGAGTTGAAGTGCACCTGCCAACTGTTAAGAGCTGCTAAAAGGTGCCCAGTGCCACTGGCCTCACCCTCCCTGCTCCTCCAGGGACCAGCCTCCTTCCTCCTGGGGACCTGGTGCTCTCCCCTGCTTACCTAACTCCTCCTTTAAATCTCAGCTCTAATATCACTTCCTTCTCAAGCCGTCCCTGAGGGCTGCCCGCCAGTCTCTGTGCCCTGATTAAATGCACTTTAAGCACTAGGGACTTTTCATGGGACTCAACGGTAATTATAATTACATACTTACTCAGCAGGGTGGAAATATACACACTACAGTTCAGGTTTTCTTTTCCTTCTTTTTTTTTCTTAAAGGTCGCTTAAATTTTTAATTTTTACAACTAGTCTCCCATTCCTGCTGATGGTGGGGAGGAAAAAAAACCCTTCAACTTGCCAATGGAAGGTAATAGCCTCTTCTGGTTTAAAACCATCTGTTTCCCTCCAATAATCAGTTACTTCAAGGTTGACGCTATCAGGGATTCTCCCTTCCCTCCCAAATGCTTTGCCCGCTGGTCCTCCTTCCCAAGGTGGGGCCTGGCTGCAGGGAGGGGTGGGTCAGGGGGCCTCAGGGCACTGGGCAGGGCCCAGGTGGGCTGCCCTAGGCTGAGGAGGGTCCCTCCCCACCTGGCTGTCAGCCCCCCGGCAGCCACACCCCAGGACACACCCCGCCTTGCACACACCCAGCTCCGGGAGACCCCAGGGATCCCCTCCTGCCCACCACACACCCAGCTCAGCTCTTGCTGGCCCCCGGTCCCACCAGGACACCTTGGACACCATGTACACCCCCAGTGCCTCCACGCCTGTGATTTGGGGGGTCAGCTCCACCCTCCAGCCCTCGACTGCCAGGCCACGTCTTAGTTTGCTTGAGAGCTCACAGTCTTGGCCTCCTCTTGGGGAACTTCTATTTCCCCTGCATGCCACACACAGGCCAAGAGGAAATGGGGGGCAATCTAGGGCCCCTTGCTGCAGAAACCCCACCACCACCATTTTGACTCTGCTGTGATGAGGAGCCTGGAGAGGGCTTCCTCTAAGTTCCGAGCAGAAAGCAGAGCCCAGTCTCCTCTGATCTGACTCCCTCTCTGTGCCACCTGGACTTTTCTCATCCCTGCCTGGATGTTTGTTCAGGATGAAGGGACCCAAGTCTTTTTCTCCCTCCATCCTCCTCCTCCTGGTGGAACAGAGCTTTTCCCTTCTCTTCCAGTCTTGCCGGATCCTGCGACCCTGTGATATGGTCTCCGTAGACTCACAGTGTGAGCCCCTGAAGCCCATGATCCAGGTTTGCCTCTCCATGTGTAAAGGCAAGCTTTGGAAATTAACCTTCACCTCCTACCCCCTCACATACACACACCTGCCCCCCAACTTACACCTTTTCTTTCTCCCACAAAGCCTGCCTTTTGGGATTATTGTCTTGTGGATCTAAAAATTGAGCATGAGCCTCAAGGCTGGGCAGTGACTTCTTTCTCCTAGCTGGCATCCACCCTCTCTGAATTCATCCATTCACGGACAGGGGCTACATAGTTTTCAGGAAACAAAAAGCACCTCAGCATAATGTTTTGAAAAATAACTTCCTATTATAGTAGTTTGTGTGATTCTTTGCTGCAGGTCTACCTCTACAACTCTTTGCTCAGCCCTGTTTTCTTTGTGACTAATGCATGTCCATGTGACTAACATATTTTGTCACGTGATTTAAGTGAATGGTTTTACTTTATAATAATCATAAAATGTCAAAATTGCCAGGGACCATACAGATCATTTAGTCCAATGCCTTTATTTTAGGACAAGGAACTTAAGGCCAGGGTGATTAAATTTATTGTTCAAAGTCACACAAATAATGCCAGGTGTGGATCTTGAATCTCTAATTCTTCTATCCTCAATTTATTCCTTCCCCAATTCACCCAACTGGCTTTGCATCAGATTTCACTTGCCTCTGTCTCCTAAGCCAAATTTATATAATTTCATAGAGAACTAGTTGTCTCAATCGACTAGTTTATGGAGATAAACCCTCTTCCCCCTTCTCGTTTTCTTCATCGGGCAGACAGATACATAGATATGTCATTTTCAGAATGGAAATAGTTTAAAGTTTTATGATTACAAAAATCAAACATTCTCATTATAATACAAAACTGTAAGGAAATATTTACACTGTGTTCCTAGCATTTAGCGTAGTGCCAGTAAACACTGAATTCTTGTTGAATGAATATTAATGAAGCAAATAAAAACCACGTATAATTGTGCTACCCAGAAATAATGATTATTTATTCAGTGTATATGCTTCATTGTACATGCTTTCTATTTGTACACATATACACATCATAAAAAATAGAATTAGATATTTATTTTTCTCTTATCAGATTCTTTAAACACACCAAAACATATTTTAAAAAGTAATGGCCCATTCAAGAAGGTCACCTTGGGAGACTATGCTCTTATTTTAAAGACGTTATTGTTGCTAATACACTTATGGAATTGCCTTCCAAGATTGCTGCTAATTATTTTATTCCCAGTATGAACAAATATTCATCCTTTAATGGATTTTACTTTGGAACAGAGATATTATTTGAATAACAGTGAAAAAAGTGGGTGTTACTGTTTTGGATCAAAAACAAGACGTGAATATGAAATAATGAGATTGGCTTTTACTGTGTGACTCACAAATTGCTTTGAAGATTAGCCCCCATAGGGAATCCCAAGATATTTCTAGCGGGGGCATCATGGGAAAAGGGGCGTATCTTCCAAGGGGGTCACTCAGCAGGTTTGCATCTGAATGTAAAAATTCCGGTAGATGAGTTTTAAAAGACAACCATATTGGTTTATAGTAATATTTTGTATAATATTGGGCTTTTATAGAAAATTATTTGTAGTTGCAGGGAATTTAGCTTAATAATCAGGTTGTTTTGTTTTTAAGTAGAAATTTGAGGTCTTATATGATTTGGACTTGAGGGGATCAAGGATTTTCTTCCCAGTTGTTAAAAGCTTTCTCCAGTAGTTGCTTTAAATTTGCCCATGATTGCTTCATTTCTCTCCTCACTGTTATCTTTTAATTTTTTGGTACTTAGTAACAATTCACAAGAGACAATAAGCTCCGCACATACTTCTGCATCCTAATATATGTGTTATCAGAGCAAAAGTACATCCTATTTTTAGGAAGAGTCTAGTTGACGGGCCAGGCAGGTCACATAAATTAGTGAAGAGGGCTGAAGAGGGCTGTCTGTAAGAAAACAACAGTGTCAGCCTGATGACAAATGGCAAACGATGGTCAGCCTCTGTGTTGGAAGGCAATAGGGAGTGGTGGGGACTGGGGAAAGTCAAAGAACACATTCCCATGGAAAGGGAGCTGATTTTTGCCACAGGGGAATATAAGCTCAGGGTTATTAGAACTTCTGATTTTTAATTCTGACAAGCTGGGAATCTGGCTTTTTATCTTATCTCTCTTGATTTTTAAATGTCAGTAAATAATTCAAGCATACCAATCAAGAACTCTTACTCTGGAGCCAGACAGCTTGGGTTCAGATTCCGCCTCTGCCATTTATTAATTAACTGTGCCACTTTAGGCAAGTTACTCAGCCTCTCTGTGCCTTGGTTTTCTCATCTGTAAAATGGGGCTGGTCGTAATAGTTTTGATGTGACGATTAAGTGAGTTAATACATGGAAAGTGTATACTTGCCTGGTGTGTAGTTAGTGCTACAGAAATGTTACCTTTTGCTATTTAAAATGAGAAATCACTGTATGGGCTTAATAAAACACATCTGCAGGCACCCACAGACTTCCAGTTTGGGTGCTCTGGTCTAGAATCAGGAAAGAAAGCTTCTGTAACCTAAGACAGTTTGCATAAAATTATACTCACCATCTCAGCATACTCCAAAGCACACTAAGTCTTTGAAATAGACTGTGAAGGTCAACTGACCCTTAGTAACTCTCCAATTTGCTGGTGAACACAGCTGTCTCAGTAGTCACTCAGCTGGCCCACAGGAGTGGGAGACCTTTCCATTTTACCTGGGCAGGCTCTATAGGTACGGCTGTTTAAGTTGTTAACATATTAAAACACTTCCATACTGGTCCATAAATGCTGTCCTAGCCAACTGCATCTATGACTTGGCTACCCTGGTGACCTCAGCCTCTCCCCCAGTGGCCTCTGTCCCTCGGTCCCTGCTTCCGCTCCGTGGACCGGCGTCTGTCCTGATTGGTTAGCGTCCACACCATACCAGTTGTGAAATATTTTGTTTACCACCTCTGTGCTTAGGTGCAGCAAAGCCAAATAAGTTGCAGATTCAACTTTCATTCATTCAACTTTCATTTAATGAAAAGTTTTGTTCTGCTAAAACTTGTTATTTAACCTCTCTGAGCCTTAGTTTCCTTGTCTGTAAAATGGGGATAATATTAGTAACTGCTTCTTGAGTTGTGATACATGAGAGAATCCATGTAAAATGCTTAGCACGGGGCCTGAAACATGGCAACCCCCCCACACACCATAAATGCTACTAGGCTATTAATTTAGGTACTCTAACAGAAGGCCATGCCTTGAATCCCTTTGACCCTTGGGAAGACTTCATCTGGCTTACTATTCAAGGCCTATGGATTTATAACTCTATATGTTAAATCACTAACCATTAGAGAAATGCAAATCAAAACTGCCATGAGGTATCACCTCACACTGGTCAGAATGGCCATCATCAAAAAGTCTACAAACAACAAATGCTGGAGAGGGTGTGGAGAAAAGGGAACCCTCTTGCACTGTTGGTGGGAATGTAAATTGATACAGCCACTATGGAGAATAGTACGGAGGTTCCTTAAAAAACTAAAAATAGAACTACCATACGACCCAGCAATCCCACTACTGGGCATATACCCTGAGAAAACCATAATTCAAAAAGAGTCATGTACCACAATGTTCATTGCAGCTCTATTTACAATAGCCAGGACATGGAAGCAACCTAAGTGTCCATCGACAGATGAATGGATAAAGAAGATGTGGCACATATATACAATGGAATATTCCTCAGCCATAAAAAGAAACGAAATTGAGTTATTTGTAGTGAGGTGGATGGACCTATAAACTGTCATACCGAGTGAAGTAAGTCAGAAAGAGAAAAACAAATACTGTATGCTAACACATATGGAATCTAAAAAACAAAAAACAAAACAAAAGAACAGGTTCTGAAGAACCTAGATGCAGGACAGGAATAAAGACGCAGACGTAGAGAATGGACTTGAGGACACGGGGAGGGGGAAGGGTAAGCTGGGACGAAGTGAGAGAGTGGCATGGACATATATACACTACCAAACATGAAATAGATAGCTAGTGGGAAGCAGCCGCATAGCACAGGGAGATCAGCTCTGTGCTTTGTGACCACCTAGAGGGGTGGGATAGGGAGGGTAGGATAGGGAGAGTTGGAGGGACATGCAAGAGGGAAGGGATATGGGGATATATGTATACGTATAGCTGATTCACTTTGTTGTACAGCAGAAATGAACACAACATTGTAAAGCAATTATACTCCGATAAAGATGTTAAAAAAAAAACTCTGTACGTTAAAAAAATCTTAACACAATTAAATATAAATAATATCAATAAAATTCTATTTTATTTATTATTATAGATTACAGAAGCATATAAACACATTATAAATCATTTGGCCAATAAAGAGGATGGAAAAAAATCTAATATCTCACCAATCTAGAATATCAGCTTCTAAACAGCATATTTAAACATGATTAAGAAGAACTTTTCAAGTGATTCAAGTACAACTTGACACCTTTCTGACATTTGGCTGGACTGTTAGCCCCCTGAGGGCAGGGTCATGTCCATCTTGGTCACTGCTGTGTCCTCAGCACCTGTAGAGTGCCTGGCCATGATCAGCACTTAATAAATATTTATTGAATGATGCTTGAACGCTAAGTGAATGAATGAATGAAGACTGGGGAAAAAGCAGAACAAGAGAGCCCAGGGGAGACCCAGGCTGGGCACCTGCTCATCTTGGAGTATGGTAGACCTGACTCCACAGGTAGCTGCACCCCTGCTGGGCCCGGTGGGGAACAGAGCACGGGGCTGTCTCTCTCCTGGCTCATTGTCCTTAGCATAACTCTTGCTGCTTCCAGCCCCATTTCATATCCTGTCTCTGATTAGAAGGGCCCTTCCTCCCTCCCACTGCTTCCCTTCAGTGGGAATTAATGCCCTCCTGGGACCTATATGGGACTTTAGGCTCAGGTCAGTTGAGACTCAAAGACCCTTACACCATGTCTCTCTCTGAGTAGCTGCTAATTTAGAGCAGCAGGCCCTAGACTGTTGGTTTCTAGAGATAAGAGACTGCTTTGTACATCATCACATTCAGGGCTGTTATTTAGCGTTCATGCACCGGCACAGCTGTAGTGGTTACTAAAATATTGAAATGCACTAAGCAACTAAAGGGTTAACACCTGGCACAGGGGTGGGGGATCTCCAGCAGAATGTCCAGCAAGGTCTCCAAGAGCCAATGTCTTGCTGTGAAATGTATTGAAAACCACCCCTGATTGTCCTTAAAATGTAACCCAGTGCCTGGCACCTTATTCTATAAATGAAAAAATACGTACATGAATGAGTGAATGAATGCATGGAGGGATGTAGGTAATGGTTGTTCCAGAAATTTGTGTTGCATGAAGGAGTTCTCCATCAACTGTTTTCTGAAAATGCAGGTACTCCTTCCACGCCGCAGAGCATTCTGAGCACATCTTAACCAGCATTTTAAACTGCTTTCAGAAGTCAAGGTCACCCTCATACTTGTACCTGGGCTTTTACATAACACACGTCAATCACCTGTCTGGGGCAACTGTCAGAAAAGCTTTCTGTTTTGAGTAACACATTCCGAGCGCAAGCCATATTTTGCTTTACATACTTAAGTGAAGAATTGGTCCCTGGCAGAACATAATGCAAATCATTTGTTCTGGAAAAAGCAATTCAGAAAAAGATATCACCTAAAAAGCTAGAGCAACCCACTCAGAACTCTCTCCTCTGATGGGCTGTGAAAGATACTTGTGCTTAAGAGCTATTGGGGGGTGGGGGAGATCAGAGGTGCTTTAATTTCCCATAATGGCATCTTCTAGAAAGTCTTTCTATTCACTGTAACCATTTGCTTCTGCAATGTGTGATTGGTCCCATCTGAGAAGTAACAAATGCTCCTTTTAGTGTCTGGCAGCCCCCATTAGAGACAGTTTGTAAGTGACTTCTACAATTCCTAGCCAAGTTGAAGACATTTCAATCAGTGGGAAAAGTAGAGAGAAACTCCTTACACATCAGACGTTGCCCTTGGGAAGACCCTTTCCCTCAAGCCCCCAAGCAGGGAATGGGTAACAGTTTTCCATCGTTCTTTGTCACCCATCTCTGTAGCTTGAGGCAAAGGGGAGTCATTTTGGTTTCACACACAGGTACTAGGAATAGGGGGAGTGGACCCCCCCCCAAAGCTGCTCTCTCTTTTTATCTTGGCCCTTTTCTTTCACACTTAACCATGGTATCACTGCTCCCTGTTCGAGCTGTGGTTTTCATAACTCAAGCCTAAAGCCAGGAGCCATGTGGCCTCAGGAGGGGTCCAGAGATTCTTGTGGTAGCTTCTTCTGAGCCCTGGTAGGTAGAGGACAGCAGGGGGGTGGGGAGAGAAAATTCCAGCCCTCACTACCATGGCGATAGAGCTCTTCTCACATCAGTTAGCAGTGTGTCTCTTGTGGCACGTCTCTGGCCAAAACTGGGGAGCCAAGCCCAAGCCCTTGCCTTGTTGTGGGAAGCAGCGATTTGGCCACTTTCACCTTTCGTTCAAAGCTTCCTAAAAGGGAGCCACCCCATCCCACACGGGACTTCAGGGAAGCCGTGCCCTCCCCAGAAATGACAAATGGAAAAGACAGAACAGACTCCAGCCAGGCCAGGATACAGTCTCTGGAAAGAGGTTGTTTTTGTCTCCAGTGCCACAGAAAACACATCCTCTTAACTTATTAAGTAGGGAAACAGCACAATCACACACGCTGGAGGTTACCAAGGTGAACAGAATCCGAGATTAAAATCTGCCAGCCCAGTGGCGCGTGGAAGCATGGAAGGCCCAGAGAGGAAATCTAGTTCACGATTGGTAAATTTTTTTGGATGCTGTTTATGTTTGAATTTTTCTCTGTTTTCCTGTAGAAACTTCCGTACCCTCTTCCTGTGTCCCTGCAAAAGGCCTGGACAATGCAGTCCCAGCACTGCTGTAGGACATGGGCGGGGTCCCACCTTCCTCCTTCCTGCAGGGATATCCTTTCCTATAGAAGAGGTAAGAATGTAAGGTTCATGTGAAAATGTGATTATATTCCTTATCTCAGTCATTTCGTGATTTGCTGTTCGGTGACAATAAGTCAGCCTGGCCACATTCACAATAGAAGTGGCCCCAGTTCCTAGTTTTGGCTCCTGCTGTTTTCTCAGCTGAAGAGGGCAAACGGCTGTTAAAAACGCGGCTTGTTTTCCAGGATCTTATCAAGAGTTCATGTCTAAGGCCAGAAAGAGAAGGGAGGGCTCCATTTTTTTTTCCCTCTCCTCATTGTTTCCAACTGAATTGGCAGGAAATGGGAGTCCTCTACCTGTCCCTCTTGGGAGCAAAACTGATTCGATTCCATGTTTCAGATGTATCCGCTACCACCAGAAGTTGGGGACATTTCCGCTTACCCCAAAACAAATGTGTCCTGCATTTACACAAATGACATCTTTCAAAATTGGAAATGAATCAAACCTCAGTGGAGAGCTTTGGGCTTGGTGATTGCCATAGATTGCCTCCCAACATCTCAGATTTGTTTTATTTTCTCATTGACCCCTTGATAAAGTGCCTTTTGGGGCTGTAGACCTTGACTGACTCTAACAAGTGTGCAAGTGTGTGTGTGTGTGTGTGTGCGCGCGCATGTGTACTGTGGATGGCATAGACACTCAGAGAATTGAAATCCTTCATACCGGGTTTTGCATCGGTTAAGACGGTTCACGTTAATAGCTGCCTGAGTGCATACATGACAGACGGGGCAACGTAGAATCCAGACAGAAGAGAAGTCAGTTTCTCAAGAATCATGGTGTGTTTGTAGTTGACCCAGTATTTTCCATTTAACCCAGTTCAGCCAATTCAGTCAATCTGGATAAGATTCAAGGTTCATCTAGATGCTGCATTTCATATAAAATCAACCTCAGATGATTATATTTTAAGGGAATTGGTTGTTTTACTGCCTATAGATAAACTTTAAACATAGGAATTATATAAACCACAGTATTCCATAAACAGAAGAATCTTTCAATGTCAACCTTTCACCTTGGAGCTTCGACACAGAACCTGGACCGCTCCTAGATGGAGTCATGAAACAATCCACTTTTAACTACCCTCAGGAGCATAGGAACCGGAGAAAGCAATTTGAACCCCCTCTAGTGGGGTCTTGGTTTTCCCAGGCCTCATCGTCCTCAGTCCAGGGCCCTGCTTCTGATCAAAGAGACTCTCCCCCACCCAGTCTTGTTCTGGAACTTCCAGCTCCTTTTGCTATGTGAGGATATTTGCAGGTAGGGAGAAACTTTCCTGACTCTCTTCCTGTGGGTCCCAGGTGGCCCATAGGGCAGTGCTCAGCCCGGGGTACCCAACTGACGTTTCAGATACAGAAGTCCAATTGATCTGCCAAGAGCTACCCCAGAGAGTTTTTCCATCCAAGTGAGGCAAGCAACTTTAGATCAGCCTCCAAGGGATTAGATTTGTGGGAGAAAAATACTTAACATCCTTGTATTGTATTAACCGATGCTTCCCCCCAATTCCCACATTTCCTTTCTCTCCTTGGTGCTTCCCTCATGTCCCTACTCCCTTTGAAGCAGTTGGGCTCTTCTGTGCTGACCGCCTCAGAGAAAGGATGTTACAGTGGAAAACAGAGCCGGGAAAAGATTCTTCCTGACTTTGGAGTTTCAAAAGCCTAGGTAGGCCATTAGGGAAATGAAAAAGACCCACAGAGAGGACAAAACATTTGGCAGAAATATCATGAGTGAGAACAAAATTCCTCACCAGCCCTACAAAATGAGCTCCAAGAATTGGGGAGAACCAGAGGGGAGAGAAAAACTGCTGGGGTCTGGGAAAAAGAGCGCCCAATCTGAAGGGACTCCAGGGGCATGAGCAGAAACAGCTTCCACAGACCACCCATTATCCACTCACATGACCCGTGCATCACCCATGCCCAGGGGCTACACTAGTTACTTTGTCCTTTGGCGTTCAGTGAAGACTTCTCGCTGACTCTTTAGCAGGAATAATAACTGACTGTGCCCCCAAGCTTGGCTGTGTTGTTGTAGTTGGACTTAGGCCATGTGATCAACCCAACATACAATATCTCAGGGCACTTTTAAGCGCCCAAGGAGGAGGGGGTCCTGGGGCACCTGGCAAGGTAGTGCTATGGAAGGAAAAGTCCCTTGTGTCTACAGTTGAAGGCTGAATGAAACCAGCTCAAGATTTTCCCTGAACAAAAATGGTGGTTAAGCTCCCCAAGTCCTCTCGGTTATATGACATTCTAGTTCTTTGAAAGGGAACCACACTGCTCTTCTATGTTGAAGAACTTTGGACTGTTTCCCACAGAGCTGGTCCAGTGATCTATTTGGGTGATTCTACCCTGTCTTGCATTCCAAGCCTCTGAACTAACCTCGAACTTGACCTCGATCTTGGATAACTGCCGGGTTTTCCAGGTTCTCATGCCCCTCACCCTAGAACCCTGCCCTCCCTGGTTCCCAGGCCAGGGTTTGTGCCACTTTCATCTCTTCCACTTCACTGGGGTGTCAGTCCCAATGCCCCAGCCACCCTCCTTCTCATGGGCACATCGATTGCACACCTAGAGGTTCCCTAACTTCTGTGACCCTCAGCTCCACCACACCTCATCTTCCCTAAGATGGAGTGAGTTACAGACAAAACGGAGTCCTCAGGGCCACACCATAAGTACCAGAAAGTGGAGGTTGTACCTGGAATGAGTCAAGGTTATACTAACAGAACCAGGTTGGGCCAGTGGCTGGCCTGGATCCGTTCTTATCAACATGGAGTTTCTCTCATGTGACTGGTGTGGTCAGACCATCCTAAGACCAAGCATACTCTCCTCTTCACTAGGGGGAGGGTAGTAGGGTGGCTTCAGACCCTAAGGAAAGGCTTCTCCTGTAATCTAGAGGTAAGGTCCAGAGGGCCACAGGATGGGCCTGCGGGAAAGTGTCAATAGCTGAGGTTTTAAACTAGAGAAGAAAGGGTACAGCCAAACCAGATAATTCTTCAATGTGAAAGTTCTCTGATCATGTCTACACTGAAAAGATGAACATGGAAAACATAAAGTAGAAGGAACACTTCCGGCTTATGTCACATACTTAGCACATTGTTCATCTTTGCACGTTCCCCTGCCCATCCCTGCTCCATAGAGATGAAGGCTTAATTTATGTTGATAAAGTGTTCTACAGGTCTCAGATGAACACTCTTATAAAACTTCAAGAATGAGCACCATTACTGACCCTAATTAGCCTGAAGTCAAGTGAGTATTAACTAGTTTTAAAGGTATAGGAATGTTGGTGTGTGTTTCAAAGGCTACAACTACCTGAGGGGAAGACATTAACCATGAAAGGAGATTTTTCATGGTGAAATTATAAAAGTATTCAGAGTTAAAAAAAAAAAAAAAAGGAGCAAACATCAAGGGATTATGAGCGACCATGAAAGCAGACTAGTTAGCAAAAACAAAGCAGTTCCTCCACCAAGGTGACAGTATGACTGATTTTTATGTAAGATTTTTCAGATCAAGTCTACTAAAAGATCTGTCGGCTCTGTGAACTTTCACTGTGGTGCCCTTCTCTGCATTGACTGCTGGCTGAAATTAATGGGGGTGTGGGTTGTGGGTGAAAAGCTCTTATTAAAATGCAGAACTTTTTGTGGTAAATTATGGTAGCTAGGAGTTTGTGGGGGGGGAGGGGAATGTTCTAGAACATTTCTTCTAGCAATTGCCCTAGCAATCATACCCATCTTTGGAGGCTCACTGCTTGTCTTCTAACCTTTAGTGACCTTGGGGCAAGTTATTTAACCTTTTTGTGCCTCAGTTTCCTCATCTGTAGGAAGGGAATAGTGAAAATGCCTACCTTATAAGGTTGGTATGAGGAAAAATGAGGTAATACATGGAAAGCACTGGTACATGGAAAATAGTACTAAGGAGTTGACTATAATTATTATGATTATCCTTGTTATAATTGTATTCTGCCCTTGGACAGGGAATCTGTTGGAGACTGAACAGGCTCTAAATAGGGCCCAAAGGAGGTCTAGGACTCAGGGAAGAGACAATGGAGAAGGAAAGATGCCAGGTGGAAGGAGAGTGGATCTGCTGTGAAGATTTTCTTGGACAGGTTTTCACCTATTCCAAAAGATTTTTCACACTATTCCACCTCATTTGAAGCCATTATCAAAATAGTATTTGGCCTATAGAACCAAACTGTTTGCAGCCATATTCAAGCCCTGTTTGTAGCCCAATATTTGGAAGCAACATGGGACACAACAGCATTATTTGGCCCTTCTCTCTCAGTTGTCATGGGATTTTCTGAAAAGGGTATTTTAGATAATGGAAAGGAGATGGATAGTAATAACATTTGTCAATTATTTCTAGCCCTCCTCCTGCTGGGCACATGATGGGATTACACTTCTGGTCCCCTTTGGGGCACTGGACGGGGTCAAGTGGCTAGTTCTGGCCCACGAGTCGTGAAAAGCAGTGAGGTGTGTCTCTTCCAGGCTGAAGCATTTAATAGCCAATGCAAGACCTACCAATCCTCTCCTTCCCTCTTGCTTGGAAGCCAGCAACTTTTGGAGGTGGTGACTGTTCATCAGCCTGCACTCCTCAATGACTCATCAGTGATGAGCGGAACCACCTCATTCCCACCCCCTTCCAACCGATCCCCAGTGAACATGAGAGAGAAATAGACTGTTATTGTTTAAAGCAGCTATTTAGGGGAGTATTTGTTACTGCAGCATAACCCCGTCTCTCGTGACTGATACAGATGTCTTTAGTGTAAAAAGCTACTTGTACACTGAAACAGTGAACTACAATAGTGAAAGTCCATCCGGACTACTGCCCCCAGGTAAATCTTTGTAAAATAAATCTTGTTTTATGAGATTCATCTTACAGCCTGGTATGAGATTCCAGGTCCTTGGCTTTGCTCCTCAGTCTCAAATTTGACTTTCTGTACTTCAGTAAAGAAACATTCTCAATTTAGACTGCACTCTTTTTTTAAAAAATTAATTAATTCATTCATTTATTTTTGGCTGTGTTGGGTCTTTCTTGCTGTGTGCGGGCCTTCTCTAGTTGTGGCAAGCGGGGGCTACTCTTCGTTGCGGTGCACGGGCTTCTCAGCACGGTGGCTTCTGTTGTTGCGGAGCATGGGCTCTAGGCACATGGGCTTCAGTAGTTGTGGCACGTGGGCTCAGTAGTTGTGGCTTGCAGGCTCTAGAGCGCAGGCTCAGTAGTTGTGGCACATGGGCTTAGCTGTTCCGTGGCATGTGGGATCTTCCCGGACCAGGGCTTGAACCCATGTCCCCTGCATTGGCAGGCGGATTATTAACCACTGCGCCACCAGGGAAGTCCTAGACTGCACTCTTTGTCATGGAACCTCAACAAGCCTTATTTATTCTCACCTCCCAGAGTATTCAAACTGTTTCCCTAACAAGAGCAGCTCTCACTACTGTTCTCTGCCTATTTAAATCCTATCCTTAGAGTGTAATTGTTACTATCTTTCCAGAGGGCAACTGGAAAATGACTACAAAACTTTAGAACATGATTATTGTGATATTATTAAACATAGATCCACAAATAAAATACAAGAGGGCCATGCAAGGACCAAAGATGACAACCCAAGATGGACCAAGGATTATGATGTACAACTGAGGTCCTTGCACATCAGTGTGGATAGTCTTTATTGGCCACAGTGTCACATCCAGGACCTTATCCTGCAGCTGCACTATCACAAGTGTGAAAAACTGCATCTCTGAGACATTCACTACACGGTGTTCATCATGGTGAGAAACTGGGAAAGCCTCAGTGGCCATCAATATGGCACTGACTGAGTTAATTACCATAGATCCATAAACTGATATGCTGAGCAAGTGTTAAAAGGGATAAAGTGGAGTAATATGTATTGACATAAACAGATAAGCATGACATATGGTTGTGTAAAAAAACTTGAAGAACAGTATATGTGGTATGATTTCGTTTATATTGCTGAATATATTTTACGTTCATAAAAGCTTTGGAAGGGTACTTACTAAACCAATAGCAGTGGCTACACCTATGGAGTAAGATTACTGGAGTGGAGTGGGGAACTCTTCCACTTTTTACTGTATTCCTGGACCTCTTACTTTTATGACAATAGTAATAACGGCTGTTGTTCACTGAGCACTTACTATGTGCCAGGATGCCACTAAGTTCATATGATAATCATCACAATGTGATGCCATGAAGAAAGTATTTTTATTCTCCTTATTCAATGGATGAGAAAACTGAAGGACAGAGAAGTGAAGCAATTCACTCAGAGTTAGTAAATGTCAGAGTCAGGATTTGAACCCAGGTAGTTTAGCTCCATGTTGTGTGCTCTTAATCACTGAACTACAATACAAACAAATAATTTTAAAAAGCCTGTTCTCCCTTCAAGACACAGTTCAACTCTCACTTCAGTGATGCAACCTCTGACCACATCAGCCATTCATTCATTCAACAAACATTTACTAAATACTTATTATGGTCAAAGGGTCCGTTTAGAATATTGAAAAGTATATAAGTCAAATAAACCACAATTCCTGCTATTTAAGAGCTTACTGTCTAGCAGGGGAAGATAAAGTGACCTCAGAAACTAGAACAGGAAATGCTAAGAGACAGAGACAAGATTCTCTAAGAGCTCAGAGAAAAAGAGAAGACACTTCCAACTCTGGAAGCAGAGGCAAGCCTTGAAGGCAAGAAGGGCATCAAGAAAAGCAAATCATTCTCTTTGGCTGGAGTGAGGGGGGGTAATAGACAATGCTGCAGAGATGGGGAGGGGAAGGACTTGACAGCCTGCTAAGGGTCATGGCCTTGGTTTGGGAGGAAATAAGACCCCATGAGAAAATTTGGAGTAGTTCAGTGATAGAATCAGAGAGCAACTGAATGATAATAGCAAATATTTAAAAAGTGTCAGACAGGATGCTAAATACTTTCACAGAGAGTAACTCATTAAATCCTCAGAACAACCCTAAGAGGAAATTACTAATACTTTCCCATTTTTACAGGGAGCTGAAATGACTGGCTAGTTGGGTAGCACAGCTGGGATTTGAACCCAAGGAGTTCGGGTCCAACGTTTGCACCTTTAACCACTTTATTTTACTACCTTTTGCTGGAGAAATCTCTCTGGTACCACTACTTGGGGTAGCTTGGGGGAGGAGAGAGCCTTAAGGCACAGGAAAGCTGGTTAGGAGGCTATTACAATCCTCCAGGCCACCACCCCAAACTCGCATAACATTTTGTCCAAAGTATTTATTTAGTCCTTTATTCTATTGTCGGCTTTTCTTATGTGTATTAGTGTTCTCAAGTGGATAAGAAACAATCCATTGCAGCACTATTTACAATAGCCAGGACATGGAAGCAACCCACATGTCTGTCGACAGATGAATGGGTAAAGAAGATAGGTACATATATACAATGGAATATTACTCAGCCATAAAAAGGAACGAAATTGGGTCATTTGTAGAGATGTGGATGGACCTAGAGAGTGTCATACAGAGTGAAGTAAGTCAGAAAGAGAAAAACAAATATCATATATTAACGCATATATGTGGAATCTAGAAAAATGGTGCAGATGAACCTATTTGAAGGGCAGGAATAGAGACACAGACGCAGGGAATGGATGTGTGGACATGGGGGTAGGAAGGGGGGTGGAATGAATTTGGAGGTTAGGATTGACATATATACACTACCATGTGTAAAACAGATAGCTAGTGGGAACCTGCTGTATAGCGCAGGGAGCTCAGCTCAGTGCTCTGAGGTGACCTAGATGGGGGAGATCGGGATGGGGGGGTGGGAGGGAGGTCCAAGAGGGAGGGGATATAGGTATACGTATAGCTGATTCACTTCGTTGTACAGCAGAAACTAACACAACATTGTAAAGCAATTATACCCCCCCCCAAAAAAAAGGAACGATCAAAAGCATATCGTTTCTATAACCCATGAAACGTTTAAACATACATGCACACATATGTCACGTAAAAGGGCTTGAATTTATAATTTCTAATATTCTGTCATTCTCTGATTCCATAGGGAGCGGATCTTGATAACAGAGTAACAAACTCCAATGCATGGCACTTTGCAGTTTTACACTTTCCTCCAGAGCACCATTCTAATTCTGATCTTTAGAATGAACTTCTGAGGCGGAAGAGCAAGCATTTCTTTTCACAGAAGAGAAAATCGATTAGGTGAGGTTAAGTGAACTGCCCAAAGTTGCAGAGCTTCCAAGCAATAGAATCTGGACTCAAACCCAGGTATTTGATTCCAAGTCCAGTGCTCTTTCGAAAGCTGAAGAAAATACCATGATTCCCTATGACAGAGCTCTCCTAAAAACACAACCTAATCTTCATATTAAAGCTTGCTTCTGAGAAACTCAGTGTTTCAGAAATTGCTTTCATCTTTTCAGCATCTAAAGGGGTGGGCAGGTAGAACTAAACCTGCTTTCAAAGTGGACAAACCTCAGCACAACTTCTGGGCCTATCAGAGCTGGAGTGACCAGGAGCTGGACTGCAGACCCCAGTGGGGTGCTGTCACCACCCACCACATTACTTAGGTTACAGCTTCCCACACCCTCAATTTTAAGGTCACATTAATTTTGCTGCCCTGGCATTCATCCATATACACTTTGATGTGGATAGACCTGGATATGAAGTCACCCTCTTTGACTCACTTCTACTTCAAAGAAACGAATTATAAATGAGCCCACCCCAGGTATGTCAAAACACTGGAAGTCATGGGCCATTCCCTGCTAATTTTTGCAAGACACCCTCCTGGACATGATTACATGAAATACGGTTTGTGGAAGTGTCTAGCACAGCGCCAGGCATGTCCTAGTCTTTGGATAGCCGATCATTTCTGAGCACCGCTTGGGCCAGGCTCTGTTCTAGGAGCTGGGAATAGAGGAGCAAACAAAACAGGTGAGGCTCCTGTCCTCAAGGAGCCCAGCTGGGGAAGACAGAGAATGAAGGAGGAAATAAACAAGAAGGTGTATCAGGTTCCAGAAGGAGCTATGAAGAAAATGAAACAGGTGACATGGTGGAAAGTGACTGTGAAATGACTTTAGATATAGTAGCCAGGGGACGTCTTGTGACAAGAAGCCTTTCATTTAAGGGCCAGTCATCCAAATGGCTGCAGGAATGTCATTTGGGCAGCAGCACTCATGAGCTTAGCCTGTGAGGGATGAAAGAAGGTGACGTGGCTGGAATGTGAACAAGGGAAAGAGGCTAAGACAGCATTCTAGAAAGGAGGTGGCAGCCAGATCATGGAAGGTCTTCGTAGGCTGGAGAGAGGCGTGTGAGTTTGGAAGTGAATGGGGAGGTTAAGTCAGAATGACTTGACCTGACCTATGTTGGGAAAAGCTGACTCTAGCTGTTGGGTGGAGAGTAGAGTGCCGGGAAACATGTCTTAGAAAACCTAGGCTGCTACAACAAAATGCCATAGATTGGGTGGCTTAAACAACAGATATTTGTTTCCCAGAGTTCTGGACACCGGGAAGTCCAAGATCAAGGCGACAGCAGATTCGGTTCTTTGTGAGGACCGACTTCCTGGCTTATAGGTGGCCATCTTATTGCTGTGTCCTCACATGACAAAGAAAATAAGCTCTGGTCTCTCTTCCTCTTCTTATAAGGGCATTAGTCCCATCATGGGGACTCTACTCTCATGACCTCACCTAAATCTAATTACCTCCCCAAGGCCCCACCTAATACTATCACATTGTGGGTTAGAGCTTCAACATGTGGCTTTTGGGGAGACACAAACATTCAGTTCATAACAGGGCAGGTGGAAACAGTGAGAAGAGGCAGCTGCAGAGGTCCAGGTGAGAGATGGTGGGGCCTGGACCAGGGTGGATGTAACTGGGTGGAGAGATGCAGACAGATGCCAGTTGTCCTTTGGCGTTGAAGCCCACAGGACAGACCCTGAATGTATGTTTCCACACGTGTTCACCTTTCTTCCTTTCCTCCCTTGCTATCTCCTTCATTTCATTTGTTGAGCTTTGGCAAAGGGTATTTCCACAGTAATTTACAACTTTTTCTTTAAATGCACAGATGATAATTACATCCAAAGCCAACTCAAATGGATTCAACAAAACTTTGCTGAGAAGAGAATATGTAGTGTGGGAAACACACAACCTTCTCACATCAGATGTTCTTTCCACTCATTTCAGTTCGTTTCAACAATGGGTTGTGATTGGCGGTTATGAGCCAGGCACTAGGATGGGTTCTGGCAGTTCAGATGAAAAAGACACAGACCTAGCCTTCAACGATCTCACAGCCCAAGAATGGAGACAGATGGGCAAGGAAACAAGGTACTATATAGGGAGACAAGTGAAACACAGATATATGTAAGATATAGGACAGAACCAATGCAGGGAGAGAAAGGAACACTCAGAGAGAGGGGAAGAGGAGAAAGCTTCCCAGAGCAGGTGCCTGCTGGCCCAAGTATCAGGGAAGGACAGTTTCCTGGTGGACAAGGTGTGGGTGCAGGGCAGGGGGAACGGTACAGGCAAATACACGGAGGAGCAAAACAGCAGGGTTTATCTGAGGAAGCTTAGGCTGCTCAGAATTGGTAGAGCCAGTATAACAACAGAGGGAGATGAGGCTATCAACGTAAGCAGGACCCGGATTATAGAGGGCCTCATTTACTATAACTAACAAGCTTGTACTATATTCTGTAAGTGATGGGGAGTCAGAGGAGTGTTTCACACGGGATGACCCCTTCAGATTTCATTCAATTCTACGCATTCGCCAAGTGCATACCTTTAAAATGCGCACAGACACATGCACATTATTCGAGAATATTTGCAAAGCTGTGTGAATGAGAGACTTTAAAAACATGTGGCTCCAAGGAAAGTATATAATTTGCAAAGGGCAGGGAAGGAAGAGAGGAAAAACTACAGCAGCTCAAGGAGAGATTCTCGGCCCCCTTCCAGCCCCCAGGAAAAGTCCGACGCAGGAAAAGCAGCCCGTCTGTTTTGTCTGCAGGCGTCTGAGGCGAGCCCTGCTCCTCCACAGAACAGAGCGATTCATGCAGAATGTCGAGACGAGAGGTGCCCATTTTCCAGGGGCTGCACTGCCAATTCCAGTTGCAGTAAGAAGGTGACAGGAGCCTGGAGGCCCGGCTGTGTCAAGGTACACATTTCCAGTGGGCACACCATTAAGGCCATTAAGTAAAAACTCCTAATTGTGCTCAGGGGATTTTCATAGAGCTTGGCAGCTTGGACCAGCTGTGGAATGTGCAGCTCCCAGGCCTGGCTGAGTGGAGCCTCCTAGCATCTTGGAGGGTCTCGAGAGGTGGCGTGAAAGTCGGCCCCGATGCATGAAAACAAAATTCATTTGAATTCCACTTTGATTTTGTTTTTTCAGATGCCACATAAAACTTGGGAAAGGGGATGTCGTAAACCAGAGTCACAAGAGGATGGCATCACTCTGTGATGTTCCTGCTGTGAAGAATGAACTGGGAAGGTCAAGGTTTCAACATGGAAACATCCCCCCGAGGCTTCCAAATGTTGTTGTTGGCATTCTGGATTGCTTGTAGAAACTGTAGGGGGGCAGCCCTCATCTTTGTAGTGGGCAGAGAGGCAAAACCGGGTTCAGGGCATGGCCAGGAAAGGAAATGGAAATTGTTCTATTATTTGGACTGAAAATGCTCAAACATTCTCTATTGTCAGCTGCTACAAAAATCTTATAAATCTGCAACGTCCAACAGGGTAGCAGCCAGCTGCATTGTTAATTGAACTTAAACTTGCGTTAGCCACATTTCAAGTGCTCTGTAGCCACAGCGGCCAACAGCTACTCCATTGGACAGTGCAGATGGAGACCATTTCCATCGTGGCAGAAAGTTCTACTGGACAGTGCTGTTTCAGACACTGGCTTCTTGGTGCTTTTTCCTCAGACCATGGACTCTGAGTGCTGCTTCATATAATGTTGTGATAAGAGTAATAATTGCATTAATAATAATGATGATGATGGGCGGGCTCTGCCAGGCACTGTGCTAAAGTCTTTCTGTGTCTGGCAGGTTAACTCATTGAGAAGTTAATTTTTTTCATCATTGCCTTTTCCCTCTCCCCACCCCAAAATCCAAGAGAGAAGGGACCATCGGCTCCTGTGTAAGGAGAGGTTGGTGCTGCAGAGCCAAAAGTCAAAGTCCACTGAACATAACATATCTCCTTCTCTTTGGCAAAAAAGCTAAGCTCGTGGAGGAGAGTGTGCTGGATCTCATGGACGGGGAGGGGAATGAGGGGAGAAACAAGCAGGAGAGAAGGAGGATGGAGCAAGTCACCCAGACTGAAAAGAGGGCAAAGGTCAGAAAGTCCTTTTGGCAGTGGAAACAAAACCCCACTCCCTGGAGAGGAATGGCTGCTGGTAAGACTCCCAGAGAGGAATAACTGTCTGTCCCTGGGAAGGCTGCACTCAGGCCCTTGGCTCCCAGCCCTTGCAAAAGCTTCTACGCCCCAAGCATGACACAGAAGTCCTGGAATTACTGAGCTTTAAGGGATCACGAGCTGGGCCACCACTAGTCCATGTGGTGCCTTTGTGCTAATTAGAAAAAGGCAAACTTCTTCCGCATATAAAATATTTAAAGTCAGTATTTTACTGATATGGGCTGAATTGTGACACCCCCATTCATATGTTGAAGCCGTAACCCCCAGTACCTCAGAATGTGACTGTATTTGGAGACAGAGTCTTTAAAGAGGTGATTAAATTAAAATGAGGCCATAGGGTGGGACTTAATCCAATCTGACTGATGTCCTTATAGGAAGAGGAAATTTGGACACACAGAGAGACCACAGGAGCCCAAATGCACAGAAAGACCATGGGAAGAAGCAGCAAGCCAAAGAGAGAGACCACAGAGGAAACCAGCCCTGCCAGCACTTTGATCTTGGACTTCCAGCCTCCAGAATTGGGAGAAAATAAATTCCTGTTGTTTAAGCCACCCAGCCTGGGATACTTTGTCATGGCCCCAGGAGACTAATACAATTATCGTGCAGTCTGACCAGCTCTCCCTGGTTAGTCTCTGCAGAGCCTGTCCCGACTGCTTGCTCACTCCTGTTCACATACACGCTGTACACCTGGACAGGTGCTGGGGTGAAGGGAGCCTGTCAGGTTTAGAGGGAGGGACACATAGGAATGGGGCCTCTGAGGGCTGTGGACGGGGAGAAGGAGCAACTGCTGGAATGAGGTGTGGCAGGGCATGACCCCATGTGCCAGTGAGTGTGCGTGTCTGGGATCTACTGAACACGTGCAGAGCTGAGCGGACTTTGCTGCTCCAGGACTCAGGAGCCAGAGGCCTGGGCTCCCCATGCCCACTCTCACAGCCCCACAAACCTTAGTATAGGTCTCTGCTGTGAAGGGCACCCCTTTGGAGGAGACGCTGGCCAGCAGATGGGCTTGGACGATGAGGCAATCAGCAGCAGTGAGATGCTGGAGGCCAGAGAGCACAGTTCTTACTCTAGCGAGACCCTGGAGAAGTGAATTGCCACCGTGTTTCCTGCCAACCCAGTGGAATGGGAGATCGGAGGCAAATTTAATTTTATTCAGTGAAAATAGATTATGTGACCCTCCTTGCACATATAAGTTTGTGAAATAAGATTCATGCTTTATGTGTGATTCAGAAGCAGGAGCTGTGGCCATTGTCTACCAGAAGCCCAGCAGGCAAGGATCCTGGGGAATAAGTACCCCAACGCAATTTTTCCACCCTCTGACCTCTGCTGTGAGAATCCTTGGAGTCAAGCCCAACCAGAAGCGCAGAGCAGGGTGAGAAGGATAAAGAGTGACACTAGGCCAGACAGGGAAATCCAGCACACCTTTTAAACATGAATCAATTTATCTAGATCTCCAGAGATTCTCCAGTTAGGCCCAATTATTATCCCCATTTTATAAATACAGAGCTTAGGCTTGGGGAGGAGTTTAAATGATTTGTCTCATTAGATTCTAGACTATAAGCTCCGTAAAGGCAGTGACCTTGTTTGTCTTGTATCCCATTATATCCCCAGGGCCTAAAAATGTGCCTGGAGTACAGGAGGTGCTCATTATGTGTTTGTTGTATGACTAAAAGAGTAAACTCCTCCAAGATTCCACAAGTACCACGTGGTAGTGCAGGATTTGAATGCAGACTGTCTGATGGCAAAGCTCACAGGTCTAAGGATCACATCAGGGACTTCCCTGGTGGTGGTGCAGTGGTTAAGAATCCGCCTGCCGATGCAGGGGACACGGGTTCGAGCCCTGGTCTGGGAAGATCCCACATGCTGCGGAGCAACTGGGCCCGTGAGCCACAATTACTGAGCCTGAGCGTCTGGAGCCTGTGCTCCGCAGCAGGAGAGGCTGCGATAGTGGGGGGCCCACGCACCGCGATGAAGAGTGGCCCCCGATCGCCGCAACTGGAGAAGGCCCTCGCACAGAAACGAAGACCCAACACAGCCATAAATAAAATAAAATAAAAAAAAAAAAAAAAAAAAGAATCCGCCTGCCAATGCAGGGGACATAGGTTCGAGCCCTGGTCTGGGAAGATCCCACATGCCACGGAGCAACTAAGCCCGTGTGCCACAACTACTGAGCCTGCGCTCTACAGCCCGCAAGCCACCACTACTCAGCCCACGTATTGCAACTACTGAAGCCCTTGTGCCTAGAGCCTGTGCTCCACAACAAGAGAAGCCTCCGCAATGAGAAGCCCGCGCACCACAATGAAGAGTAGCCTCCGCTCTCCATAAGTAGAGGAAGCCCATGTGCAGCAACGAAGACCCAATGCACCAAAAAAAAAAGGATCACATCAAGGTTCCTAAACCAAGGTCTGTAGATCCTATAGGTCTAAGAGTTTGCCATGATAATTGAAAACGTTTGTGATTTTGTGTAGTCATTTCAAACATAGTCTTAAAACGTTAATATTAGCATATCCTGGATCACCTATCCCATAAACAGGGACGGTTTTCCCAAGTCTGTGTCTGCGTTCACTGTCATGTGGGCACAAACCAGTAGCACTGTAATCATCTTGGGCTAATGAGAAAGGAACGTGGATAGACTTAATTCCTAAGTGATGCCTATGAAAACTAAGTGACATCATGGAACACTGTACAAACAAGAAAAGCTGGGGGACAGGGTGGGGGGTGGCACGTGCAAAAGAACTGGCACCAGGAGGTCAGAGCCATAGTCTCCTCATGGTCAGTAATTTACGTTACTGCAAACGCCATCTTTCATGCTAATGTTGTTATTCTGAATTATACTGATTGTGTAACGGTTTGGGCTTTTTAAATTCAGTTTGGTTTTATAGTTGCATAGGAGTTTAAGCATAATTTTACGCTTATATAGTTTGGGACAAAATACAATTTAAGTCAACCTTTAAAGGTTTTTTCCTTTAAAATATGCCTGGGTATTAGTCAAGTATAGGAAATGCTTGTGCTATATGCTGTAAACTGTGGTATGAACTGCTTGCAGCGGGAACCCAACGGAAGCAGCCCAGACCTAACTAGAGATGTCTGGGAAAAAAGAAAAAGCTTGATTTTCCCTTCTCAAAGCTGGAAATAGTTATTATTTATCAAGCACCTATTAGTCCCTGTACTGGGTTCTTTACATGTGCTATGGACTGAATTGTGTCCCTCCAAAAATCCTATGTTAAACCCCTAACCCACAATTCGATGGTATTTGGAGATGGGGCCTTTGGGAGGTAATTAGGTTTAGGTGAGATCATGAGGGTGGGGCCCTTATGATGGGATTAGTAACCTTGTAAGAAGAGACACCACAGAACTTGCTCCCACTCTTTCTCTCTTAGCCATGTGAGGACACAGCAAGAAGGTGGCTGTCCACAAGCCAGGAAGAAGAACCTGGTTAAGAATTGAATCTGCCAGTACCTTGATCTTGGACTTCCCAGCCTCCAGAACTGTGAGAAAAAGATGTCTGTTGTTTAAGCCACTCAGTCTACGGTATTTTGTTATAGCAGCCAGAACTGACTAATACAACATGTGTCATCTCAAACCCTCCTAACAACTTTGCAATGTAATTATTATTTCCCCATTTCACAGACGAGGAAGCTGAGGGTCGGGGGGGGTGTGTAATTTGTCCAAGCACACAACTAGAAAAAGGAAAATAAGGATTAATTGATAAAAGTTTGTGAATAAAGATTTATAGATTTTTAAAAGATTCTCTACCTTCTAAGTCTCGATTAATAGGTGACAAGGATTATTCCTACCATTTATGGTGAATATCATACTGTTAATACTGATAGAAACACTTCCTAGTCCCACGTGATACTTTCTAAAATTTTTTTCAACTTTATACAGATCTGTGGACCATTTATTACTAACATGGATGTTAACTAGGGTAAAACTGACTGTTCAGCTCTAATGACTTTAAACTTTGAGCATCTTTGAACCTAACTTCTCTTCCCACTGAAAACATTCCTACGTGAGCAAGAAACTATATCTGCTATATGTCTTCTGTACTCACATGGCTAAAGCTTAGATGAAAGAGCTCAGCTTGGCATTGCATAAAGCTGGGGCTGTTCTCGCTACTCTAACCCCTTGTAATGAGTCTTCAAATCACCAGCAACACCCAAGCTGATAGACAGCACTACGGGTCAACCTCAAAGACAGAAGCAATTAATGATACCATCCCTTGTAGCTGTATGGTGCTGCAGAGTCCACAAGGAAAATATGTCAGAAAATATGTCACATAACTTCAAATCAGGGGTATTAGTCTCAACTTAAAGATGAGAAAATTGAGTCTCAAAAAGGTTAAATGATTTGTTGAGGTGTTGAACCCAGATTTTTGGACTGACTCTAAATCTAGTGCTCACTTTTACTATTCTATTGGTTCCCCTAGTCTGAGGAGCATGGACCTCTCAGAGGCCATTGCATGCTTGTAAAAGAATCTAATACCAGCACATGTTCAAATTACTAGGAATGTAAACTCCAGGATGGCAGGGGTTCTCAAAGCAGTTAAGAGCTGGGGATCTGGACCTGGACTGCCGGATTCAAATCCCAGCTCCTCCATTAGCTAGCTGTGTGACTTGAGGCAAGTACCTTAACCTCTCTGTGCCCTCATCTTAAAATTTTTATATTAATATGTAGTAATTTATAGTAACATTAATAGCATCTACATTATTGTGTTTTAGGAATAAATTAATGAATACACATAACACCTTTAACATAATGCTTAATACAATGAGTACATAGAAAGTACTCAGTATATACAAACTATAATTATTATTGTTTACCACTGAATTATTCAGCATCTAGATTAATGCCTGACACCTAGTGCACCCTTCAATTACTTGTTGGATGAATTAAGTAAATAAGTATTTTAACAGAGGATTCCAAAGATAATATCGTGAAGAGGGAACCCTTAAAACATTTTTACTTTAAAAAGTAAAAACGAAATATCTCCCTGTGACAGTGACATCTCACCTTGAATTTACAACATTTCTAGATGATTTCAAATACCCAGAAAAAAATTAATTTCGAATCACTTTGGCTTTTAGAAATAATTTCACATCAGCGGCTAGCACAATTGGATGGCATACAATAGGCAGTCACTACATATTTGTTTTTGATGAGAAATACATTATTTTGTATCTGTTTTGGGCAGGAACAAAGGAGAGGACAGGATCACAGTTTCTGGAAAATAATTTCTGCAGAGACTTGGCAAAAAGAACTCAGACGGCTGGTCTCGACATGACTGATACTGTTTGAATGTTTCTTGTTGAGCGTCAGTCCTTGTATTAGTAGAGGTAAACTCTATCCTGAGAATGGAAATTCAAGAGACTTTTTTTCCCCTCCTTTCCTAGAGGCAGGACTTCTGCTTTTCTGCAGTAATTTGAAAATCAGGAGAGTGAAAGTCGAGGTGGGTTCCACCCCGGCGAGAGGTACAAGGCTGGGCATGCAGGAAGTCTGCACAGCACTGCATGTCGGTTTACCCAGAAAGCTCTTAAGCTGCAGCTTTCGTGATTCAGAAGACACGATAACTTCGGGCAGCCAGCGATTACAGGTGTAAATTGCCCACCAGCAGGCTGAGAAAATGCGAGCAACTTTTCTAATATCAAGACTTATTGCTGCTCAGGGGGTTTTTGTTCTGTGGAATGCTATTTCTCTCCTTGCAATCGACCCCACGTCTCTTTTCTTATTAGACATTTTTGACTTTTATGAATTTACTTAGAAAATTACGTTCTCAGAGTAATCGGGAGTTCCTCTTTCTAGGATGGATTTGACCCTCCTGCCCTCCCCCACTGGGAATTTTCCCTGAGACAGGTTTGCAAAAAAGCACTCGGAATCTTTTCAACACACCATGACTGTTCACAAGGCACAATTGTTTGTCTTCAACTTGGAATTCATCTCCATTGAGCCAGGAACAAAATAAGGCGACAGAGGTTTTAAAATTCAGACAGGAAGTTCTGCCCTTTTGACCTGGGAAACCAAGAGGAAGGTGAGGAGGAAGACGATAAAGAAAAATACTGGGGAGGTGGGGGGGGGGTCTGATATCTGTGCCTCTTATATACCTTCCATGTTTTGCCAACAAAAATTTTTAAGGTAGAAGTGGTCTTTTTAAAAGCTACTGATGAACACCAAGTGAGTCAGAAGACACCCCCCAGCCCTGATCCAGGCAGGCTCCTTGTCATAAAATCCTTTTTTGCACAGATACAACTAAGGCAAGTAGCTGGAAGAGAGAGGTGGGGTGAAGCAACCCTGAAAAGAGTTGTGTCCTGAACCCTTCCAACAGAGATGTTCTTTCCACACTCACGTCCTCCATTTCCCACCTTTTTTCTCCCCCCACCCATATGTTCACATCTTTCCCCTTCCTTCCTGTGTGGTTACTCCTGCCCCTTGTCTATTTCTGGCTCACTTCAACCTGCTCCCTCCTGCAATTCTTGTGGCTTCCTTCCTCCTTCCTCTGCTCTACCCTGGCCATCCCTCCCAAATCAATTTCTCTCTGTTTAAACCACATTTGTCCCACGTTTTTCATTTCTACCATTTGTTCTCAGTAGGATTTTCTAAAAAAAGCACCTCTTCCCTGTGGGTAGTATCAGAGGCTACTTTACAAACTGTGGTTTAGCTGGCCTGGGGGTTACACTTCTAGGTAAATGTTCCACTGACATCTGAGACTGAAGTAGGCTAAAACTAAATTCATCACCTCCACCCCCAATTCCTCTCACTCCCACTATGACTTCTCTGGTCCTCCTTTTCCTCATCTGCCTGGATCCCCTCAGACTAGATCCCTCCCTCTCCTGCTTCCCCCAAGGCCTGCTGATATCTCTGCAAGGTCTTTTAAATGTTTTTCTTCCTCTCTGTTCCCATTGCCCTAGTTCAAGACTTCATCACCTCTCACCTGAACTGTTTTCATCCCTCCCAATCCTGCACCGGTACCTTCATTCCATTTCCCATCAGACTTGACTCTCTAAAACCCAGACCTGATTGCATCACTTCCCTGACTTAAAACTTTTCAGTGGCTCCCTGCACCTAAGGGCTAATCCACATCCTACAGCAAGGCATCAAGGCTCTTCACCATCTGGCTCCGACTTACTTTTCCAGCCCCGTCTCCCACCAACCACATGCGGGGTCCTATGTCACCATGCATTGAATAAAAAATGCTTTGTCTTAAGATGTTTTGTTCCATGATTATAGCAACTGTGGTTCATATTCAGGGCTCCAAGCTGAAAATATACTGTCTCCTGACCCAGGTAAATGCTGAGGCATGACTGCCCTGAGGGGGTCCATCTGGGTCCTAGCCAGGACCCTGAAACTAACTAGCTGTGTGACGTCTGGCCGGCCCTCGCTTCTTCAGGCCTAGGTAACCTCATTAACACCGCAAGGCCAAGATGACTTCAAAACTACCCTCCGTGTTAAAGATGATGGATAAGATGTGCAGACTCTCCAAGCCAGACTTCATGGGCTATGGTACTTCGCTGAGGTATCCAGGTGCTAACTCTGACCTCTCAGTGCTGCCCATCTGAAGCCACCATCTCATTCAGGGATGAGATCAGACCCTGAGAGGACTGACTCATACTGCCCAGACTCAGGCAAGTTGGGTTTGTCCCAGAAAGCTCCTTTACGAATAGGCAGTAGCAAGAAGACCTCCATCTGCTACCCAGAACACCTTTTCCCTACATGAATTGTGTATGTGTATTAATAAACTATCTAGATTTTTTTTCTTAGTAAGTTAAATTAGTTAACAAAGATTATTTGGGCTTATGGATTCAGAGCAAAAAGGGCTCAAGATCCAGAGGCTAGTGTCTCCTGGCTGTAATAGGGTCTGATGAATTCCCTTTGTTCCATGTGTCTGTTAGAAGAGTTTGACTGCAAGCAGTAGAAACTGACCCTGGGGGCACAAAGCAAGAAAGGAGGATTATTGGGAGGATCATGGGTAGCTCATGGAGGCTTTCCCTGACCATCCTATCTGAAGTGGCCTATCCAGCTGGTCTCCAACACACCACCCCACCTGTCTCTTTCAGAGGACTTGTCTAGTGTGCAATGACCTTCTTTACTTGTTTGTCATCAGTCTTCCTTATTAGACTGCTCACTCCATGAGGGCAGGGACATTGTCATTCTTGTTTGTACTCCAGAACCTAGGACAGTGCCCAGCACACACAGTATGCCCACCAGTATTTGTGGGATGAATCAATGAGTAGGAAGGAGAAGATGAAAAATTAAGCCCTGGGAATGACAGGAAACAGGGATAACCAGTAGCAGGAACTTCTGAACCTTCTTTGTAGGCATTACCATGGGATGACTCAACTCCAGCTGTATTTGTCCCTCTGTGTTTCTGCTCCAGAATGGAGAATTCATGCCTAGAATGGAGAATTCAATCAGCTCAAATGAGAATCACATGCCCACTGTAGAGTCTTGGGGTTGGTTGCAGAGTCTCACGTGGAAGGTAGGAGGGCAGATCCTCAGAGAAATGGCTACCAGGCAGACGTCCACTGCTTAGTGATTACTTTTCTTAGAGACTTGTCAGTTGGATATAGCAATTCTGCTCCCTAGAGACATCTTTAGAAAAGCTTGTTTGCCTACTGTCACTTTTCTTGTCTCCATGGTTTCCACCTAAGTCGGTCTCATCCACTCAAAATTCTCACCTGCTCAAAAGAGGTAAATATACTCACTCTGCAGACAAGATCTATTTACTCTCTGCCTGGCATATCCCAGTACATCTTTTTGTACATTTGCTTCTTATTTTCTAGCTCATGAATAAAACATACAGCTACTTTACATTTGAAAAATGTGTGTGCTTTCGCTTAACTCAAATTCCTTATTTTCTGTAAACCCACATTTGGATTACTTTGTTGTGGCTAATACTGTTGTCTACCCAACAGCCATTTGGGGCTGCAATTCACTCAACCCCAGGGATGAATCACAATGGAAGCCTCTCACTTCTTTGCCTGTGATTGGACTAAAGATGACATATAAACCCAAATCTGGGATGTGAAAAATAATGCAAAGTCTTCTGGGAACTTCTGGAAAGATGTTCCTCCCTGAGGAGTCACATGAAGAGAAGGGTTTTTTGTACTTTTTCTTCCTTCTTCCTCCCTTCTTGGTGGGAATGCTGTCATATAGGGATATGATACTTGGAGCAATGGCAGCCATCTTGCAAATGTGAGGTGATAAATGTAAGGGCATCATGCAGAAGATGGTTGGGTAGGAGAATGTATAGGCCTGGTTCCTTGATTGATTTCATTCTTGAAACACAGAAACCAACTCTGGATTTCTTAAGTAAATAATAGGTATCCATATGGCTTAAACTATTGTTTGTTGGGCTTTTCTGTAAATTGCAGTCAAAAGCATTCCTACCTGATAGACCTGTGACAAACAACTCCTTCTTGATCTTAACTCTTACTCCTTGGATCTGCCACATTAGAGATGCTTCTATTTCCTAGTAATAGGGGTTCTACTGAGCATTAATGAGAGAGTACATCTGAGGAAAAGCCTAAAAATTCACTGTGTTCTGTTATAAACACTCTTCACTGTCTATATCTACTTCTTATAAAATGAGCATTGTAAATATTTGCTTAAACAAATACTGTGGCTATTCATATAGATATCTCATATATAGATGTGTGTGTGTGTGTGTGTATATATAATCTCTTGTTTGTTCAATTTCACATTACAAATTAATAGTCTCCAATCTGGTATGATTTTAGAATTTCTATACAGAAGGGCCTTAAAACTGACAATTAAATGGGAAGCAGGGGTGAGGTCTTGCAACTGCATCTGCACTGCACTTTTAAGATTGAAAAGCATGCAACTGCTCATATCATGGAATGCAAGAGGCTAAGGCAGCCCCAAGCACCCCCATCTGTACTGTGTCACTGCTATGGCTTCTACCCTTAAAACCAACTGCCTAAGGATTCCAACTTTCCTCCTGGAAGTCAAGGTATCAGTTTTGACGGTTTTACATCATGGGCCTCCAAGGTGGAAAACTTGATGGAATAACATGACTTTACATCTGCACTGTCATCGAGGCTGTCTTAATCACTTTACCTTGCAACGCTGGGTGGATGATCACTAGCATTTCACATAAGAAGGGATTCAGGCTCAGAGAAACACACAGTTAACCAGCAGAACCAGTTCTACAACCTTGATCTTCCGATGATTACTCTTCCCACTGCACCAAGTTGTTCTCATTTTAGCGAAGGGGTCTTTAGGATCTAGAATAGTGTGGCTAAAAAGGAATGCTCCTGGTCCATTAAGAGGAGCCTTTTTTTTTTTTAAAGATTTATTTATTTATTGATTGATTGATTGATTGTTATGTTGGGTCTTCGTTTCTGTGCTAGGGCTTTCTCTAGTTGCGGCAAGTGGGGGCCACTCTTCATCGCAGTGCGCGGGCCTCTCACTATCGTGGCCTCTCTTGTTGCGGAGCACAGGCTCCAGACGCGCAGGCTCAGTAGTTGTGGCTCACGGGCCTAGTTGCTCCGTGGCATGTGGGATCTTCCCGGACCAGGGCTCGAACCCGTGTCCCCTGCATTGGCAGGCAGATTCTCAACCACTGCGCCACCAGGGAAGCCCCAAGAGGAGCCTTTTGAAGAGCATACCTTTTACTACCAGAGAAGAGAAACAGAAAACAAGAGGGTCTGGGGAAAGAAATGGGTCATCCAATCACTCAATGGATCTGGAAGGTGGTTACCCACTAAACACCCGGCTCCACATTGTTGCCACGCATTTCTCCAGATTATTAACTGCCTTCTGTCCCATATTTGCCAAAATGATACTGACCGGTCTCAACTAGGACAAGCACACCGGGAGGAACTTTAGATCTATGAAGCAGAAAAGAGAAGGACTGGGCATGCCTTACACAACTCCATGTATAAGTGGTTTGGAGGAACGTTTCCGATTCCTCTATAGGAATGTGATCTGAGAGCAGGGGTCTGTGTTCTTAAGAAAGGAAGAGTGTCTTCAGGAGCAGGCTGGTGGACCAAGGGAGAAGAGGGTTTAAATCAAAGACAGCCTGGGTTTTCCAAGCCCAAAGGGCAATCGAGCTCCTGTAGAGACATGGAAAGTTAGAACAGAGCCAGAATGGAGCAAAGGGAAAAGAAAGCAAAAGGAAAACTCATGTTGACAGACGGACTGACTGAAAAGGGTCATACATAAACGTGAAGAGAAGGAGCTTCTGACTTCTCAGCTCAGGACCAGGGTAATGATGTAATCAGCATAAGTGAGACACAGTGGCCTGGCAAATGTGCCAAGAATGTGGGCTGAAGGGGCCTGGGTTATTCCAGGTTGCCATGAGTTTTAGCCAAAAGTAATAGAGCCAGGCAAGGAAAGCAGGAGGCCTTGTGCCTCAAGGATGTCCGTGCATACTCTGAGGTCCAGGACAAAGGAGTCTTGTTCATTTCCTTACTATATTGGCCAGTGAGTAGAGTTAGTAGTAGAGTGTAGCCCTTAAAGGTATAAAATATGAAATCAGACAGACTGGAGTTCAAATCCTGACTCCACCATTTACTTGCTGTGTGGCTTTGGCAAAGTGACTTAACCTCTCTGTGCCTCACAGTCTTCATCTGTGGGCTAATCAGAGCGCCTTATTGATAAGGTGGTGTGAGAATTAAATACAACATGTTCTAAAAAGGTGCTTAGTCTAGTGGCTGATACGTAGTAAGAACTCGATCTTAACCTATTCTTTTTCATAATAAAGTATATATTGAGGTAAACAGTGAAGGGATAAAAGCAGGAGAGTGATAAACACAGATTCTACACACATAATAAAAATGCACAGGATGAATGAATGGGAAAGAAGTGAAGACTAAGATTAGCGTCTAGACCATCAGTAACCGAGAAGAAAGCAGATGGAGACGTCTCGGATACGTTCACCAAGGGAACTTTTGGTTTGTATTAGGTTAGGATCAGGTGAGAAATTTTGAACCCCCAAAATTATCACCTGGAAAAAAAATACAGCGTGACCCAGATTTTCAAATACGTGCTCACATGTGGAGATAATTTCTTTCTTTATAAAAACAACAGTTGTAACTTTTTTTTTTTAATTTATTAATTAATTAATTTTTATGGCTGTGTTGGGTCTTCGTTTCTGCACAAGGGCTTTCTCTAGTTGTGGCAAGCGGGGGCCACTCTTCATCGCGGTGCGCGGGCCTCTCACTATCCCGGCCTCTCTTGTTGCGGAGCACAGGCTCCAGACGCGCAGGCTCAGTAATCGTGGCTCACGGGCCTAGTTGCTCCGCGGCATGTGGGATCTTCCCAGACCAGGGCTCGAACCCGTGTCCCCCTGCATTGGCAGGCAGATTCTCAACCACTGCGCCACCAGGGAAGCCCAGTTGTAACATTTTTAATACCACTTCCTAACTGTATGACCAATGGCAAGTTGTTAAATTTCCTCACACCTTCTTTTCCTCCTCAATAATAAAATGGGGGATGATAATAGTACTGACTTCAGAAAGTGGTAGTGAGAATCAAATCCATTAATACATGTAAAGCTTCTAAAAAGCGGTGGTAGACCCATTTATACTATACCACAAAAGCAACCCCTGTGGATTGTGCAAACATTACCACCCACCTACCACCCTACTACCTAATAGCCACATTTAATATTTTGTATATATTCTTCCAACCTTTTCTCATGCACATAGTGATCTAAATATGCATTTGTTTCTCGCAAAAGGGATCATTCTGTAATGTTCTCTTAGGCTCTGCTTTTCCACCTAGCCACATATGGCGAAGATCTTTTCATTTGTCAGCCTCCACCAACCTTAGGGCTCACTGTCATCCTGTTTGGCAATTTACCCTGGGTCTCAGCAGGGTCAGTCCCGGTTTCAGCTGTTTCTTCTCATTTCCTGCTTCTTCTCACTCTCCCAGCTGTGCCTGGTACCTCTGCGCGCTCACCTGCTGCCTTCCTGGTTCTCCAGGCCCACTGCCCACCCTCCACAATGTAATGTGGCTAAGCTACCCCAAAGGAGGGCAGGGAAGTTTTACTTCTTTTTATTGCTTACCTCTCAATTTTCCAGAACAGCACCAGTCAAGGTTGTGTGTATTTAATCGAATTTTCCAAAGGATTAAAAGTAAGAAATAAAATGTCAAGAGAAAAATACTTAAAATTTAGTGTCAGCTCTGTTTCTTGAGTCTTAGCGGGGGGAAAAAATTATACCCTTCATAGGAAATCCCTTCACTGGCACACCCCAGCCCCACTCCTGGCCCCCAATTTCCAGGCTGGGAAACAAGCTTTCTCCTGGCTCCTCTCTGCTGTGGCCACACTATTACCAAGGCAAACTGGCAATCCTCGGGTGACATTCAATCATCAGAGATGGTCTGGCCAACGAGTTGCTTAAAATTTTCTTTCGAATGAGTTGTCATCATTTGAAAACCAGGAGATTTTATGTATAAACCTACATTTCTGGTTTCTCTTGAATGATGAAAAGCTTTGGCAGCATGGAGCCCGCATTCCTGTATGGCAACAATTTGGGAGCTGAGTACTCTTGCTCCAAATAGATAGAACATGTGTCCGCCAGGTGGCCGTGGGTCCCACCGGTTCCTATCATTAGACACTGGGGCGCATCACTTGTTTACTTACCTGCCTGGCTCCTCTAGGAATTTGAGTCAAAGTGGAGAAAAACTACTGTATGCTATCAGCTCCCCGCATCCACTGAGAACCTGCCTTAGAATCTTCCCCTCCACTCAGAGGGTAGCTGTCATCTGGGTAATTTCAGTGTCTAAAAGTCCTGTCCACACCCCACCTGAGGCCCAGGCCAGCTGGGTGAAAGCCATCTGCTCTGGGGTGGTGTCTAAGAAGGAGGGTCCCTGGGGAGAGGGTACACGGAGGGGCTCCGAACACCAGGAGGGAAAGGTGGGGTCATCGTTGGGAGCAGTCATAGTCATCACTTAAAAGTGGAGTGAAAAACATGCAAGAAATCTGAGGAGAGAGGCAAAGGCAATGGCGAAGCTGGTGAAACTGATGGCGGAGAGGGTTAGTGCAGACAGGATGGGACAAGGCGTGGCTCGGGTCGGTCAGGACTCAATCCTGGGACAGGGCTCGTGAGGTTTTCCCCATTTCATGGGACGCCAGCAAGGTCATGGGAGCAGAATGTCCACGCAGTTGTGCGGGGTGGCCTCACCTCTACTGTCCTTGGGCAGCTGCTTATGTTACCACATCCTGGGCCTTGTCATCACCCAGAGGTGTTCTCTGCCAGAAATCTTAAACTCTAATCTCGAGGCTTCAGACCTCCGACGTCTCACCTTCCAGCTCTCTTGTTGAGGGCTCCATCCAAGACTACTAACCCTCTTTGCTTCCCTTTCTTCCTGCCGGGCCTGGATTCCACCGGTTATCAGTTTGAACGTGTGTGCTCTGCTCCTTCACAACTTTCTCTTCCAACGCCTGCCCTGCAAACCACCAACCTTCACTCAACCAATAACCCCCTCTCCACCCTACGCTGGGTCACTGGGTGCTGCTGAGCCAAACAGTGCCTCACCCCACGCCCAACTCCGTGCAGCCGCTGCTGCGCTAAGTCTAGGACCTGAAAAGCTCCCTCTATCCCGCCTCCAACTTGTCCACATCTGCACCCATCTGATTTCTGTCCCTCTTCCTCAGAGAGTCCTTGCTCCTATCCTTGGGACCCATCTTCTCTTATCTCCTCTAGGACTTTGTGCTTTCAATAATCCTTTCTGTCTTCTGTCTTTAACTTTTCCCTCCCTCCTGAGTCCTGCTCAGCCCCATCTTTGAAGAAAAGTGCCCGGGAACTTCGGTGGAAATGACTACAGAATGATAACATTCAGGGTTCTAAGGAAGGAAGGAGAGAAATCAGCGAGATAAAGAAAACAGGCTGCAGGAAGGTGCATTTCTTCAAGCTCAGGGTTTTGGCAAGAAAAGCTAATGGGAACGAAATCCGAGGGACAAAGGGTTTGAGGGAACAGGATGCCCTTTTCACATCATATACTAAATTCGTCATAATGCCCTTCTTGTGTATATTATGTAGCTCACATGCAGCGTTTCATCCAATTTTCACTTCAGTCCAGTGCGATAGGCGTGGGTGAGACCAAGTGGGTGAGGAATGGCTTTGGGCGTCCAGAAGGTACTGGCACTGAGCTGGGGTGGGACCAGATATGCAGCTCAAGAAAGAAGGAGAAGGAAATCCCTAGTGGCTGCAGCCAACAGGGTAAAGCAGGGAAGTGCTGGTGCTGCCTGGCAGGAGAGATCATTTGCATGGAAAGGACGCAGCTGAAACAGATTTCTTAGACCTGGGAGTGCCTGCGCGAAGAAAGAAATTCATCTTTAAGGTAGACCACGGGGGGACAATTGAAGGCAGAAAATGATGCCATTATTAAAGGTTGATGTGATCACTAAGTTAAAAACCAGTCCTTCGGTCTATTAGATAAAAAGAGAGGACCCAGGGAGCCAGCGCTCTCAGAGAAACATTGAAACAAAGGGCAGCGTGAACAGCTACCAAAGCACAGCCTTTGCAAAAAGAGCTCCACCGCCATCTAACCAAACAGATGTCCCCTTGAATGTGCTCTGGAGGTGAAAGCCAGGAGGTTTAACCCTCCTTACAGGACTTCCCCAGCCATCTAGAGCCTCCCTGCACCTCCATTTTCTTCAACTTGATAATCCCACCGCCCAGGCTCCCTCACAGATGTGGCAGGAATCAAATGTGACAGCACATGGGAAAGCGCTTTGGGAATTACAAAGTCTTAAGCAAATGTAACCCAACCCCACTGACAGTGGGGAAAGCTGGTTAAGGAGACTAAAACAGCCACTGCACAACTGAACGGGGCTGAACGGGTCTGGATGTGAGGATGGTGTGAGCAGAGACAATACCAAGGGGAAGTGAAACTCTGAAGACTGGGGGCAGGGGGATGGGGGGGTGGCGTGGCAGGGGGGAAGGAACAGCTTTTTAAAGACACACAAGGAAACTGCCACCTCAACTAATGAAGTAAACCCAGATCTTTCAAGGTCAACCCCGGCAGGGGATTCTCCACTGGGGTTTCCTTCTCAGCCACCTCAGTGGAACAGTGGGTTTTATTTAAAGAAGACTGCAGAGTTCTTACAAGATGAAATCTGCACCTTATACAAAGGGAAAGCATGACCCCAGAAATTACAAATCATCCACCATGTAAGGAAGAGGCTTATCAGATGATGGATGATGCAAGGAGCAGAGGCTTTGGATCCTGGCTGATCTGGGTTCAAATATGCCCCTTGGTAGCTGAGTGGTACTTCATTCTTAGTTTAACCACTCAATGTTTATAAAATGGAAGTGATAATGTTGATCTAAAAGCATGGGATTAGATAATATGGGAAAAGCACCTCAGCACATGATGAGTGCTCAGTCCAACAATTCCTGGGATGCCGGGTTAGTAAAGAATGAGGTTCTGGGACTTCCCTGGTGGCGCAGTGGTTAAGAATCCACCTGCCAGTACAGGGGACTCGGGTTCGATCCCTGGTCCAGGAAGATCCCACATGTCGCAGAACAACTAAGCCCATGCGCCACAACTACTGAGCCTGTGCTCTAGAGCATGCAAGCCACAACTACTGAAGCCCGTGCACCCTAGAGCCCATGCGTCACAACTACTGAGCCCATGCGCCGCAACTACTGAAGCCCGTGCAATCTAGGGCCTGTGTGCTGCAACTACTGAAGTCCATGCGCCTAGAGCCCGTGCTCTGCAACAAGAGAAGCCACCACAATGAGAAGTCTGTGCACTGCAACGAAGAGTAGCCCCCGCTCACTGCAACTAGAGAAAGCCTGCACGTAGCAACAAAGACCCAACACAGCCAAAAAAAAAAAAAGAATGAGGTTCTGTCATGAGAAAATTATCTTGAACCAATTTACTTTCTGTCTGGAAAGGGAAGTCATACAAATGGAACAGTGGTTCTCAACTTGGGGTTGACTTTGCGCCCCCCACCCCCGCCAGGGGACATGTGGCAATGTCTGTGGACATTTTTGGTTGTCATAACTGGGTGGAGGATTGCTACTGGAATCCAGTGGGTAGAGGCCAAGGACGCTGCTAAACATCCTACAACACACAGGACAGACTCTTAGAATAAAGAATTCTCTGGCTCCAAACATCAGTAGTGCCAAGATCGAGGAATGCTGGCCTGGCCTAAACCTGGGTCTTCACTGTTCCTTCCACACTGTTTAGTCAATAGGCCAAGTCAACCCAACTGCATCTGTGGAGGTTCGTGCTCTGAAGCAGCCAGTGAGGGGAAATATTCATGTGACACAAATGTGCTAGTTTAGGGCTGTTAACAATCTTTGTTTGAGGCTGGAGTAATTCATTTAGATTGTGTTTATTGGTCACAGAGGACACCAGGTTTGGGGATGTGTTAATATTTTGGAGGAGGGAAATTATGTCCAAAGTCACCTTGACAGACAAGAGAAGTAGTTTTCCAAAAGCAGAATGGAATCCTTATTGGGGAAAAATTAGTGAGGCTCACGGGTCATGGAAATGACCTGAAGGTCACAGAGGACGAAAATTTAAACATGGCCTATGGTTGAGACAGACTCCTTCAGCGTTTCTGAGACTGAGCAAGGCCATTTTAAACTGCTCAGTGCAGAGCTTTGTATTTTTAAAAGAGATATGGAGAAACCCACAGAAAAGGAACAATAAGAGCTGGAAAATAAAGAGTTCTAAATACAGGCAAAAGGAGTTTGGGTTTTTTAACACGGAAAGGAGAGGACCGAATGTGCGAGGATTTGAACAAGAAAGATTATCACAAGGAGAAAAATGGCCAGCTGTTTTCCATCTCCATGGAAGAGCAAATTATAGGAAATGGGCTGAGATTACAGCACAATGGTGGTTATGAATACGAAAGCATTTCCTAATTGGACACTGGAACAGACTTCAGAGGAAAACAGTTCAATTCCCATTACTCAAGTTTGCTAAAAATAGGTTAAGTATTGACCTGACCACAGACAGGGGACTGGACGTGATGACTTCTTGAGTCCCTTGGTTTAATCATTTTGCCTCTGTCTTTGCAAGGCACTGCTAATTTGCTGATGAGTGGAAAATTCAGTTGTTTCGCTAGATGGCCTATAGAAGCGAGTTTCCTAAACAACCCATCTGATGGATTTTCATTGATTGTATTATTAAATTGACTGGTAGTTTTAGTCATTTGACAAAACCTTTGTAATTTTATAACTACAGAGCATTTGTAATTTTATAACATTTGTTTTACTCCTTGAACTTGGACATGAACCTATAAATTATATGATGCTTGTGGGTCATCAAGTCAGCCTTGAATTGATCATAATGTTTAGTAGCTCAGATTTATGAGACACTGGTTTACACTGATACTGTTACACACTTTGATGTAAACTGAACCAGTCATTCAGAACAGAGTAAACAAGGTGAGGAAATGGTCCCAGGCTTTCGGTTTGTTTCAAGGGTGTGCTCTTTGCGTCCAGAGTGTATTATTGTATTTATGGGGTTTTTTTGTTTGTTTTCTTGTTTCTGTCTGGCCCCACCGTGTGGCTGGCGGGATCTTAGTTCCCCGACCAGGGATTGAACCCGGTCCCTCCACAATGAAAGTGCAGAATCCTAACCACTGGACGCCAGGGAATTCCCTATTGTATCTGTGTTGAAGTCAATATCTGAGTTTGAATGTGGCAGGTGGGGGGTTGGGAAAAAAGATGCGATCCTGCTGTTTCTAGCATTGTACAGAAATGAATCCTTTCCATTTCCAAGTGAATTTACTAAATTGCTGATAGAAAAGTACCCAATCTATTGAAGCCTCACATCACGTACCGTGAGCGTCAAGCTAGTGTGTTTTCTTGGACTCTCTTGTGCATATACTTTAACTTTTTAGGCTTACACCTTAAGCGGGAGCAAGAACATAGACTGACTTTGTCATCCATTGAGTTTTTAGCTTCTCTGCTAAAAAATGTTCCTCTGCAAATGTTCACATTAGAGGCACCAGTAATCAGTAGTTCCCTGGTGTTCTTAAAAGGTATAGAAAAGCAGTAAAATCGTTGATGTGAATACAAAATGCTGTGTATTCAATAAGAAATAAGCCTTGTCAAGGCAGAATTCTACACAAGGGTCTACTGACCTGGTTTTATCCCTGTGGCAGGATTGCTGGCTGTTCCCTAACAGCCAATCCTTCCTTCTTCCTTTAATAATACAGCCTCTGAGTTTTAGCCAAACCCATGACTGTTTCACTAAAGACTACATTTTTTCAGCATTCCTGGCACTTAGGTGAGGTAAGGAATAAGTTTTGACTGATGAGATGTGGGCAGAAGTGATGTGTGCCATTTCTGGTCCATGACCTTACAGGGGAAGGATAACACCACCCTCCATGTCTTCCTTCTCCCCTACCTGTAGGCTGGGAGGCAGACATGATGGCAGGATCTGGAGCAGCCACCTTCAACCATGAGATAGAAATCCTCTGTTGAGGGTAACAGAGAATCAAGATGGAAGAAACTTGGGTTTCCATTATCATGGAGCCACTACATTAGCCTTGGACTATTTATGCTTTGACTATTACAGGACAGAAAAATAAACTTCTACTTGTTTAAGCTACTATTATTTTGACTTTTATAACAGTAGTCGAACTGGTATCCTAACTAATATCCTAACTCTCTGGGCACCAGAACCTTAACTTTCATAATTCAAGTATTTTTTCATTCAGTTGAAAATACATATATTGCTTGAGATAGGGAGATAGATAGACAGATAGACAATACACACACAGGCACATGCACGCACACACACACAACAGTATTTGAGATTTATTAACTAGGGACTTCGTGAACATCACCAGAGAATTGGTTGTAAAGAACTCACCCCACACTCTGTAATGTGAGCTATGTACAACTTGCTTTATGTTTTTCTGTATAAAGAACTAACAGAGAGAGAATAAATGATAGCCAGCTTTCTAGGGAGGCGGTAAAGAGCACATGCTCAGGAGACTGGCAGCCCAGCTGAACGACCAGGCTTAACCTCACTGAGTGTCCAGGTTTCCCCATCTGTACAAAAAGGCTAATAATTGCCGTGAGGATTATACAAGATCGTACAGGAAAAGTGGTTAGAACGCTGCCTGGCACACACTAAGCTCTGAATAAATACTCCCTACTATTATAATTATTGGTTCCTCTTCACTAACAGCCAGAGATAATGTTAAAGAAATGTGTCTAAGGGAATGGTTCTACACTGCTCTTGATCTACTTCTGTGTTTCTCTCTTGGTCTTATTCAAGACATCTGATCCAAAATGTTTGCTTCTTACCTCGAGTCCCTTACTCGTGAGTCCCAATCTTTGTTTATGCACACACTTCAGGTACTATCTGAACTACTGTATCATTGTATTTTTGTAAATTGATTTCTAAAAGAAGCTTGAACAGTAGCAATGACATTTTAGATAGAGCTGCAGCCCTCTGTCTTCCTCATTGGATCCTCTCTCCCTCCCTCCCTCCTCTCTCTTTCTCTTTCTTTCTATAAAGCAGCTTTATTAAGATATAATTCACATACATATAACTCACCTATGTAAGTAAACTATGCAACTCAATGGCTTTTAGTGTATTCACAGAGTTGTACAACCAGCACCACAATATATTTTAGAACATTTTCATCACTCTGTGAAGAAACCATACCGTTAGCAGTCATCCCCCATTTGACCTGCAGCCCCAGGCAACCGCTAATCTACTTTCTATCTTTAAAGATTTGCATATTCTGGACATTTCATATGAATGGAATCATACAGTATCTGGTCTTTTATGTCTGGTTTCTCTCACTAAGCACGATGTTTTCAAGGTTCATTCATGTTGTAGCATATATCAATACTTTATTCCTTTTTACAGCTGAATAGTATTCTATTATATGGATATACCACATTTTCTTTATCCATTCATCAAGTGATGGGCATTTCAGTTGTTTCCACTTTTTGTCCATTGAAGTGCAGAAGTTTTAAATTTTTATGAAGTCTAATTTATCTATTTTTTCTTTTGTTGCTTATGTTTTTGGTGTCATATCTAAAAAGGCTTTGCTTAACTTAACATCATGGAAATAAACTCCTATACATTCTTCAAAGAGTTTTATAGTTTTGGCTCTTACATTTAGGGCTATGATTTAATTTTTAAATGTAGTATGAAGGGGGTCCAGTTTCATTCTTTTGCATGTGGATATCCAGTTGTCCAGCTCCATTTGTTGAAAAGACTCTTCTCTCCCCCACTGAATTGTCTTAGCATCCTTAGCCACATGTCTTTCTACTTCCTCAAACAGACAAGCAGATTCCTGCCTCAGGGCCTTTGCACCATTAGTTTCCTTGGTATGGAACCCTCTTTCCCTGATTTTCACTGGCTGGCTCCTTCTCATGCTGCAGGTCTCAGCTCAGAAAGGCTAACCCTGAACACAGTGCCCAAAGCAGCCCATCCCCCACTCACCCAGCCCCTCACCATCCTTATTTTATTTTATTCTTAGTACTTAACACTGCCTGGACATATCTAATTTTTTAATAAAGTAGAGTTCTTTAAACTCTTTAAGTGGATGGATTTTCAAATCCAGGTAGTCCTGGAGTAGATAGTAGACACCGAATTTAGAAGCAAAGGATTCAGACACTGAATTTAGAAACAAAGGATTCATGTAACTGTTGTGTGTATGTGTTTGGGGGGTGGGGGGGGGTATGACTGAGAGGAAGACCTGTGGATGAGGGTGAGAAAGGAGTGGGTGAGTTCCAGGGCAGTCTGGGTGAACATCAGAATCAAGGAGCTATTCCTATACATTAGTCTTGGCAATGATTTTTCAGATTTGACACCAAAAGCACAGGCAACATAAGCACAAATAAACAAGTGGAACTACATCAAACTATAAAGTTTCTATACAGCAAAGGAAACAATCAACAAAATGAAAAGGCAATCTATGGAATGGGAGAACCTATTTGCACACCATATACCCAATAAAGGGTTAATATACAAAATATATAAGGAACTCATACAACTCAATAGCAAAACAAAACGAAACAAAAACCCACTTAAAAATGGGCAAAGGGGGCTTCCCTGATGGCGCAGTGGTTAAAAACCTGCCTGCCAATGCAGGGGACACGGGTTCGTGCGCTGGTCCGGGAAGATCCCACACACTGCGGAGCAACTAAGCCTGTGTGCCACAACTACTGAGTCTGTGTGCCACAACTACTGAAGCCCGCGAGCCTAGAGGCCATGCTCCGTAACAAGAGAAGCCACCGCAATAAGCCTGCGCAACGCAACAAATAGTAGCCCCCCTTCACCACAACTAGAGAAAGCCCGCATGCAACAACGAAGACCCAATGCAGCCAAAAATAAATAAATAAATTTATTTAAAAAAAAAAAAAGTTAAAAAAAAAAAAATGGGCAAAGGACCTGAACAGACATTTTCCCAAAGATAGCAAACAAATGGCCAACAGGTATATAAAAAGATGCTCAACATCACTAACCATCAGGGAAATGCAAATCAAAGCCACAATGAGATATCACCTCATACCTGTTAGGATGGCTATTATCAAGAAGTCGAAAGATAACAAGTATTGGTGAGGATATAGAGAAAAGTGATCCTTTGTACACTGTGGGGATATAAGTTGGTATAGCCATTATGGAAAACAGTATGGGGGTTTCTTTAAAAATTAAAAATAGAAATACCATATGACCCAGCAATTCATTTCTACATATATATTTAAAGGAAATAAAATCATCATCTCCAAGGTATACTTGCATTACCATGTTCACTGCAGCTTTATTCACAATAGCCAAGATATGGAAACAAGTGTTTAATGACAAATGAGTGGATAAAGAAAATGTGATATATATGTATCATACATACAATGGAATATTATCCAGCCTTGAAAAAGAAGGAAAGCCTGTCATTTTTGACAACATGAATGACACTGGAGGACATTATTCTAAGTGAAATAACTCAGTCACAGAAAGACAAATACTGCATGATCTTATTTGTATAAAGAATCTTAAAAAAAAAAAAGTTGCATTCACAGAACAGAGTGTAGAGTAATGGTTACCAGGGTTTGGGCAGCAGGGTGGAAGAGAGAAGGAAAGATGCTGATCTAAAGGTACAATTTTCAGTTATAAGATGAGTGAATAAGTTCTGGAGACCTAATGTACAGCATGGTGACTATAGTTCATAATAATGTATTATATATTTACTTGAAATTTGCTGAGAGAGTAGATCTCAAATGCTCTCACCACACACGCAAAAAAAAAAAAAAAGGTAAATATGTGAGGTGACAGATATGTTAATTAGCTTGACTGTGGTAATCATTTCACAATGTATATGTATGTCAAAATATCAAGTTGTACACTCTAAATATATATAACTTCTGGTTGTCAGTCAAACCTCAATAGAGCTGGGGAAGAAAGGTCATCATTTGGTCACTGTCATACTTGATTCAGAAAGCATCATCAATTGGATTCTAAAATTAGTAAAAGTTTGAAGAGAAAGTACCTGTCACTTATTAATAAGTACCTGCACTTATTAATTACAAAGAGAAAAATAGTTATTTTACAGTAGAGAAACCTGGCAGACACCATCTTCATGACCAAAGTTAATATCACCAGGAATGGAACAAACTGACATGATATATCTCATGATACTGGAAAGAAACAGTATCACTTCTGTGGTATTCCTGCCAAAAATACATTGCCTGAATGGGAACCAGCAGAAAAGCTCAGACACACCCAAACTGAGGAACATTTTACAAAGTAACTAGTCAGTACTCCTAAAAAATGTCAAGGTCATGAAACAGAATCTGAAGAACCCTTACAGATGAAAGGAGACTAAAGAGACATTATAACCAAATGCAAATTGTGATCCTAGACTGGATCCTGGACAGAAAAATAAATTGTTTTTGCTACAAAGGAAATTATTGAGACAGTTGGTGAAATTTGAATAAGGACTGTAAATTAAAAGCTAATATTGTATCAATCTCAACTTCCTAATGTGAAAACTATACTGTTATCACACTGTGAGAGAATGTCCACATTCTTGGGAAATACACACTGAAGTATTTAGGAGTAAAGGGGCATCATATCTGAACTTACTCTCAGAAAAAATAATACACACACACACAGTGATACAATGATAAAAACAATTAGGTAATTATTAACAATTGGGGTTTCTGAATGAAGAGCATATAGGAGTTCTTTGTATTTTTGCAACACTGTTATAAGTCCGAAATCATTTCAAAATAAAAAATTTCAAAACTAGAAATGAAGATGGGTATCTCACGTCTCGTAAATCCCATATAGGGATCTCCACTTTGGTGTCGTCCACAGTTCATGGAAGATTTATGCTTACTTGGTAAAAATGGGTTGATGATTGTTGATTGGCAATCAGAGTGCTTTACTCATTCTCTTTCAAGTCTTAAGGGATTTTTTAAAAAGCAGCTACAATTTTTAACTTATAAAGTTAGATCCTGGGACAAACAAAGATTGTCCAAGGAACAATAAGGAAGCAAAAATTGGTCAGCTGGAACTGAAAGATCTCCACCAGCAGACCAGCCCTTCCTCTAGTGGAGTTTATTACAACTCGTGTAAAATGAATCACAGCCCAGAGGTTGGTGTGAGGGAGAATGAAAAGACAGCTGAGAATACAGAACATCATGAGACCCTGAAATTCAATACTGTTAGTTAGAGACTCTGGGTATGGTTAACACCAAAAATGAATAGGTGCTATTTTGCATTAAAAAACTTTTTTTAAAGAAAAAAAAAAGATATTTATTTGCAATATAAACAAAGTCCCATTGCTGGTTCAGGATATATATGTATATATGTGTATATTTGTAAGGGTCACAAGTTTTCCTTCCTAAGATCATAAAACAAAACTAGCTACTCTCTCATCATACCCTCATTTACACAAATCTGATGCATCTTTCTGGGTTTTTCTTTTGACAAGTAAAAAAGAAAGAGAAAGAGAATCACATACAGCAGCTTTTTGTCAATTTCTTGACCATAGCAAGATTTTAATCCAGTGTGTTAAAAGAATTCCTGAAAACCACCCCTGTGAGGTAAGATGCAGTGAGGCAGAAATTGATTTGCTAATTTTACTTAAAATATTCAAATTATATGAGAAAATTTTAAAGATTATTACATAAACCACGTTTTTTACATACTTCCAGCTGCCTTCGTTTAACTTTTTTTTTCTAAATCAATACTCTCTGATATTAGTTTTGAGTTTCGCTCAGATATATCTAAACCTGAACATTGTATTTCTATTTCCTTTTCACATGAAACTTGTTAATTATATATTGTACAAATATTTTTCTCATGGATGGACCCTGAAGGCATGCTGCTAAGTGAATAAGTCAAACAGAGAAACACGAATACTGTATGATCTCACTTATATGTAGAATCTAAAACAAGCAAACAAACAAACAAAAAACTGACCAAACTCAGAGAAAAAAGAGATCAGACTTGTGGTTACCAGAGGCATGGGGTACCGGAAGTGAGAATTGAATGAAAGCAGCAGAAAGTTATGAACTTCCAGTTATAAGATAAATAAGTACTAGGGATGTAATGTACAACATGATGATGATAGTTTACACTGCTGTGTAATATATAGGGAAATTGTTAAGAGAGCAGGTCCTAAAAGTTCTCATCCTAAGGAAAAAAAATTTTTTTTCTTTTTTATTGTATCTATATGAGATGACGGATGAGAACTAAACTTATTGTGGCAATCATTTTATAATATATGTAAATCAAACAATCATGCTGTATACCTTAAACTTATTCAGTGGTGTATGTCAATTATTTCTCAATAAAACTGTAAAAACTTTTTTTTTCTACTGTGTCCAAAAAAAAACAAAAAAAAATCAAGGAGCTGTTCTGTTGCCCAAGGCTGGTTTTGTACATTCTCTCCACAATGGATTGAGCGATATAATTACTTCCATTTCCATCTCATATTTATAATGCTACAATTCTAGCCTCTACTTCCAACAAATTCTAAAATTGCCAGAGGTTCTCCCTGTCCTGACCCAGTGGCGGGGATCTGCACCCCTCAGAAACTCCTATCCCTTGGATCAAACTTTATCTCTCTGTTTAGACCTAAGCTTTCTTCACGAGGCCAAAGCTCAAGGAGCCCCTGAGAGCACTAGGAGGCAGCCATTCTCTTTCCCTGAAATGCTGGTGACAGTCATTCTTTCTCACCAGGAAGTTGTGAATTCCTGTTGATCCTGCAGCACCTGGGAGTTGGAGGGAAGTGGGTGAGTGAGGGGGAGAGGATGTACGGCCCACGTTATTCTATCTGCTGAGCTTCTCACCACCAAGACACAAAGGAGCATGTCAGAGCGCTTTTCTTGGGGGCTGTGGGGGAAGACAGTGATGACAAGCTCTAGGAAAACAATCCAACTATGGAAATTTTGTTTTTAAGGTTCTTGAGTGAGAGTTTGGCTTTTAGTTCTTGTTTTCACAGAATAACTCCTTGGAGGAAGTTTTAAAAATCATAAGGTCATGGGGCTTCCCTGGTGGCTCAGTGGTTAAGAATCCGCCTGCCAATGCAGGGGACACGGGTTTGAGCCCTGGTCCGGGAAGATTCCACATGCCACGGAGCAACTAAGCCCATGCACCACAACTACTGAGCCTGTGCTCTAGAGCCCGCGAGCCACAACTACTGAGCCCGTGTGCCACAACTACTGAGCCCATGCGCCACAACTACTGAGCCTGTGCTCTAGAGCCCGTGAGCCACAACTACTGAGCCCATGTGCCACAACTACTGAAGCCTGCACGCCTAGAGCCCATGCTCCACAACAAGAGAAGCCACCACAATGAGAAGCCCACGCACCGCAACAAAGAGTAGCCCCCGCTCGCCGCTACCAGAGAAAGCCCACGTGCAGCAACGAAGACCCAACACAGCCAAAAATAAAAAAATAAATTAAATAAATTTATTTTAAAAAAATCATAGGGTTATGAAATCAATGTAGTGGGCTATAGTCATCAATTTTTTAAAAAATGTAATAGAGGGACTTCCCTGGCGGTCCAGTGGTTAAGACTTCACCTTCCAATGCGGGGGGGGTGGTTCGGGTTCGATCCCTGGTCAGGGAGATAAGATCCCACATGCCTCGTGGCCAAAAAACCAAAAAAACATAAAACAGAAGCAATATTGTAACAAATTCAATAAAGACTTTGCAAATGGTCCACATCAAAAAAAAAAAAACTTAAAAAAAAAATGTAATAGATTGCATTAGAATAGACAATATCAAAGTGCAATTGACCATGGACTCTGGAGCCAGGCCTGTTGAATGTGAACCTGCACTGTGTGGCCACTTACTAGCTCTGTGGCCTTGAGCAAGTTACTTAACTTCCCCAAGCCTCAGTGTCCTCACCTGAAGACTAATACCTACGTACTTCATAGAGTTAGCGTAAGGATTAAATGAATTCATATACATAAAGTACTTGCTCGCTCACCTGTGGGTCAGTTGAGGATTGGCTAATTCAGGTTGGGCTCAGCTGGGCAGCTTAGCTTCAAGCTGCAGGTCCTGCCAAGTTTGACCCGTCACTGCTAGACCCAGGTCTGTTCCACCTGTTGTTCAGTTTGGGGTCCAGGCTAAAGGGGCAGCAGCTGCCTGGGAGTAGTCCTTCTCATCATAATGTTAAAGGCACAAAAGAGCAAGCCTCATCCCATAAACACATCGGAATCCTCTGCTTGCCTCATGTCTCCTAACATTCCACTGAAAGGCAAGGTGCAGTGGAATGCACAATCCTATTGACCAAAGCCAGTCACACGACAGAGCCCAACAACAGTTAGGCAGGGAACAATAATCTATTGAACTAAACTGTTGAACAAAAACCCAATAGTCATAGTGGAAAAAGTTTGAGAAGCCCTGCTCTAAAGCAGGCCACATCTGACCCACCACCTGTTTTTTAAATAAAGTTTTATTGGAACACAGTCATGCCCATTTATTTGCATGTGGCAGCTTTTGTGATACAACGGCAGAGCTGAGCAGTTGTGAGAGGCCATATGACTTGCAAAGGCTAAATTATTTACTCTCTGGCCCTTTACCCCAAAAGTTGGCAGATCCCTCTTCTTAAAAATGAAAAGTTTAGGGGCTTCCCTGGTGGCGCAGTGGTTGAGAATCTGCCTGCCAATGCAGGGGACACGGGTTCGAGCCCTGATCTGGGAAGATCCCACATGCCGCAGAGCAACTAAGCCCGTGAGCCACAAATACTGAGCCTGCGCGTCTGGAGCCTTGCTCCACAACAAGAGAGGCCGCGATAGTGAGAGGCCCGCACACCGCGATGAAGAGTGGCCCCCGCTCGCCGCAATTAAAGAAAGTCCTCGCACAGAAACGAAGACCCAACACAGCAAAAATAAATAAATAAATAAATTTATTTTTTTAAAAAATGAAAAGTTTAGGAATTGAGGAGAATTCAGCATCAAATCAAATTACATAGTCAATGCACTCTTTCTACGCGCCAAGACACTGGCAAGTGCTGCCCAATGGCTATGCGGTTTGACTTGATGCTGGATTCGTAACCACTGCAAGAAGCGAGTACCTTCCCGGTTTGCAACAACCGTGGTGTGGTAAGAGACAGCCCCGTCCAGCTCTGGCCCTTGGGTCTGTAACAGAGCCTCATAGCTGGAATTTATACACTCACTTTCCTATACCTGTCCTGTCAGGAGTTCAGTATTGTGACTTTGGTTAGAAGACATATTACATTTGGGGTAATGATCCTCAGGATGCTCCAAAAATTTAAGCTTAAAGAAAATGATGCCATCATCCAAATAAAACAAGATATTTTAGAACTTCATTGGACCCCAAACCCTCAGACCCTGAAATCGTAAGCAGAAGCCCCCCACAAGCGCACTGATCTAAGTGGAGCTGCTGAGGCTCAGCGTGGGTGGGAGGAGGCTGGGCTCCGGACCAGCCCGCTGAGTGGGCTTCTTCCCTCTCTCACACCACAGCCCCCTCAGAAGCCCAGGGGCAAGTAGAAAATGCCAGGGCTCCTTGGAAATTAGTTTTGTCTTTGTGAGTTTTCTAATACCCCAGAGGACAACTTTGTTGTACAAAAAAGATTGCTTTGGGGCTACTTTTTTTTTTTTTTTTTCCTGTAAGCCATATTTGATTTACTGGAGTAACAAATTTGAATCCTATTCCTTCCTTTAAGCTTTTAAGCCACTTTTATAAATCTTATTGTGTTATTTATCAGGAAAATCACAACTTATTTTATGGGAGGCTTTAATTAGGGGTTGGTTCCATTTAGACTTAGTTAATTAAACTTTAAAGGTGTTTAACTGCATTTATAAATTTGATATATTTGATTTGCTTTTCAGTGACAGCTAACACAGCCCTTACTATGCTCAGAAACTGTTCTCAACAATTTACATTGTTAACTCGTTTAATTCTCACAGCAGTTCAAGCAGATATCTCATGGTATTATCATCTTTGTTTCAAACACAGGGAAACTTAGGTACAGAGAGTAATTTTCAAAAGGTCATGTAGCTAATAATACCTGAACTACTTTGTGAAACATACAGTCTGGCTTCAGAATCCAGGTTTTGACTCTTATCCTCTATGTTAATTAGCTAACTCTGAATTAACCAACTTTAAAAAAGAAAAACAAAAGGAATCCTGGCTGCTTCAGTCATTCTTGTAAAACAATAAAATTAAACTTATAAATGTAGTGTAACAGGTTCAAAATTCTTTTAAATGTTCCATAGTTGATTACAAACTTACATAATTGATTACTCTTACAAAAGCCTCTTAATATAGCAAATTGTCCTCCAATATACCAAATTCATTTAAATGTTACACATACTTAAAATATCAAACACACAGATTATTTCCAAACTTAACATAAAAAACTTAATGCTATGGATGTGATTTACTTCATCATCTCTGTATTTAATTCCAAACCTCCCCTGGGTTGAAGACATTACGCCACCAAGGAAACAACTATGCTCTCCCCGGCTGTCGGGAGTGTGTCAAGAGGGAAAGAGCCTTGGGATCGATGCTGCCAAACGCCTCAATAAGGACTGAAAATTAACCATTGGATTTGGTCAAGTGAAGATCACCATGACCTTGACAAGAATAAGTTTTGGTGGTTTGATGGGTGAGAGTGTAAATAAAAGGGTTCAGGACAGAGGAGGAGGAGGAGAGGATGAGGGGGCAACTCTTTTGCTGTTATGGTAACTGAAAACTGGGGCAACAGCTGAAGGGAGATGTAAGGTCAAGGAAGATTTTTTTTAAAATACCGATTGTGTCGTAAGTAAGTTTGATAGAAATGATCCAGTTGAGGGAGTAAGGGGAGCATGAATCCAGGAGAAAGAAGCAACGATGTCCGTGTGCTGGCAGAGGGGGTGGAATCTAAAGTTGGACCCTAATAACTGGAAGGAAAGAAGGGCAAAAGGATACAGATGCTGGTATATGTGATGGAATCGGTGGAAGTGTCTTCTGATTGTTTGTTTCCTCGGGGAAATAGGAAGTAAGGTCAACAGTCTCGAGTGATGGGGAAGGGGATGTTGGAGATTTGAGAAGAAGGAAGATGTGAAATGATCCTCCAGGGAAGCAGGAGAGTCAAAGGACTGGGGAAATGCACTGGGATTGCCCGTTATCATGAAGGGCTGCTGGCCTGTGGAGAGGATGAATGCCTCGGGACTGGATGAGAGCACCAGGCAATGAGTGTGGACAGGGGAGAGGACGGGGTGGGCAGAGCTTACTGTGGAGAGAGCCGAGACCATCGGATCTGTGAGCGACATTATTGATCCAGGGAACCACCAGGGTCAGAGTCCCCACTCCTCCAAACTGAGTTAATAACCACTTTCTTACTAAGAGGATCAGAGTCAGTGTCTAACCACTTGGATAGAGAAATGCTTTAGGTGCTTCATTTCCCCACCAAAAGGGATGCCTGGTGCCTGCTCCCTTCCAAGACTATTATCTATATTTCCTGAAAGTCAAAGCCACAAGGGGCTTCAAATGCTGTTACCGGCAACACTGCAAAGTCCAACACAGCTGTAGCTACTCTTGCTGGGAGCCTTTCAGAACCAATAAATAAATTTTAATATCTCCATAGAGCTAATTAAAAATAGGCAAAATTGCATTTGCTCATAAAAAGCATTGTTTTTAAAATTCTGGTTTTCATTCTGATGCCAAATCCTTCTCAGCACAGTTGCTTCTGGTGGATCTTTTCCCCAGATCAGTCATCCTCCCCGTCAGGATCCTGTCCACACAGATTCTCACTCCATTCACTTCACTTTCCTTTCTCAGTCAGAGGCTCCCATCTAAACCAGGATTTCTCAGCCTCAGCACTACTGACATTTGGGGCTGGATAATTCTTTGTTATCCAAAGAATTGTGGGCACTGTCCTGTGCGTTGTAGAATGTTTAGCAACATCTCTGGTCCCCTCCCGCTAAAGACCAGTAGCGCATCACCACCACCCCTCCACACACACACACACCCAGGCTGTGACAACCAAAAATGTCTCCAGACATTGCCAAATGTCCCCTGAGGGCCAAAACGGTCCCTGGTTGAACACGATTTGTCTATTAGGACTGGGGAGAGTGGGACCCACTGGTAACTCAAATTAGAGTTTCATATGATAACCCTAACGGCATAAATTAAGTCTCTGGTAGAACAGGACAGGATCTGACAACCTCAGAGGTGAGAAATTAGATGCTCTCCCTTCTGTACAGAATGTACAATTAGCTGGTTAATCCTGCTTAAAAAAGAAAAAAAAGAACTTGTCACATTTCCAAACTTCTCACCAACTGATGTGAAGATTCCCAGGAGATGGTAATTAGTTACCAGCTACATGAAGGATACAATGCATAGAATTTTTGAATTGAGAAAATGCAGGGAGAGAAAGTAAGAGAGAAGGGAGATGGGGAGGGAGGGAGGGAAGGAAGGAAGGAGGGAGGGAAGGAGGGAGGGAGGGAGGAAGGAAGGAAGGAAAAAACGCATAGCCCAAAAGCAAAGTAGTTCAAGTTTGTACCAAATTGAACTTTGTACTTTTGTATTCCTACATTTAACTGTGGGAGTTCAGTTAAATACCAAATCTTAATCTACAACAGCAAAATGATGTCAAATCAGCCAACTCCCCATTGCCAACAAGATAAAATTCAAATACCCTAGGCTGGCAAGCAAGGGCCCTAAATAATCTGAAAGTCTGTAACCTGCTCCTGCTACTGTGAATGCTTTACTCTATTCCTTCTTGTCTACTCACATTTCTACAAAGACACCTTGCTAATTCCTACTGCTGGGCCTTTGCACACGCACTTGCCCCATCCTCTCCAATATTTCACCTGCGAGGCCCCAACAATCCCTATCTCATTCATTTGCCCGCTCACTTTCACACACCTCAGAGCTGGGCTGGGGGCAAGAATGATAGCTATTTAATAGTTCTACTGCAGTCACCACGGACAAGACACTATTCTAAGCCATCTTTGCTCTGGATGCTGAAGAGGATTTCCTACTTTCCAAGGCCACCCAGTGTACTACCCACTGCTACCCCCATGAAACAGACGCAGACCTACTGGGGCCAGTGCGCATCTGCCATTGTGATAGTGGCCTTTGGTTCCCTTTGAGAGCAAAAGTGCAAAGACCAGACTGCCCAGCCAGGACAGAGATGGGTCTAAAGACTGGCCCGATTCAGCTGAGGAGGGACAGTGGGGGCAGGGGTGGGGCGAGGGGAGCCGGACTCAAGTCACAGGGTGTGGGGGAAGTGCTTGTCAGCCCACAGTGACCTTCAGGGCTGGAGAGAGGAGGGAAGAGGAAGCACATTTTTGCTGCTCCTTGCTCAAGGCTTCCTGAAGGCGGGGCTCCCTGTTCTTTGCGGCACGTCGAGCTTTCCTCTGGGCACACGGTTCTCACATACCCACACGTGGGCGAGGTTCAAAGCTTGCAGCACCCAAGACGCCGCTAGTAACTCTGTCCCCAGATTCTTCTGGATGCCGAAAATGAGGCCTTGATTCCTATGTTGAGACTCTGGCTTCATAATAACTTCATTTCCCAGACTTGGAACCAAGCTGTCGGAAGAGCTGGCCCCAAACCCCAGCCTGCGTGAATGCCTCTAGAGTTTCTGGCTTCAATATCGGGATTCACTTGAAATATAAAACGGCTTTGTTGAATACAGAATTGTCTCTCCTCAGCTTCCTTTCCTCTCTCCTCATTTCCTGTTTCCTCTTCTCCTTGTCTCCCTCGCATCTGCTCACTTATCAGAAAACTACAGCACTACTTTCAGGAGTGTCCTCAGGCCCAGCCAGTGGAATGAGCCCCAGGCCTGAGCGTTTTGGGGTGTCCACAGCCAGGTCGCACCTCTCTCCCCAAACCGAGCATGATAACCTTGACCTATTAGGGCAATTCTAATCCTCTTATAAAGGAGCCTTGTCTGTTTGGGTTGTTTGTGACTTTGCCAATCTGGTCCAATTCTCCCACTCTGAAGAAACGAGAGTAAGAAATATTAACCCTAAGATTGTGGAGGTGTAAGTCACTGGAAACTAGCATCTCTGGTGAAATCAGTATTCTTTTATGGACCCAGTTTCTGACTCTGCTCACTTTCCCTGCCCGCCCTCCCAACCCCTCTCTTCCCCAGATCCAATTAGAGTGGTATTGAGAAGCAGGATAGAGTGGCTGGGAATGGAGATTTTGGATTCAGACAGTCCTGCTCTTAACTCTCAGTGTCATCACTTGGGCTACTCAGTTTCCCCATCTGTAAAATGGGGACAATGATAGCTATCCTGGAGGTTTGCTAGAAGAATGAAATGAGACAATGTATATGTAGAGAGAAGAGCATTTTATTCATCAGAATTCCTCTTAGGAAGGTAGAGCTGTGCTTGTTGAGAAAATACTTCGCTAGAAGTAAAAACTGAGATCCTTAGGGCTGGAGGTGGGCGGGACGCTCCCAGCAAGACAAAGGGAGGATTTTGTTTGCAGCTCCAGAGAGGAAGTGGGGGGTGGGGTGGGGGAGGAGGGGCGGAAACGCTGCGCTCCAGAAGTGACCCCTCCCCATGACACCCGCCTCCATCCACCAAAATCTTAAGTCAGGTTTACCAATCCATGGAATTCTTGAAGTAATGAGGAAAACAGAGAAGGGGCTGAGTCTTGTCTCCAGGGAGCTGTGGGGCAAAACTATGATAGCATTTCAGGATGAGAGAGGTGAAGGCAGAGAACACCTGAGGACAGAAGACTCAGGGACCCTCTTGGGAAGGGACCATCAAGGGCCATGAATCTCAGAACCAGACTTCTCAGGGGTAGGGGGTGCCCACTGACAATCTGGTTGAGCAGGCAAGAAATTGTAGCTTAGTGTTATTATTCCCTGGGTCTTCCCTTGCTGACCTGCAGTGTCAGTTTAGACATCACTTCCTTCAGGAAGCCCACTCTGATTTCCCAAATGTGGGTTACAGTCTTGAACTCTGAGCCCCTTCTGTGTGTTCTCATCATCGGAGTTTTCACCCTGAGTTATAATTGCTTATTTGGATGTCTGGTCTCCTACAACACTATACACTCCATCTGGTTAAAGCTAAATCTTTTACACCACTGTGTTCCCAGACTTGGCATAGCACCTTACACATTGTACGTTCTCAATGTGTGTGCAGTACATGACGGTATAGTAGAAAAAGCAGAGTCTTTGGTATCCTTCAAAAACTAGGTTCAGATCCTGACTCTAATACTTAAAAGCTGTGCAACTCTGGGCATGTTACCTAACCTCTCTGAGCCTCACTCACCTCCTCTGTAAATAGGATGGAAGGTCAGGGTCACTGTGAGGATGGAATGGGAAGAAATGTAGAAAGTGGTGCCTGGCCACACTGGGTGCTTAGCAGATGCTGGTTCCTTGATTCAGTCTCTGACATTTGGCCCGTCTCTTCCATCCAAACATACCCACCAAGTCAAAGCACTCAACACCTTACAAACTTCTACTTTGTCCCCCTACTTCATACTGTTTCTCTAGGATTTATTAAGCTCTTTCTCTGTACCAGGCAATGTTCCAAACTAGGAGTTAGCAAACTATAGCCTGCAGACCACATCTAGCCCAGCACCTGTTTTTGTACTATCCCTAAGCTAAGAAAAGTTTTTACATTTTTAAATGGGGGGAAATTTTTAAAAAGGGATATTTCATGACACATGAAAATTATTTGAAATTCAAATTTCAGTGTCCATAAATAAGGTTTGATTGGCACCCAGCCACACTCTTTTTCCTATTGTCTGTGGCTGCTTTTGCACAAGAGAGGCAGAGCTGAGTAGTTATGACAGAGACTGTATAGCCCACAAAGCTGAAAACATTTACCATCTGGCCCTTTGTAGAAAAAGTTTGCAAACCTGTGTCCTAAGCAGTTTCCACACCGGATGATTATTAAGCCCTTGTAAGTGTGACATGAAGTCGGTACTATTACTGCTCTCCTTGTGCAGTTGAGGAAGATGAGATGGGGAGAGGTCAAGTGACGCGTCCAAGGTTACACAGCGTGTAATTAGAGTTGGGATCAAACTCCTACTGCCTCTGCAGTGGTCAGGTGACTGGGGACAACTGTAGACAGCCTGTATACCAAGCTGAGGACTCTGGCCTTGAAGGTTCTTGATCAGGGGAGTGACAGGACACAGTGAGACCTTAGGCGATCACTCTGGCCAATGAACTGAAGGAGAGGGAGGGATGGGAGAAGTAGCACAGGGTAGGGATTAAGAATTTGAACTCTGGAGCTGAGCCTCCTGGGTTTGACTGCAGCCAGCCACTTCTCTGCGTGACCTTGGGCAAGTTACTCAAACTCCTTCTGCCTAATTTCCTCAGCTCTACGATAGGGGGAATAATAGAATCTAGACTCTCCCCTAAGGAGTTGTTGTGAAGATTGGAAACTGTCCTGTTAATCTGCCTTTGAGGCACAGAGCCGCCCCTCCGAGTCGGCTGTTGTTATGCCTATAATTCATCCCAGCAAGAAGCTGCTCCTGCTCTGCTCCAGGCACCATTCCAGACGATCAGGATACAAAGAGGAAGAAAGACAAAATAATCAGACCAGCTTCCTGCCCGTGAGGAGCACCCAGTCCACTGAGGGGGACGGGAGAGTAAATCAATACCGGGGAGCAGGGTCACGGTGGGCTGTTAACGGGAGCAGAGGCCAGAAGCACCTCATTCTGGCTCTCCCCTGCAGGGCTCAGGTTCTCACTCCTTCCGGAACACACCAGGCATCCTGCTGGGTTTGCCCGGCCTCTTCTCCCCAGGCTCTCGAGCTCGCCTGAACGGGGAATACTATGAGCCCAGGCAGCCATCCAGCGCCCTGGCACGGGGCTGCGTCTGGAAGACGGTAAAGCACAAATCAGCTCAGGGTACAAGGCCACTGGGAGAACCTGGGCAGAAAAATAACTTGGCCACTTCCACCTGCCAAATCACAAAGCAACAAATTCACAGGAAGAGCGATTGATGCTGAAAAGCCTACCAGGTTCCAACCTGGAAACTTTGTCTCACTGATGTGCCCTGAAGGTACAGTAAGAATCCAGGGTAATTAGGAATGTTATCATATTATGTGCCAGCATCTCTTGCTTGCCCTGGTATTTTCTTTAACAACCATTTATTTGTTTTTTTTTTTTAATAGATTTATTTTTATTTATTTATTTTTGGCTGTGTTGGGTCTTCATTGCTGTGCATGAGCTTTCTCTAGTTGCGGCAAGCGGGGGCCACTCTTCATGGTGGTGCTTCTCATTGCGGGGGCTTCTCATTGCGGTGGCTTCTCTTGTTGCGGAGCACAGGCTCTAGGCGCGCGGGCTTCAGTAGTTGTGGCACGCAGGCTCAGTAGCTGTGGCTCGCAGGCTCTAGAGCACAGGCTCAGTAGTTGTGGCGCACAAGCTTAGTTGCTCTGCAGCATGTCGGATCTTCCTGGACCAGGGCTTGAACCTGTGTCCCCTGCATTGGCAGGCGGATTCTTCACCACTGCGCCACCAGGGAAGCCCCATTTATTTGTTTCTGATTTGTCATTTGTAAGTGTGTATTTATGTGTATACATATGTAGCTATGCATAGAAAAAAGATTGGAAAGACACAGTAGTGGCTTTCAGTTGGAATGGAGGTGGAACATTTGGAACATGGAAGGGAAGAGGGGAGGCTGTTTACTTCAGTATCACCTAATTTTTTCCACCAGATCCTCATGCTTGCCCCTCCCCCTTGGGTAGAATACTTCAAGCATATGTGTTTTTTTAAAAGCTCCCCAAATAATTCTGATATATGCCCCTCCCTTCCACCCCACCCTCTGCCTGATTTATAATCATTAATATACACCAAATGTTAAAGTAGTTATATCTGAGTGTTAGGATCATACTTAAACTTTTTTTCACCTTTTTGCTTTGCTGGCGTTATTAAAATTCTACCTCGAACATGTAGACTAGCGTAGTAAAGTGTGTTGGTTCTGAAACCAAACTACCTGAATTTAAACCTAATAGAGGCAGGTCACTGTGCCTCAGTGATGTCATCTGCAAAAGGAGAAAAATAATAGTAGCTACCTAACTGGATTGCTGTGAGAAGTAAATGATTTAATACATATAAAGTTCTTAAGAACTACGTATAAAGACAGCACCTGGCACATGTGATGTTCAGTATGAGTTACCCATTATTATTAAGACATAAGGAAAGAATAGCAATACAGTTTTTAATTGTAGAAAATTTAAAAAATAAAACAGTGTAATACTTGAGAGTAGGAAGCACTGGAAGAAATAGATACTTGTGATACTTAGGATAAGTGTGTGTGCAGAGGTCTGTACTCTGGGAACTTGGCCGAGGAGCAGCTAACAGGTATCCATTTATCCAGTTTAACGTTATAAATATTTTTAGGGTCTAAGATATGAGGTTTAGTACTTTGTTTTTATTTGACTGTGACTTTGATACAAAGTATACCTCTAACTAAATTTCATAAATTTCCCAGGTTCTAGGTCAATGGGGGCATCCACCAAATATGTTTATGTTGACCATCTGAGAATCAGGGCAGAAAAGCCAGCCCCTAGAGAAATCATGTAGGTGTGTAGTTTGCAAACCGTGCCCTAGGAAACTCTAGGGCAGTAATTAGAAAAAAAAAAAAAATACACACAGACACACACACACACAATAAAGGGGCCCTGAGACTATATATATGGTATATATATACTATACATATATATATGGGGGGGAGAATCCACGATATTTGCAATGTTTTAAATATTACTGAAGCTGTATGGCAAGCCCAAGCCCTGTTCTCCCCATCTGTGAAATGGGAAAACAATAGATTCTACCTGATTCTGTTTTGAGCATCATTTTGGAAGGGGAATAAAGAGAGGTGTGAAAGGGCTCTGCAAACTTAAAATGAAACTTTAAAGTGAGGAATGGTAGTTATGATTAGGAGGAGGATTAACGCAGCATAAAAGAAAAGCCACACAGGCTGCTGGCCGCAAAGGCTATAGCGGCAACAGGAAGGAGGTGGCTGGGCTTCCCCTTCCGTCTTGTTGGTTCCAGCCCAGAAACTCCACCCTGGCTGGAGAGAGAAGATTGAACCTTGTCGAAAGGCACGTCAACCATTCTCTCTTTTGTCAGACATTCAACGGTACTCTCTGCTTCCTATATGCATTTCTGTTTCTTCTCTCCCAACTCATTTTGCTTTGGTGTCTCTGCATCATTACTTACTAGCAAGTTACAAGCAACCTAATAGCTATTATTCATGGATGCCAGGCACTGTTCTAAGACTGCCGGTAATAACTAATTTCTCCTCCAAGTAACTCTAGGAGCTAGAGATAGTTGTTTTTTTGTTTGTTTGTTTTTTGGGTTTTTTTAGGCCACGCCATGCAGCCATGCAGCATGAGGTATCTTAGTTCCCTGACCAAGGATCGAACCTGTGCCCCCTGCTCTGGGAGCACAGAGTCTTAACCACTGGACCGCCAGGGAAGTCCCAGAGAGAGTTTTTTATTATCTCCATTTTACAGAGGAGGAAGCTGAGGCATGGAGAGGTTAAGTGATTTGCAGTCCTTAGCGGTGGATCTAAGATGCAAACTCCAGCAGTCTGGCTACAGGCTATTGATGCTTTTGGTCACTAGACTAGAATTCCTTTCAAACTTGATGATGAACAAGACAATTGTGGGGAACAGATTCCAGGAAGCCCACCATACAGCAGTCCTCTCAGATCTCAAGCTAGTACCCTGTGCAGAGGATTTACTGAGACTGGAAAGTGGGGCCCCTATCTGCCAGCTGAGCTCAGCCTTGAGACCCCTTTTGGGTTCACCAGCCCTGGGGGAGCAAGGAGGGAAGCCCAGGTAGCCTGACCTCACAGCCTGTCCTGCTCATCGTGAACCTAAACTGTCTTGAAAGGAGCACAAATTGGTAAAAGATTTTCAGAAACAAATGTTGAAGCAGGATGTTGGTATTCATGGAGACTCCCCATTCAGAATCAGTTTCCACCCATTGCTTCCGGCAATTGGTGACTATGACCGTAAACACATCAGTATCCAGAAGCAAGCTGCCAAAGACCCTCTGTTTCAGGAGGAACGCCTGGCCCTCACCGCTCAGGGAGGAGCTGAGATCATCTGATGCCAGGTGATGTTTGCTGCTCTGACAGTTCCTGGGATCCATTCCTCCAGGATTTTGGACAGCGTATGCTCTGAAGGTGGCCTTTCCTCCTCAGAACATGATGTAACTCTCCGATCCTAAGCCTCAAATGGTTTGCAGATTTTCTGGGGTGACTATTTCCTGTGTTCTGAGATCCCAGGTGGTGAGAGCATTCTGCCTGAGAACTGTGGACAGCATTTGCATGGAAAGCCGCTCGTATCAGTCAGGAGGTGCTTGGTGGCCCAAAATGATGTACACAAGAAAGGGGAGTTTGTTGGCTTGTGTAACTGAACATCTCTGGAAAGATTTCAGGTGAGGATGGATATAGTGACTCAAACAAGTCACAGAAAAAAACCCAGCTTTCTTTTTATCTCTCTTCTCTGCTTTCCATGATGTCAAGTTCATTCTAAGGCTGGTTCCTATCAAAGGAACAAGAGGACTACTGGAAGCCTCAGGGAGCCAAGCTTGCTTCCTTGTTCATTTCCAGCAGGAACAGCTGTCCCAAATTATTAAATGAAAGTCCTGGGCCTCTGATTGGATCATCTAAGGTCATATGCCCAACACTGAACCAATCACTGTGGCCACCGGCAATAAGCAGACCGCGATCTTTTTAAAAATTGTTGCGTGTGTGTGTGTGTGCCCGCTTGTGCACCCGTGTGCATTTTAGTTGAAGTTCCCTTGCAGGTCCTGCTTCCAGGAGTGGCTGCAAACATGGGAAAAGGGGAGGGATCATCTCTTCAACTTTCCCTTTCTACACAGGACTAAACAGACAAGCACAGCATCACTACTGTGGTTAGAGGTTTGCAGTATGGGAAGGGGGAGGAACAAGTGGGGAGTCAGGGGTGTTGCTGAAAAAATACAGACCCTCCCTGAACTGCAGTGCTGTGGAGGCACTTGGTTTGCTTCAACTCAAGAGGAATCAGAAGATCAAAAGTGGTTTAGGAAGGCCAGACCACCAGGGATGGAGGGAGGAGGAAGTTCCATGAGGTGCAGGGCTGTTTGCAGCTGAGTGAAGAGACTGCCCTCCCCCTGCTGGAATCCCCCAAATCCCTCGGGTCAGGAAGGGGGGTAGCCTGAAACCCCAGTGGGTAGGTCTGGGGCTGCCAGATGCTCCAGGCAGGGGGCCGGGGTTCTCACAAAGGCTGTCCTCCAGGGAGAAGCAGCACTGTCCCGCCACCCCCAACCCCGCTGCTTCTCTGCCAGGGCACAGCGGTCCTTGACTTCCTCCTACCAGCGTGCTTGTATTCACGCTCGATACCCTGCAGCTCCTTCTCGATGGGGTCCTTGGAGCTGGCATAGATCATTCTGCTCTTGAGTACAGACTCAGGGGTCCAGAAGATCACTACCAGGTCCTCCTTTCACTCTCCTCGGGCTCCTAGTTTACGTCATAGAGGGCATAGCGGCAGTCCTTCTCCGGTGGTGCCCTGACAAAGCTGGCAAGGGGTCATCGTCAGCCTGGCCCACATCACCTACCAGGATCCCCTGGCCCTCCTCCCAGAGGATCTTTCTGTCCTCACTCAGGCAGAAGAGCACCACCTTCTTGCAGTTCTTCACCTTAGCAGCTTGCGCACCTGCATGTCACTGAATCCCTGATGCTACCGTCAGAGACAGCCACGTGGGAGGTCATGTTTCCAGAAGTGAGAAGGACGTGGCAAGGTGAGCCAGAGAAGGTGAGAGCCCCTGCACTGCTGCAGGCATCCAACTCAGACCATGACTGCTTTCAATCAACCTACCCCTGCATCTGGGAAGCAAGCACCATGTCCCACCCCAGTACACTGTTCCTTTAATTTCTGACATGACTTTTTCTGAAGTCATTAAAAATACCAAATATGGTTCATGAGAGCGATAAAGTAAATGGCAACTGCATTCTTCTATTTGCTCAAGTCAGAACCTTGGAATCATTCTTGACTCCTTCATTTCCCTCACCCAGGCCCATTTCCAATCAAATATCAAACCCTATTAGCTCTACTACAAAATATATCTGGAATCTGACCCCTTCTCACTTTATCCACGGTGTCACCCCAGGCTAAGTTATCATCATCTTCCATCAAAATATTGCAATGGGCTCCTACTTGGTTTCCTCTTACTTGCCCCTGCCCCCATCACCTCATCCACAGAGAAGCCAGAGTAATCTTTTTAAAATAGTAAGTTGTATCATGTCACTCCTCAGCTCAAAGTCCTCCAGTGGTTCCCATATCACTCCAAAGAAAAGTCAAAAGGCATAACAATTGCCTAGGTGACCCTACATCTTCCAGCTTGTTACCTCTTCAATCTCATCTCCTACTATTCTCCCTTCGCTCACTCTGCTTCAGCCAGACTGGCTTCTTGCTGCATCTTCAAAATAACAGGTATGCCCCTGCCTTAAGGCTTTTGTATGTGCTATTCCCAAAGCCTGCAACATCCCTCTTCCCAGTATCTTCTTAGTTCATTCCCTTTGTTCAAAAGTGATATTATCAGAAAGGTGCTATATGACCACCCTGTGTGAAAACATACCTAGTCTTTCTTTAAGCCACTGACCTTGCTTTATTTTTCATAGCACTTACCATTATCTAAAATATTTAAGCATATGTTTACATGTCACTTTTCTCCCCTCCTAGAATAAAAGTTCTATGATAGCAAGGTTATTCACCACGATAGCCCCAATATCTAGATCAGTGAAGGCATTCAATGAATAGTTATTGAAAATGAGTGAAAGATTTTGAACAAATAAGGCATAAAAGAGGAAACGGCTAACAACAGATGAAAAAATGTTCAACCTTTCCAATAAGCAAAGAAATTGGCCAATTTCTTGTTGGCCAAGATAATATTTTTGCCTATTAAATTGGCAAGAACAATCAAATAATAAATTCACTGCTGTTGATAAAGCAATGGAACTGGTATTTTCATGTATTATTAGCAACCAGCCTCACTGATTTATTTACAAGGTATTTATTGGGTACCTACTATATACCAGCCATTGTGCAATTTTCCAATATATACTCTAATCCATAATAAGGTTCAAAGTCTATGTATTGGTCAGGATAAACTAGGTTAGCTGTGGTAACAAAGTAACTCTGCAATCCTAGTAGATTACCATAACAAATTTGACATCTTGCTCACTCAACAAACCTACCCCAGATTGGGAGAGAGGTAGTATTTACATGTCACTTCCCTTCACATTTCATTGGCCAAAACTAGTCACACAGCCCTACCCAACAGCAAGAAGGCTAAGAAATGAAGTTTCCCACATGCCCAAAAGGAGAAGAGAAACAGATATTGGTAAATATTATTAATATCTACCATAACCTTTGATCAAGAAATCTTACCACCTTACTGGAATAATCTAAAACAGTTAAAGAGCCACATTAAGAAAAAATGTTCATTGATGTCTTATTTATTATTTTGATAGATTGAAAGAATCTTAAATGTTGAATACTGAGGAAATAGATAATGGAACTATGGTTCATCCATATAATCAATTATTATGCAGTCATAAAAATGATAGTTAATGAAGAATATATATATATAATTATTATAAAATGGTAAGTAAAAATTAGGAAGTAAGTGAAATGGATAATGTGATTATACCACCATAAAAATATACCGAATAAAAAATATTCTAAACAAATACATTACAATGTATTCATTTAACAAATACTCGTTCTACAAATACCTCCTAGATGTTAGGCTCTGTATATTCAGAGATTAAACATATGTACTGTTTGACCTGGAGATGCTATAGTCTTATAAGAATATTTAGGGTGGACTAAAAGAAACCCCTGTCTAAAATCAGAACAGTTATTCTAATAATTTTATGGTTACACCCAAGGATGAACTTTTATTCCATTTTGACTTGACATTTTACACACACACACACACGCACACACAAAATGAAATATTACTCAGACATAAAAAATCTTGCCATTTGCAATAACATGGATGTAACTAGAGGGTATTACGCTAAGTGAAATAAGGCAGCCAGAAAAAGACAAATAACATATGGTCTCACTTATAAGTGGAATCTAAAAAACAAAACAAAACAAAAACAGACTCATAGATACAGAGAAAAAATTGGTGGTTGCCAGAGGGAAGGGGTGAGAGCTAAATAGGTAAAGGGGATTAAGAGGTACAAACCTCCAGTTATAAAATAAATAAGCCTTGAGAATGTAATATACAGCATAAGGAATATGGTCAATAATATTGTAACAGCTTTGTATGGGGTTACTAGACTTCGTATGGTTACTAGACTTATCATGGAGAGCATTTCACAATGTATGCAAATATCTAATCACCAAGTAGTACACCTGAAACTAACATAATATTGTAGGTCAACTATATCTCAATATAAATAAATAAATAAATAAATAAGGTACAAATTAAGAGAAGGTAATCCATAAGAAAATATGTATTTTAACATTCAGGTACAACTACACTGGAAGTCAAAAACATCTCCGTGAATTCCAAAAAACATTCACTATGAGATGGTACCACCCCACTGAAAACCACTGACCTTCACCGTCTGGTCTCTGACCTCAACACCAACTATCATGCACTTCACTCACTCTGCTCCAGCCATGCTTGTTCTCCCTACTGTTTCCAGACCGTGCAAGCCATGTTCCCATCCGGGGTCTTTGCCATTGCACCCTTTCTTCGTGGAGTGCTCACTCCCTCACTCCTTCAGGTCTTTGCTCAAGGGTCTCTCTCTCAGTGGAGACCATCCCTGACCACCCTCTTTCAAATACCAACCTCTCTCCCCACACAGCACTCCTGTCCACCCCCTCCCCGCCACTTAGTTTTCTCCATACCACTTATCATCTGACATACTAGGTATTTTACTTATATGATATTGTCTGTGTCTTCTCCATGAAGTCAGAGGTTTTTACTCTACAATATTCCCATTATATAAATGGGTATCTGAAACATCGTGGGTGTTTAATAAATATTTGCTGAATGCATGAAAACAATGAATGAGGGGTATACACTGAGCAATTGAATGGATTGCTACAGACTCTTAGCAATCACGGCACTGTTCCTGAATGAATCATTGCCTCCATGCCCCTGTACCTCACTCCTCCCCCAAACTTCTCTCCCACATGCTTTCCACTAGATACTTTCTCCATCCATCAGTTTAATGCTTGATCTGGCGTCCTTCAACCTTGGCATCACGTCTAGATTACGGATTTGTCTCACTCCTGGGTATGATCATATTGTGACAGCTTCCTGGCAACGCCCATCTTGTCCTCCTTTCACCTTCTGTCCTGTCTCCCTCCCCTCCACCTTCCCAAACACTCCATAGCTCTGTCCACAAATGTACTTCCCCTAATATGCCCATCCTTCCAGAGTAGGTTCAAATGCCTCCTTCTTCCTCAAGGAAGTTCCACCTTCCTTCCAACTTCCACCATTCAGAAGTTAGATTCATGCTCCAGAGATCTCATCATTATTTGTAACCCTTCTGCCCCCATTACAGCCTGTGCTGTGTAAAATCCTGGATTCACCTTATCCTTCCTGCCAGAGTTTAAATTAAGGGCAGGGAGTAAGTCTTACTTGCCTCTTGCTTCTCCCATGGAACATGGAAGACGGTCAATGAATATTCAGTGAGATAATTTATGTCAAGCCCTTATTACAGTTCCTGGCACAGGATGAATGTTCAGTCAATGCTGGCTGCTAATACTAGTTTGTACATGAGGAAGGCAGAGTTTGGTCCCACCCAGAGGAGAGGTACAATATTTGAGGTCCGCTAGGTGGGTTTTGAGAGGCTGTGATATGTCTGGGTCCTTATTTCTCACTCCTTGTGCCTCTTCCCACCTGTAGCAGGTACCCCAGCTTCCCTGGGCCACCCGAGTTTCCCGGCAGCTGTGGACAGCTCCTGGGCCAGCTGACAGCTTCCCATCTCAAGTGCCTACGGATGTCTTCTTCTATGCCTGTCAACAGGAGCTTGCTAGGCTATTTGTAAACACAACCCATAGGTTGGGGAGAGGGTGCTTGATGCTCCTGGGGCCAACCATCAACCAACACAGATGGGGGTTGTTGGGGAGATGCCCCAGCCTCCTTGACTTCCAGAGGGACAGTTCTGAAGCATGTTCCACCTTGTTTCTCAGAAGGTCCCCACTGGGATTAAGTTGCCCCTGACAGTAACCTACTTTTGGGTTTTCTCTCTTCTCTGACCTACCTCCCCTACTTCCTTCAGTGTGCCTTCTGGATCACTCCCCCCAAAGCTACATATGCACTCAAGTCCTGCTATGGGGGAAACCACCACCACTCAACATTTCTGAAGGAATGGCTGCCCAACCCCTTAGTCTGACAAAGCCAGAAACGCCTCGCATCCTGACACTCTTTCCCTGTGGTCTATCAGCACCAGCTTCCTGGCGCCAGACACATCAGTGGGCGGGGGGTGGGGGCAAGGAATCCTTGGGTTATCTGCAGAGATGAAAAGTGGAGGCAGGAGGTACATGTCGAGTTTACGCTAGGTTTGACTCTACCCTTATAGAAATTGCCCCCAGGAAATGGTTGCAGTGACCTACCATTAAAAAAATAAAATTAAAAAAACCCACAAAAAAAACACCTTACTCTCACTCTCAGATGTGATCAAGCACTTAGACCTCTGTAAGGACACATCTGTACCTTATGGAGACCCTCATGCTATGAAGATACAAAGGACTCCCTGGTTTGTGGCTCAGTTTTCTTGGTGTTGTATGTGTTTGTCAAAGAGGTGGTCATGTGTTCACCAAAGCCCGGTCCTTCTCACTGAGCTCATGGCTAGATTATATCCCTCAGCCACCTCTGTGTTAGATGTGGACGTGACTGAGCTATGTCCAGTGGAATGTGAACAGAAGTGATGAGTGTCACTTCCAGGACTGGCCATTAAAACCCTCCCATCCGGGGCTTCCCTGGTGGCGCAGTGGTTGAGAATCTGCCTGCCAATGCAGGGGACACGGGTTCGAGCCCTGGTCTGGGAAGATCCCACATGCCACGGAGCAACTGGGCCCGTGAGCCACAATTACTGAGCCTGCGCTTCTGGAGCCTGTGCTCTGCAACAAGAGAGGCCGCGATAGTGAGAGGCCCGCGCACCGCGATGAAGAGTGGCCCCCGCTTGCCACAACTAGAGAAAGCCCTCACACAGAAACGAAGACCCAGCCATAAATAAATAAATAAAATTTAAAAACAAACAAACAAACAAAAAAAAAAAACCCCCTCCCATCCGGGCTTCCCTGGTGGCGCAGTGGTTAAGAATCTGCCTGCTAATGCAGGGGACACGGGTTCGAGCCCTGGTCTGGGAGGATCCCACATGCCGCGGAGCAACTAGGCCCGTGGGCCACAATTACTGAGCCTGCGCGTCTGGAGCCTGTGCTCCGCAACAAGAGAGGCCACGATAACGAGAGGCCCGCACACCGCGATGAAGAGTGGCCCCCGCTTGCCACAACAAGAGAAAGCCCTCGCACAGAAATGAAGACCCAACACAGCCAAAAATAAATAAATTAATTAATTAATTTAAAAAAAAAACAAAACCCTCCCATCCTCTGTGTCTTTACTGATCTACTGACTGGAAGCAAAGGACTCCGTGCCCCCAGGGCATGGCAGGACTCCAAGTGGCAGTAGCCTGAGAGCCTGAAGCACCATGTAGAGGGTGCCTACACCGGCTTGACTGTGAGAAGAAACAACTTTCATTGGATTAAGCTACTGAAATTCCAGTGTTTGTTATAGCATCTAGTTACGCCAACCAATGCACAATTGGCAACTAGAAGTGGCATACTGCCATAACAAAAACCTAAAATAATATGGCATTGGCTTAGCAGTTCAGTGGTAATTGGTGAGGAAAGTGACATAAAATGCTGGAAAGAAGGAGACTTGTTTTTATAAAGTGGCAAAACATCTGGTAAAACTGTTGTCTTCAGTGGCAGACAGCATGCCTACTGAGCCTTTAGTTTCAGGGGAGGCGGTTAGGAAGAGTCAGAGTAATAGGGTGTGTCGACCCTTCCCAGGGCGGGGACTAGGGTGAGGTGAGTGAGGCACCTAGGGCCCAAGATTAAGGAGGCAGCTACTTGCACGACTCTGCTCTTAGCAAGGAATTACAGGAAAGAGGTGAGTTCAGGAAATATTGGCTGGTTTTCAAAAGAAGTAAAAGAGGCTTGAGAATCCAGAAACACAGGATCGCAAGGTTTATAAAAGCCTACTACTACTTCTGGATCCCACATGGTAAGATTATTTGAGAGGCAAAGGCCCTTTCTGATTCAGACCTACTAACAAAGATCTGAGTAAGAATGTGATTTTCCCATTTGCCTATTATTTCAGATGCTCTCAAGATAGGCACTCAAGAGAGAGGCATGCATGAGAAAGCAAATAAACAGATGAAACTTGAAAATTAGGTACAGGAAAAAACTTTGGGTATGAACCTCTGCTCATGGAATTGTTGAGAAGCAAAGATTAGAGCTTTCTAAGTTTTTAGGGAATTATATTGCCAAAGAAAAAATGAGCTTAGATTTAAAGGCCTTTGACAGTTAGAACCTGGAACCAAACCTTGAGTCTCCAAACTTGCTCAAGGAGGAAGTGGGCTTCAAAAGCTGTGCAGCCCTCTAAGAGGATGGGCTCCCCAGTGCCCCACAGGCTCCTAGGTGGCCGCGGAGGATAACAGTTAAGGAAGAGCCTTCCAGAGCGCAGAGGCGGACCACAGAGAGCAAAGGACAGGAAACTCTTCCTGGAGGGACAAATCAGGGCGCAATAAGAAGGGTGCAGCCAAGGAACTTACTCCTACTCCTAGGACAGGGTCATCACATAATGTCGTCACATCAGGACTCCACCATCGCCAGGTATGTGTGCTGTGTGTCTCCATTCTTCCCTTTCCAAATGGGCATGTGAATCACTTTATCCCATCCTTGCCCAACACCTTATATTGGGTATGAATGGAGTAGAGATGGCAGCTTGTCCTTTCAATTCAGAGGTCAGTGGACAATGAGGTGAACACCCCAATCTTGATGGAAAAAGCCACATATCGCCCAGAAATCCTGGATTTTTAGCTGAATGTGATAACTGTAAAGGACATTGGGTTGTCTCCTTTGGGGAGGGGATGAGTGTTTCATCTGTGTGGGAAGAAGGGTTAGGTGAGTGAGGTTATTTGGTAGTCAAAGGGCAAACTGTGGCAGATAAACAGTTCACCAAAACTATTTCCTGTTTTACCTGGAAACACAGCCAGACCATATTTCTTAAACACTTGCAGTTAGATGAGGCCACGTGTCTGAATTCTGCCAAATGTCATAGCAGAAGATGTGCACTGCTTTCCAGTCTCACCAACGGAAAATGAAAAATCCTCCTTTTTTTGTTTTCCAGTTGCTGGCTGGAAGAGAAGGACTTTGGGGCTCTTAGGGTATCAGAAAGCTACAAGATGAAAGGAGTTTGGGTCCCTGAACCTCCTACCAAACACCTGCAGAGGAGTTATATGGAATGAGAAATAACCATCTCTTGGATTAAGCAAGTAAAATGTTAGGGTGTCTTTGTTACAGAAACTATCATTGTCCTCATACAACTTATCTTATAGATTTGTTATCAGGATTGAGTGAGTTAATATGAAATATGGTGCCTGGTGCCAAACATATGAAAAACGGTGCTATATAAGTCTTGGCTACTCTCATTCACTTGAGAACAGGCAAAAATTTGTCATAGACTATGGCTTGGCAAAGAGCAGCTGCAGCAATGGAAAGCAACATAATTCAGCATAGTATTCCAGCTTTAATTGGAAAGTCTTGGAGTCTATAAGAGCCAGACCCTAATCTGGGGGCACATTTGGGTATTTATAATACCTAGTCTAATCCATCTCCTGAGCCAACCCTAATTTCCACTCCTGTAGTGCCACGTAGGTTTGAAAGCCAAAAAACTATTTACTTTAGAATTCCCTCAAACAAACCCAGGACAATGTGTGTTATGCAAATATCCAGGTAAGTTAAAGCACTTAACTTCATAGAACTAAAAGAAAGGTGAACACTTTCGATACTGCCTGCCACTGTAGCAGAAAATGGAAATCCATTTCTACCCGTAGCCGCCGAACTTGCTGAGTTTGGTCCCTTACCAATCTAAGAAAAAAGGTAAGGCATGCCGTAATTTCTTTGAACACATTCTAAAAGGAAAGTCAATTACTGACACATTTTGCTTACATTCTGAAACAAGTTTTTAAGGTAAAACTTGCTATTTCATATCAGAATTTGTAGCTTTGTGATATTTTGAGAAGTTTCATTTCATTCAGTTTGACAGATACTTACTTATTAAGGGCCTAGTATGTGCATGGCTGTTCTTATGCATTTCTGCAAAATGCCGTGATAATTACAGAATATATTGTTTTTAATACACAATATGCTTACAAGTGCTATAAGGAATGTTGTACCATGTGAATAAGCAGAAAGGGAACCATTACAGAAGGAAGAAACTACTGACATAAGAAACAAGAACAATGTGGAAGTCCTGTGGTCTTACCAACCAATGACAGCTATTTGTGGATCTAAAATTATTTGAATAATCAGACCCCAAGGTATTGACTTAAAGACTCCAGTTCTATGAAAGGACAAGATTATTGTCAGCATTCAAGGCCTTCTGTAGGTCTTTGGACAACCTCTCCCAATTCACCCAGCCATCAGCTCTGATCTGGTTTACTTACTGCCCTTTCCAGTTAGGATTTCAAGGTCAGAGATGAGCACCACTTCAAAACATCATGACCCCTCGACTTCCTACCACACTCCCCTTCCCAATTCAAGTAACAGTCAAAGTCATTCATTGTCCTCTTCTCCTGTTTAGGTTTCAGAAATATAAATGACCTAGACCTTTGCAACATAATTGAATGACAAAAGATTACTAGCCTTACTAAAGAATTCTTACTAATCAATAAGAAAATGAAAATATTCCTAAAATATGTAAAAGACACAAACAGCAAATTCACAAAACAACACAATTAGTGAATAAACATTTGAAAAAAATTGACTTTACTGGTAATCATATTAATATAAGCTAAAATAACAGATATGATCTTTCTCCTCTCAAAAAGAAAAAATTTAGAAGAGGAAAATATATAGTACTATGAGGGAGTTCAGAAATGGGCACTTTTATAGATTGCGGAAGAAATATAAATTAGCACAAAATTTTTAGAGGTCAATGTGGCTATATAAAGCAAATGAATTTAAATAGCATATGTCTATGACATAACTTTTCTTCACCTAAGAATTTTTTTCTAGGAAACGGTCATGGCTATGAGAAAACTTTAGTTAGAAAGAGGATTATTGCAGAGTTGTTTATCTTTGTTAAAAGTTGGAAATATAGGTACACCTCAGAGACATTGCAGGTTCGGTTCCAGACCACCACAGTAAAGCAAATATAGCAATAAAGTGAGTCACATGAATTTTTTGGTTTTTCAGTGCATATAAAAGTTATGTTTACACTATGTTGTAGTCTATTATGTATGCAACAGCACTGTCTTAAAAAAATGTACATACCTTAATTGAAAGATACTTTATTGCTAAAAAATTCTAACCATCATCTGAGCCTTTAGCGAGTTATAATCTTCTTGCAATAGTAATATCAAAGATCACGGATCACAGATCACCATAACAAATACAATAATGAAAAAGTTTGAAATACTGTGAGAATTACCAAAATGTGACACAGAGACAAGACATGAGCAAATGACATTGATAATGACATGGAAAAATGACATTGATAAACTTGTTTGATGCAGGGTTGCCAAAAACTTTTAATTTGTAAAAATAAAAAAAGAAGTATCTGTGAAGCTCAATAAAGCAAAGCACAATAAAACAAGGTATCCCTCTAAATTAAATGTCCAACAAGGTCAAATAAATAAATGAAGCTATGTCATTTTACGGACTACCATACAACCACTCAGAATAATGTTGTAGTAGAATATGCAGTGACCAGAAAGATGTTCATGGTACATTACTAAGAGAGGGAGAAAGCAGAAAAAAAAGAGATGCACATAAGTATCTGATTTGTATGTGTGATTGTGTGTGTGTTTCTAGCTATATCTTAATAATTTTCATACCCATATTTAGAAGGATGTTCCCCAAAAGTTAACTGGTTATCCTTGGGTGTTAAGATAGGCTCATTGATATTACCTTATTTAATTCTCACTACAACCCTATGAGTCAGGTTCTATGTTCTCCTCTTTTGCTGTTAAGGAAACCAAAGAGAGGTTTAGAAACTTCCCCAAGATCACACAGTGTGTAAGAGGCAGAGCTAAGCTCAGATTGTTTGACCCTAAAACCTGCATTATTGTTGTATGAAGGAAGATGCAGTGAGTTATCTGTGATACTAAACTTATTCAATATAAATAATAAGTACTATACTATTTGAGATCAGCTCCTTCCTGCCTTTTTGAGGTTAAAATAACCATTCTTTAATGAAAAGATAGAGATTATAAATAGTAACTTTCATTTTTTAATATCTTTAGTTAGGACAATTAAAAGTTGATAACCTGATGTCAATTCTTTCCCTTCTATTTTTAATTGCACTGGTACTGAAATTCAAAAGTTAGGGAGCCATGGATGAGTACAGGGGGTCAGTATCTGTGAACCTCATGAAACTAAATGTAAAATGATGGTTATATAGCTACATGCTTTTTTCTGGGGAGAGTCTCCATAGCTTCCTGGCTGATTCTCAGATGCACCCAGATTGAATAGATTAAGAGCCTCTATTTGATTTTTTCACCTTTCATAATCCAACACACACTTCCACCAGGCCATGGCATCTCATCCCCCTCCCTTTTCTGAGACCATCCTTCATGAATTATCTTCTCTCTCTCTTCTCTCTCCCCTTTATACTTTCCATCTCTTTCTTTCTTCTGGTGCCTTCTCATTATCCTACAACTATTCTCTAGTCTCCCTAATTCTTAAAAAAATCTCCCTGAGATCCTACCTCTCCCTTAAACTATCCTCCATCTCTTCATACAACAAGAACATACTAAGTATCTATGCAGTATTCAACCCCTGGAAACATAATCATGAACGAGACAGACAAGGTCTCTGTCCGTATAGAAAATCATCTTTAGAAGAAGATATAAAAGAATTACCTTATCAGTTAAGAATATTTTGAGCTACAAGAATTGGAAACCCCACTAGGTATGGCTTAAACTCTTCTCACATGACAGGAAGTCCAAAGATAGGCAGTTGTTGGCATCAGTTGCCACCAAGGACCCAAGCTCTTTCTATTTTTCTGCTCTGGCATCTTTAGCATGTTGACTTTTTAATACCGTGCTTGTCACTCATAGTCACGAGAGGCCACAGCAGCTCCAGGATTCCACTTTCAAGGTAGAAAGAAGAAGGAAACAATAGAACAACAGTGTCTATCTCTCTTGTGAGGAAAGCAAACTCCTTCCCCCAAACATACCAGACTTCCTTCTGTTTCATTGCTAGGAGGGAGACAGGAAAATAGGCCTCTGACATTCCTGCATCTGCCTGGAAGCAGCAAGTATGAAAGAGGCTGAGAGTGGCTGTGGGATAGCCCAGAACGGTGTCATCCAAAATGCATAACTGAACAAATAAATACAACAACTTAAAAAACAACAAGGGCTTGATGCCCCACTCCTTAAGTGTGGGCTGTGCATGCTGACTTCCTTCCATTCCTATCAAAATGAGGGGAAATGAGTAATTTTACAGAGAACCTGACAAGCACTACCTCAGGCAGGTGATCAAAGTCAACATCAACATTCATAAACCAAACCAGATCATAAGTCACAATGTGATGAAAATGACACTTACCTCCATGGTCTTTCTCCCCAAAATCCAGAACCCCAGAATGATCATGAGAAAAACACCAGACAAATCTCAATTGAGGAACATTCTACATAATACCTGATGTGTACTCCTCAAAACTGTCAAGGTAAAAAAACAGAACAAAAAAAAAAACAACTGTCAAGGTCATCAAAAACATTATCACAGCCAAGAAGAGAACTAAATGTACTGTGGTATCCTAGATTGAATCCTGGAACAGAAAAAGGACATTAGGTCAAGATGTATCAATACTGGTCCATTTATCATGACAAATGTTCTACACAAAAGATGTTAATAATACGGGAAATTGGGGACAGGAGCAGGAGTAAGGGGAACTCTTTGTACTATCTTTGGAATTTTTCTGTAAATCTAAAACTATCTTAAAAAATAAAGTTTTCTTTTAAAGTAATAAAGGCTATAAGTAAATAAAATAGGGTAATGGGAGAGAGTAGGGTAGGAGGGCGACTTTAGAAGGATGGTCTGACAAAATCTCTAAGGAGGTAACATTTATGCCAAGACCCGAATGCTTCAGATAAGCTGGCTATGTGAAGATTGGGGCGAAGAGCATTTCAGGCAGAGGGAATGGCAAATTGAAAGCCTGAAGAAGTTGAAGGAAGAAAGAAGACCCAAAGTAAGTGAAAGGGAAAAGTCAGGTGATGAAGTTGGGTGGGCAGACAAGACTGATGGAGTCTGCAACCTCCTCAGGTCGAGTTTTGCAATCGACAGCATACAAATATTAAATAATAATAATAACTGTATTGGTCTCCTATTGCAGCCATAACAAATTACCATATAAGTCAAATTAGTGGTTTAAAACAACCCAGATTTATCCTCTTGCAGTACTGTAGGTCAGAAATCAGACACGAGTCTCACTGGGCTAAAATCAAGGTGTAATGGGGCTCTGTTCCCTCTGGAGGCTCCAGGGGAGAATCTCTTGCCTGTCCTTTTCCAGTGTCTAGAGGTCGCCTGCATTCCCTGGCTCATGGCCCCTTTCTCCACCTTCAAAGCCAGTGATCCCAGCATTCCAACCTCTGTTTCCATCATCACATCTGCCTCTGCCTCTGCCTCCCTCTTTCACTTATATGAACCCTTATGATAACATTGAGCCAAACTGGATAACCCAGGAAAATCTCCTCATTGTAAGACCTTAATCACACCTGCAAAGTCCCTTTTGCCATGTAGTGCTCACATGTTGCAAGAATTCAGATGGCCATATGATCATCTCAATAGATGTAGAAAAAGCTTTTGACAAAATTCAACACCCATTTATGATAAAAACCCTCCAGAAAGTAGGCATAGAGGGAACTTACCTCAACATAATAAAGGCCATATATGACAAACCCACAGCCAACATCATTCTCAATGGTGAAAAAGTGAAAGCATTTCCACTAAGATCAGAAACAAGACAAGGTTGCCCACTCTCACCACTATTATTCAACATAGTTTTGCAAGTTTTAGCCATAGCAATCAGAGAAGAAAAAGAAATAAAAGGAATCCAAATCAGAAAAGAAGAAGTAAAGCTGTCACTGTTTGCAGATGACATGATACCATACATAGAGAATCCTAAAGACTCTACCAGAAAACTACTAGAGCTAATCAATGAATTTGGTAAAGTAGCAGGATACAAAATTAATGCACAGAAATCTCTTGCATTCCTATACACTAAGGATGAAAAATCTGAAAGAGATATTAAGGAAACACTCCCATTTACCACTGCACCAAAAAGAATAAAATACCTAGGAATAAACCTACCTAAGGAGACAAAAGACCGGTATGCAGAAAGCTATAAGACACTGATGAAAGAAATTAAAGATGATACAAACAGATGGAGAGATATACTATGTTCTTGGATTGGAAGAATCAACATTGTGAAAATGACTATACTACCCAAAGCAATCTACAGATTCAGTGCAATCCTTATCAAACTGCCAATGGCATTTTTCACAGAACTAGAACAAAAATTTTCACAATTTTTATAGAAACACAAAAGACCCCAAATAACCAAAGCAATCTTGAGAAAGAAAAACGGAGCTGGAGGAATCAGGCTCCCTGACTTCAGACTATATTACAAAGCTATAGTAATCAAGACAGGATGGTAGTGGCACAAAAACAGAAATATAGATCAATAGAATAGGATAGAAAGCCCAGAGATAAACCCACGCACATATGGTCACCTTATTTTTGATAAAGGAGGCAAGAATATACAATGGAGAAAAGATAGCCTCTTCAATAAGTGGTGCTGGGAAAACTGGACAGCTACATGTAAAAGAATGAAATTAGAACACTCCCTAACACGGTACACAAAAATAAACTCAAAATGGATTAGAGACCTAAAGTTAAAGTTTTATAGGCCAGACACTATCAAACTCTTAGAGGAAAACATAGGCAGAACACTCTATGACATAAATCACAGCAAGATCTTTTTTGACCCACCTCCTAGAGAAATGGAAATAAAAACAGTAATAAACAAATGGGACCTCATGAAACTTAAAAGCTTTTGCACAGCAAAGGAAACCATAAAAAAGATGAAAAGACAACCCTCACAATGGGAGAAAATATTTGCAAATGAAGCAACTGACAAAGGATTAATCTCCAAAATTTACAACCAGCTCATGCAGCTCAATGTCAAAAAAACAAACAACCCAATCCAAAAATGGGCAGAAGACCTAAATAGACATTTCTCCAAAGAAGATAATACAGATTGCCAACAGACACATGAAAGAATGCTCAACATCACTAATCATTAGAGAAATGCAAATCAAAACCACAATGAGGTATCACCTCACACCGGTCAGAATGGCCATCATCAAAAAATCTACAAACAATAAATGCTGGAGAGGGTGTGGAGAAAAGGGAACCCTCTTGCACTGTTGGTGGGAATGTAAATTGATAGAGCCACTATGGAGAACAGTATGACGGTTCCTTAAAAAACTAAAAATAGAATTACCATATGACCCAGCAATCCCACTACTGGGCATATACCCTGAGAAAACCATAATTCAAAAAGAGTCATGTACCACAATGTTCACTGCAGCTCTATTTACAATAGCCAGGACATGGAAGCACCCTAAGAGTCCATCAACAGATGAATGGATAAAGAAGATGTGGTACATATATACAATGGAATATTCCTCAGCCATAAAAAGAAACGAAACTGAGTTATTTGTAGTGAGGTGGATGGACCTAGAGTCTGTCATACAGAGTGAAGTAAGTCAGAAAGAGAAAAACAAATACCGTATGCTAACACATATATATGGAATCTAAAAAAAAAAAAGATGGTTCTGAAGAACCTAGGGGCAGGACAGTAATAAAGACTCAGACGTAGAGAATGGACTTGAGGCCACGGGGAGGGGGAAGGGTAAACTGGGACAAAGTGAGAGAGTGGCATGGACTTACATATACTACCAAATGTAAAACAGATAGCTAGTGGGAAGCAGCTGCAGAGCACAGGGAGATCAGCTCGGTGCTTTGTGACCACCTAGAGGGGTGGGATAGGGAGGGTGAGAGGGAGATGCAAGAGGGAGGAGATATGGGGATATATGTATATGTATAGCTGATTCACTTTGTTATAAAGCAGAAACTAATACACCATTGTAAAGCAGTTATACTCCAATAAAGATGTGAAAAAAATAAATAAATAAATACCTTAAAAAAAAGAATTCAGATGGAACGTATCTGGGGGGCCATTGCTGAACCCATAATAATAACAACAACAACAACACAATTCAACCCATAACATTGCTTTTATGGAGATTATTGCTTAGGAAGGAGCTGTATGGTAAATGTATCATCATACAATTAAGTATGAAAATACCATTTGTGGTAAATGTTCTAATGGTAACAAGAAGAATAAGAAATTCTAGGGCTTCCCTGGTGGTGCAGTCGTTAAGAATCCACCTGCCAATGCAGGGGACACAGGTTCAAGCCCTGGTCTGGGAAGATCCCACATGCTGCAGAGCAACTAAGCCCGTGTGCCACAACTACTGAGCCTGCGCTCTAGAGCCCGTGAGCCACAACTACTGAGCCCACGTGCCACAACTACTGAAGCTGGCGTGCCTAGAGCCTGTGCTCCACAGCAAGAGAAGCCACCACAGTGAGAAGCCCGCGCACCACAACGAAGAGCAGCCCCCGCTCGCCACAACTAGAGAAAGCCCGCGCGCAGCAAGGAAGACCCAATGCAGCTGAAAATAAATAAATAAATAAATAAATAAATAAATAAATAAATAAATAAATAAATAAATAAATAAATAAATAGAAAGAAAGAAAGAAATCAACTCCTAAAAAAAAAAAAAAAATTCTAACAGGAGAAGCTGAGCTAAGGTTGAAGGAGGTGTTCAGCAAAAATTTCTGAGGAAGGGACACTTAAACTGAAGCCTGAAAATCCTCCAGGCTGGAGCCTTCCTGGGCAGGGGAATGACCGATAGGGAGCCCCGGGCTGAGGAGAAACTTGACAAGAGGCACATAAAAGACCCTCCACAAAGGCTGGCTAGAGAAAAGCTGAGAAGAAATAGTCTCTCTTGTATCACTTCAGAAATCTGAATTGTGTTGAGTAGGAGATTCAGCTACTCCGGAGGAGCCTCTGAAAGAAGGAAGGTCTGTCTTATCATCAGGTTCTCCTACTATTTAAGGGGTTGTTTTGTGTAGTCGTTTTAAGGACCATGTTGAGTGAGTCAAATTTCACTTACACTCTTCTCCCCTCGGGATCTGGCTGAGGCCGACGGGTGTTGTGTCTGACTGGGCAGATGTGATAGAGTCACTTCCAGTGTGAAACATTTGAGAAAAGCATGTTGTATTGAAGAGATTTCTGGATTAGTGGAAATCGATGCAAGTGTAGGATTTCAGTCGGTGCTGTTGGAATCACTGTGAGTTTTCAGCACAACACCGTTCCGTGAGCAAACCTCTGAAAGTATGCTTTTATACTTTCCACCCACCCCCCTCAAAAGTCTCCAAAACTCAGCTACCCTAAAGGGAGTTAAGACTTCCTGAAGCAGGAGACAAAGCATTGAGTGTTAGGAACCGCTAGGCCAGGTTCGGATTACCTACGACGGCGACTGGGTCACAGTCTGTGGCCTGTATTTTCAGAGCTATGTGGAGAGAAGGCACGGCCGTTGGCCCTGGAAAGGCTGTGCTGGGCCTGGGTGTGGTGGGAAGTCACCCTCCCTCTTTGGGGACAAAGTGTCCCACCCTAAGCCGGATGGTGGCATATCACAACTCGGCCTCCCAATTTCACCCACTGGCCCCCGTTTTCCATATCATCTGAGGTCAGAGAGACCCCAGCCAACAGACACGACTGCACAGCCTCGCAGGAAGCGAAAGCTGCAAGCATAAGGCTGGGCCGCCCCCGTGCACGGCCCGGAGGGGCTGTCTGTGCACCTGGCCGGGGCCGCTTCCGGGCCAGCGTCCAGGTCTGCTCCTGAGGCCCAGGTGCTGTTGGAGTTCGCCCACCACCCCTCCTGCGTCACACTTTCCAGGAAGGGGCGGGTGGGGACGGGTGGTAGGTGGGGACATTGTCGGCAGTGAATGTTGGTGGGTTTTTTTTGAGCCAGGGCCAAAGCATTGTGTGTTTCAGGGGTCTGGCCAACTGCCTCCATGAGGGAGACATCCTTGACAAGACTGGTGCCCCAGGCTGCAGCAGATTTGTTTGAACTTCGCAGGGGAGGCTGGCACGGGTGTGAGCTCCATCATGAGAGCCAAGCCTTTTTTTTTTTTTTTTTTCTCCTTCAATCTTCAAGCAAATGAAGCACTGGGGCTGAATGGTGGACTTGATGAAGTGGGAGGGTGCTGTTTATTACCAGTCTTGCCAGCCATTTGCAGGGGTTAGAAGCCGACAGAGATTTCTTCTCTTGCTAGTGTCCAGTACTGGGGTCTAGGTCTGAGCCGAGGCAACTCAGACTGTTGTCCAGCTTGGCTGTCCAGCTTGCATTCAGAAGAGCATCACTAGGCTGTGCTGAGTTCCTAACAATTTATAAGAACTTTCCACCGTGGTTAGACTTCCTCCTGACATCACCTAGCGCTCATGGCCTAAGCATAACCAAGGAGGACAAAAGCAGGAGGACAGTGTCAAAATCCAGGGTGCCCAACTTGCAGCAAGTTTCTGGGAAGTTTTCCACCAGAAACGGGTTGGGCCAGCACAGAGCACTTCTTACAGAGCTGGGTTGCTGCTTAGAAGTGGGTTGAGCTTGACCCTCTTCACATTCCACCTGATCACAGCTTATTTCCATTTGGAAGGTTCGTTGCTGCAGGCGGCTTCCACCTGGTGCAAATCGTAGGGGCTATTGTGGCCACCGGCCACCGGTAGGGTATCAACAAGCAAAACCAGCCGCCAGCCATTTGTTACAAATTTGAGGCTCCTGGTACTTGAAGCTGCATAATCACTGGGGAGCCTGAGCTGGTGGGGAGATTGCGTGTCCCTGGAGGAGACTGTCCATTCTCTGAACACACAGCCCGAGTCGTCTGTAATCCCATCGGTTGGATTTAGCAGATTTAGCAAATAAAAATGCAGAACATGCCATTAAATTTGAAATTCAAATAAATAATGAGCACCTTTTTTTCTTTTAGTATAATTGTGTCCCAAATACTGCACTGGAGATACTTACACTTCAAAAGTATTTTTTCTTGATCTGAAGTTCAAATTTGATGGACACCCTGTATCTTCTCTGGCAACTTGAACCCAGATGCAGGATACCTCCAGAAGCTTCCACTGAAGGCAGAAGTGGAAGGCAATCCTCTGTGAATTCTGCCTTCTTTATTTGATAATTAGCCTTTAAACTCTTCTAGCGGCTGGTTCTCAGACTCCAGAAGTGTTTGTTTATGGGATGAAAGATTTAACGTAGGGAACCCTAATGGCCGGTTATCACAAACCCAAAGGGACTCTCCACAAAAAAGAAATGCTGTTGTCATTCTATAATAATGAAACCTTCAGGTAGCATTATCTCAACAGCAAGCTGATGCCTTAGTGATGAAACACCCAGCACAGCCCAGCCCTTTCTACACCACGGGGAATACGTATGTCTGGCAGGCAGCCGGCTGTTTTCTCTGCTTTCCTTGCCGTCTTAGCCTCTGCCTTGGAGCCTGAGAAGGGCAAGCCCCACTCGCTCCCTCCAACGTAGCTCCCCGTTCCTCCATTTACAGTATTTCCCTGAACCTGTTTGCCTGAGAATCTGGGCCAATATTTGGTGGGAAAAGCAATTTAATTTTTTATTGAGGTGAAATTCACATGACACAAAACTAGTCTTTTTAAAGTGTACAACTCAGTGGTATTTAGTATATTCACAATACTCTGCAACCACCACCTCTATCTGGGTCCAAAGCATTTTCATCACCCCAAAAGAAAACCCCAGACCCATTAAACAACCTTGGCAACTTACTTTTGGTCTCTTCAAAAATGGTGCGCTTCCCCCGTGAGGCTTGGGTGAGGGGAAGGAGGGACATGCAGGAACCGGCTTACAAGCCTCCTTGCACGCTTTTAATTAGCTTGCGCAATGGAAGGCTTCACAATTAAAGGGCTCTAGAGAGACAGGTGTGAGGATGAATGTGTCTCCACGTGATGGAAGAGGGTGCACATTAGGCCAGGGCTCACCAGGTAGGAGGCAGGAGCTGCCAGGCTGTGAATCAATCGGGAAAGGAGTCACTGGGCACCAAAGGGTGTCTTGCGAAAGGTGTAGACCTGCTTCTTGGGGAGAAGGGGAAGGGAAGGCTTCCCAGGAAGGTGCCCAACTTCCGGGTTCAGTGGGAGCAAATGAATCACTCTGGGGAGGTACCGGGCCTCCCCTTGGCCAGTGACCGCTTTGAGGTTTCCTGATTTACAGAGGGAGTTAGTTCCTTCTCAAAGGAACCCTTGACTCTCCTCTCTAGAGGGACTGACGCTCCTTATTGTTTAGAAAATCTGGTGCAACCGCATTTTTGGAGACAGCTGCTATTTCCTGCAGTGACTTGCAGCAGTTTCATTTTCCAGCTGGTTCCCGCTTCCTTTACTCTTTTGCTGCCAACAGGGGTCCCCAGCTCACTGCAAAACGAGAAGTTTCCCAGCTTTGAACAGAGGTGGGAGGGTTGGCCCCTTTGTTCAAGATTTGGGGGTCAGGTGTTGAGCTAATGCCCCTTATGGTAAAGGATGCAAGAAAACGAATAAACAAGAGGAAGATCCCCCTGAGACTGTTGGAGCTGCCAGGGTGGCACAGAGTTTAACAGTCACTCATTCAGCAAACGTGCATTGAGTGCGTGTTTGCAAGGAGGCACTGCACTAGAATGCAGGTGGTAACCGCTGAGCTTTGGGCATCGCATCCTATGTAGCAGGCACTGTTTTAATGGCCTCACTTTTACTAACTCACTGAAGTACAACACTCCTGCGATTTTATTTGTGTGAAAATGGGCTTGCCTCAGGGTGGACTTGTCTACAGTGTGGTTCATCCGGGGTCCAGGTCTAATCCACCACCCCAGCTGAAGCCGAGTCCCCCCAAAACCAAGTTCCCTTACTGAGTTTATGATTAATCTCTCTATCCCAAACTTTATTCCCTTTCTTGCCCCACCCCTGTTCCCCTCAGGATTGAGAAGTATCAAAGAAAACGGGAGTTTGAAACCCAACAGGACCCTATGGGGCCTTCCTGGGTACAAAAGCACCTCCGTGTTCCCCATTTCTTGTTTTCAGAAAAAAAAGGCTTTAGTCTCCTAGGCTTTCCCTGAGTTCCAAAGAGCAGGCTCAAGCAGTTAATGATTAGGACAATAGAGTCACGGGACTCCTAGTTCCTCCTGCAGGGATATAGATGACAATTGGACGCATATCTTTGAGCTGTTCTACAGAAACTAAGACCCCCACCACCACCGCCCCTGAGGTGGAGGATGGTGACATGCTGACCACAAGCCTGTAGACCCCAGACTGGTTGGAACCAGAATGTAGATGATTGAGATTCCCGGAAACATCACCCTGTTACCTCCCCACCAACCCATCAGAAGAAGGTCCAGGAGCTGATCACTCATCCTAAAACTGTCTTTAAAAACCCTTGCCTGAAAGCCATCAAGAAGTTTCAGGTCTTTTATGCATGAGCTGCCCATTCTCCCTGTTTGGTGCCCTGCAAATAAACCTTAACTTTGCTGCAAACACCCGCTGTCAGAGTTTGGCTTTCTGCACCTCTGGCACACGAGCCCCTGCTCTGCTCGGTAACATAACCATCAAGGGGAATTCAACCTCCTGCCTTCACTCTTCCTGGTAAACACTAATCATAGAATGCAAAGAAGTTGTGGTCATGACAGCAGAGAAGTGGAGGAACACAAATACACTTACTACTCTGTGCACAGAGCCCGCCCCACAGAAACCTTCACCCTCCAAACACCTCTCCATTGCCCCCAGGGTCCACGGAGTTCGAGCATCTGTCCACTCTGCCCAGCCTATGCGATGGACATTTTGCTCAGTTATCAGAGAAGACACAGCATTCAAATGGATATCCTGAACAAATACATCTACTTCGGTCATCAGGCAGATGTAAAGGTGAAAACCCCTAGTACAAATCACAGGGTTGTGTTTCCATAAACAGGACTGGCCCAGCCTGGAAGGTAACCATTCATCCTGGGTTTGGGGGATGAAGGATCTCACAATGTAATTATACTCCTTTCTAATAAAGATAATTTGTTAAATTAACAATTTGTTAACTTAACAATTTGATTTTATGCTCACGAGATTTCTTTCATCCTAACAAATCCATAAATTAGAAAAAAGTCTTTATTGTGTCCTGCAGTGAGGATCAGGAAATATAGGTACTGTGTTTTTCCTTTCACACTGTACTTAAATAGAATTGTGTCCTCTTTAAATTATAAGCCATCTGAAATTATGTCTCACTTTTAAATGCATTCTTGAATACTGCATCCTCTCACCTTGTTTCCTCTCTTGGATCAGGCTGTAGATGGGGTGTGGGTGTGTGTGTGTGTATGAGTGTATGCGTGTGTGTGTGTGTGTGTGTGTGCGTGTGTGTGTGTGTAATGGAAGTCTTTCAAGGAAGGGTTAAAGAGTCATGGGCAAATTAGCTTCTCCCCCAAGCGGGCACTTAGAATCACAGAGTTTAGAAGAAGTGGGATAATGAGGGGGTCGCTGGTGGTGACATTGCTTCCCTGAAAAGTTTCAGGAAGGGTGAGGAGACTAATTGGCTGGTCTGGCAAACAATTCGAGATGAGTCCAAAAGGAGGAGCCAGCAGCTGGCAGGAAGTGAATGGAACTTCACCTCCGCACTTGCCCTTCAGTGGTTGGTGCACAGATGGTGAAAAGCAGAACCCCTGGGGAGAGAGCAGAGGCCTTTCTCTAAATCATCTGTCCAGAGGGGAGCAAAGGGATTTGCCTTCCCCTCCAGGGAACAGCCTTTGCTCTCCTTTCAAGATCATCTAAGGAGTTTGCCCACCTCTCAAACCTGTTAGTATAAACTTAGTGGCTTCAGGGAGTGTCCAGGCAGTGCAAATGAAGGGCTATGGGTGAGGCTTTAGTGGCAGCAAAGTAAATGGAAATAACTGGTTTTAGACGCTGGGTGGGCACCCTCTAATCTGGGATGACCCAAATTCTGGTTATGCCACTTATTAGGTATGTAACCCTGGGCAAGTCACTTTCAACCCTCTGAGTTTCATTTTTCTTATCTACTAAGTGAAGCTATTAATACTATCCACCTCTTAGGGTTATTTTGAGGATTAAATGAGGTATACTCCTTAGCTAAGCACCAAACACATAATTGTCTCTAAATAAGTGTTAGCTGTGTTACAGCAAAAAGCGCTGGACAGGGAGTCAGAAGTTTTTCATTCAACAAACATTCGTTGCGCATATACTATGTGCCAAGCTCAGTTCTAGATAATGGGCATTCTGGAGAGTCAGATAACTAAGACATACACTCTGTCCTTAAAGGGACAAGTTCAATGCGGTGGCGCTGGGGTGCAGGAAGGGGGGGGGGGAGTGGGAAGATGAATATAACCTGGGTACAAGTCCTGGTTTAAGCCTACAGTTTTCTTTTCAGCTTTTGGATCGATGCCTGGCACATAGTAGATGCTCAATAAAATATTTGTTGAATGAATGTCTCTATATAGTGAGAATTAAAATTCTGACTCACAAAAATGTTTTGAACTACAAAATCCTATGTAAATGTCAGTGAAGTCAGGAACACTGATAATCATTTGTCATTATCAAAATAATTGCTTTATATGCAAATTAACACTATCAAAGTTTCTTCAAGTGCTTGGAAGCCATTTGACTTCTTAAATAGATTGAAATCTTATTTACATTATTTTCCTACTGAACTCATTCCCCCATGGACTGCAAAAGAAAACTTTGAACCAATTCATATCCAAATCATGGCAAATATAGGTAGGCTCCAAATGAATGGGATTCCACTATGTAATTTTTCTGTGTTTTAAATTTCTTTAAAGTTATGTTAAATTCATTGATTTCATCTACAAAAATAGAGTCAAATTTGTTAGAACTTGTTTTGGCTGAAAAAGTGGAAGCAGAGTAATAACAAATGACAGTCTAACAAATTCTAAAAATTATTGGTGACAAAATTGAGTCTGTTCTTCCAATTTCCTTGTAATTATGTTATTCTGACTTTTACTATATATTTTTTTAGAGAATCAAGCTGTTTCCACTTAACTTACCTCTAAATCTTCAAATGTAGCTGTATTTAATATAAATCAGGGGGCAGTTGAAAGTTTGAAAGAAAACAGAGGACGAAATTAATGTCATGCTGTAGGGGAGGGCTGCAGGGACTATTATCACATGCCTTGTTTCTCTAAAATGTTTAATTTAAATCTGGGAAAATAAAAAAGTAAAGTGTTGTTGAATGCCCAAGGCCAGAAGTGGAAAAAGCAAAGGTAAGCTATACAGACAGAGAACTAAAGTTGGCAGGAAATTGCAAGATGAGATTTGGCTTGAAAATATAAGTTTATTTACTGAGAAGGAAACTATGAAAAGATCCAAGCACCCATTCCCCCTTGCACATTCTCCCAGTTGATTCTGGGTATGATTTGTGAGATTAGGGTAACCACTACTATATTAGAACTAGAGGAACTTTAAATTTTCCCCTTGCTGCTTTGCCTGAAATACGGGTCACTGTCCCGAGGTGTACGGCAGCGCTCAGTTTATAGCTTCTGCCAATTAGATGGGTTTTTGCATGCATGGATAACTGCATTTCTTTTTTATACCCTATGCTCCATTTATATGTTTTTTTCCATTAAAAAGATCTGTTGAAAGAAGAAGCATAAATCGCAATCACTAAGAGCTTTTTTACATATTCAAAACAAAGTAAAAGCTAGATCAAGGGTTAAAGTCACACAAATAAACAGGCAGGTCTAATGGAGTTCCTTCCTCATTAAGTCAACTGTTAACATTATCTGGTTGGGCCTCAGAGGATGAGTTAGGAATTCATTGTGAAACTCTGGGACAGAAGTCTTTTATGAAGAATTCTTCACCATCAGAGATTATTATATATAACGGAAACCTTTGGAGGATTTGCCACCCATAGCCCCACATTTGTGGCCACAGCTCCTGTTGGGCGGCCTCTTTGTGACCCTAGCTCTCACTGGTCTCCAGTGACACCTTGTCCTTCAGGCCTCACGATGGTACCAGCTTCCTGCTATTATTAATCCCTTAAAGCGTCCTCATCCCTTTTTCGTGCTCTTAACCCTGCCCATACCTACATAAAATATAATCTTTAAACTTTTGTTACTTAAGCCCTATATGTATGCCACTTGTTTCCAGCAGTGACTCTGACAGCCACATTCCTTGTAGTATTTCCTACTGCTGTTCTAACAAATTCCCACTCCTTTGGGTTCCTGGACCCAATTTCAATGTGTGTATACCGGAGGGAGGGTCATTCTCCCACACCAACAAGCAATTCTCCAGACACCTGCTGGGTGTCCTACAATTCAACTCAATTCTGACACTATCCACCCAGAAATAGAATCAGATCCCACAGGTTAAGGGCTCAGTCCCACAAGACTGACCACCCCTCTTCAGATACCAGTGGCAAGCTCAGGTTATCACCTGTGCTTCTGACCCACCGGCTACAAATTAGAGATTCCAATGGCCCCCTTCTTGGATTTGATTAATTTGCTAGAGAGGCTCACAGAACTCAGAGAAACATTTTTCTTACTACATCACAGGTTTATTATAAAAAGATATAATACAGGAACAGCTAGATGGAAGAGGTGCATGGGGCCAGGCATGGGGAAAGGGTGTGGAGCTTCCGTGCCTTCTGCAAGTACACTGCCCTCCCCAGTCTCCCACGTGTTCACCAACCCAGAAGCTCTCTGAATCACACCCTTTTGGATTTTTATGGAGGCTTCATTACATAGCCGTGATTGATTAAACCATTTGCCATTGGTGATTGATGCACCCTCCAGCTCCTCTCCCCCCCCCCAGAGGTGGTGCGGGACTGAAAGTTCCCACCCTCTGATCACAAGATTGGCTTCACTGGCTCACCCACAGGTAGAAAGCCACTCATTAACATAACAAAAGACACCTTTATGGCAACACTTGGGAAATTCCTAGGGTTTGGGGAGCTGTGAGCCAGGAACTGTGGAGGGAGACCAAAAGTATGTGAGAAATATATTTTGCTGATCGGAATGACCAAATATACATTTTTCTTGTAAATCTCAATATCACAACCATAAAGTTGGTGGTATTTATTATCTTACAGTTCTGGAGGTCAGAAGTCCAAAATGGGTTTGACTGGGTTAAAATCAAGGTGTCTTTAGGGCTTTATTCCTCTGGAGGATCTAAGGGAGAATCTATTTCCTTGCCTTTTCCAGCTTCCAGAGACTGCCCACATCCTTACCTCACAGCCTGTTCCTCCCTTTTCAAAGCCAGCAGTGTAGCATCTTCAAATCTCTCTCCCTCTCTCTCTTGACCTCTGCTTCTTTTGTCATATTTCCTCCTCTGACTCTCATTCTTTTGCTTTCCTCTTTCCCTTATAATGTTAGGTAGCTAGTCAGACATGAGCGGGTCCCCGCCCCATCCTGGATGGGGTCATCTTTCCCTCCCCCACCTGGACACTGGTGATCAGAACATGCCCAGAGATCCTCCCTCTTGTAGTCAAGGTCCACCGCTAGGTTTCCAGCCATATCAGCACCAAGCAAGATAAAACTGCCAGTACAGGTTGGTGCAGGCGCATCAAGACCTAAAACGTGACTCAAAGTGACCCGGGGTTCATTATGCCGTAATTATAATAAATTAGCATTGCAGTTATACGCCTCCCATCCCCGTGGGTTTCACTTCGATGCTTATGGGTGAGTGCCTGTGCACTAGGAGAAAAGTTATATAACCTAAAGCTGTCAATCAACTTGTCAGTCAAATGACGCAGGATACAGGGAGGGACCACCACTCTAAAAAACCCAGCTCTACCCCGTTGCAGGGCTACTTCTGGTTTCCAGACAGCTCGCTCTCATCCTTTCTCAGGAGTGTACTTTTGCTCTGCTTAATAAAACTCTTGCTACTTAAAACTGCTCTATGTCTCTCTACTGAATTCTTTCTCTTTGAGAGGACAAGAACCAAGGAATCGCCATTCTGCTGGTGACAATAAGGCTCCCTGAGATTAGGTTGAGTCTGTCCAAATAATCCAGGATAGTCACCCCATCTCAAGATCCTTAATCTGCAAAGTCCCTTTTGTCATGTAAAGTAACATATTCACAGTCTGGGGATTAGGACATTGCCATCTTTGGGGTGGGAGGAATATTATTCTATCTACCACACCTTCCTTCAAGGCAAAGGTTCTCTCTGTTTTCTTTCCCAGTAATCTGTTCCCCCATACTCTATTTTACCTACCTCCCTCACAGCATTCCACCAAATTTTATCTGTCCCATGTCTTACGCTATCTCCACTCTGAGAGGCCAGAAAGTCTGAGGAATTAACTAGTACAAAGGGGTCCAAAGGAGAGAATAGCTTTCGGTGCCGCTGCTCCCACCTTGTGTTTACATTTTAACCAGATTGCTAACGCCTCAATGAAGAGAACAATAATGGGGCTTTCAGGTAGTCCGCGAGGAGGTTATACAAATGGTGTTTTAGAGCCCACTTGACTGTCCTTCAAAGCCCAACATAGGATGTTGTCTTCCTGGAGATTATGAACTTTTGCAGGAATAAGACATTATTGTCCAGTTACTGGTTAGGAGTTTGGGCTCTGGATTCAAATCCTACCTGAGTTTAAATCCTTTTATTGCCATTTACTAGCTGTGTGGTCTTGGGCATGTTACTTAACCTCTCCATATTAGTTACAATATAGGCTAAGCTGCTGTAATGAAGACACCCCAAATACATTGGTTCAAGTAAGAAAGAAGGTTATTTCTCATTCACATAATAATCTATTACTGAGCCTGCGCGTCTGGAGCCTGTGCTCCACAACAAGAGAGGCTGCGATAGTGAGAGGCCCGCGCACCGCGATGAAGAGTGGCCCCCGCTTGCCACAACTAGAGAAAGCCCTCGCACAGAAACAAAGACCCAACACAGCCATAAATAAATAAATTAATTAATTTTAAAAAAATAATAATAATCTAAAGGTAGCTTTAGGGTAGGCATGTGGCTTTGTCCCATAAACTCACCCAGGGACCAGGTTCCTTTTATGCTCTTCCCAGTCTTGCTCTCATGGGCAAAGCTGGCTCACTACTGCCCCATCCTCATCCAAGCCTGGGGACAAAGAAAAGAGGACGCAGAGAGCAACCAGCTTCCTTTTAAGAATGGAACCCTAAACTCGCAAATGTCATTTCTACTCACATCCAATTGGCCAGAATTTAGTCACATGGCCACATCAAACTGCAAGGGAGGCTGAGAAATGTGACTGTTCTTGGGCAACCCTGGACCTGGTCAAAATTCATGGGCTTCTATTATTTAAAGAAAGGAAGAGAAAATGAAAATTAGGTAACAATTAGGAGTCTCTCCCACATTCTCTGCAGCTTAGTTTTCTCAACTACAAAATGAGAGCGTGGTTTTAATGATTCAATGTAATACATAGAGAGGGTCTAGAACTGTGTGCAGCACATAGTAGGTGTTTAGTAAATGCTAGTTTATATCATAATACTATATGCCTCCCTTCTCCCCCTCCATGCTTGGGTTCTAATGTCTGCTCCAAGGTAAGTGTAGACCATGAATGATCCAAGGATGTTGGAGGCTCATTCCATTGGGTATCGGTCTCTTGGATGTGGAAGGACTCGTTTAAAGATGCAAGGATAGGGTGCACCCTCTGGCGCTCACACAGAGCCTGGCTCCCCCAAGGTACTGAGCCAACATATGGTGTCATGAATTACATCATCTCTTTATGAACATGGAGCAGGTTCAGCCTGAAGAGGAGAGTAAAGAAGGACAGAAGCCAAAGAAAGAAAGTGATGGGGAGGAGGAAAGGAAGACAACGGAGGGAAATGAGGGAGGCCAACACTTCATGTGAATTAGAAAAAGACTTCCCTTCGTCAAGACATGTTACTGCCATCTGTCTCAGCACAGTCATAATATATGAATATATGCTGAGCATGATATGAATGGTGCCCCCCAGAGTTGTTCAGTTTACAACCTGTACAACCAGTCCTAGAAAAGCCATACAAAGGTTGAGGGATGGGGATGAGGATAGGAAATAAGAAAGAAAAGTCACATTGGTAAGAAGTACAAAAATAGAGATTAGAAATAAACATGATGTTATGGACTGAACTGTGTCCCCCCCCAAATTCATATGCTGACTGTATTTGGAGATATGGCTCTTAGGGAGGTAATTAAGGTTAAATCAGGTCATAAAGGTGGGGGCCAAATCTAATATGACTGGTGACTTTATAAGAAGAGGAAAGATACCAAGGATCTCTCCCTGTGTGCATGCACAGAGAAGAGACCATCTACAAGCCAAGAGAGAGGCCCTACTGGAAACCATCCCTGTAGACACCTTGATCTTGAACTTCTATCCTCTAGAACTATGAGAAAATAGATGTCTGTCACTTAAGCTACCTAGTCTTTTGTTATGGTAGCCCGAGCAGAGTAATACAGTAGGAAAAAGAGAAAAGGTTCATCACAGTAGAGAGAGAGCAGAGATTAGAGAAAAAGGAGGGGCAGGAGAAAGAAGAAGTTCAGTTCTTTTCTTCATACTGTGCATCTGGGACTTCCGGAGGGAGTTTCAATCAACCTCTCCAAGCACAGTCCCTGGGTTTTGGTTCAATCCCTATTAGTGAGGCACTACTGCCACCTGGTGGCAACATACTTAATCCAGTCATTCATTCACTCAGCAAATATCGAACACCTGCTCTGGGCAAGGAAGGGTGATGAACAAAGGGAATATTAGTAAATACTGATTAACACCTACTATGTGCCAAGCTCTGTCTCATTGCTTGACACAGAAAAATGATTTAAACTTCATTACAACCCTCAGGGTATTGTTATCTCTGTTTCACAGAGGAGGAAACTGAAGTACTGAGAAATTCGGTAACTTGCCCAAGAGCCTACAGCTAATAAGTGAGAGTCATCTTGAACAAGGAAGTCTGGCTCCAGAACTCTTTACAGACGTGTTCTCTGCCCTTACAGTTTCTTCTTAATAAGAGATAAACAACCAGTTTAAAGGAGTTGTGTAATATACTAATAATTTAAAATGTCAGCATATTGTTTTATTACAGATTCTGTTTTTGATTCACCATCAAGAATCCTCCGCTTCACTAAAAGACATCACATTCAACTGACTCATTGTACATCCACTGGGTTAGGGCACTGGCCCAGACTGGAAGGGTTTTAAAAAATAGAAAGTCCACATTCCACAGGAGCTATTTTAGCAAGAGGGAGACGGATGGGCCGGAAGATAAGTAGAAGGGAGAGCAGGAGAAGGGAGAGAGAGAGAGAGAAAGAAACTAGAGAGCTGAATTATCCAACAGGGCAGCCTCTAGTCACTGCTTACATTTTAACTAATTAAATTAGACTGAATTAAAAATTCAGTTCTTCCACTGCACTAATCACGTCTCAGGTGCTCAGTAGACACATGTGGCTGACGCTGCCATAATGGACTGCATAAACATAGAGCATTTCCATCGTCACAGAAAGTTCCCATTGGACAGTTCTGCTGTAGATCCCTTAACCTGGAGAGTGGGGTCTTCCCCATGGCCGATCCATGCATGGGTCACAAAAAGACCTCACAGCTGGGAGTCTGCAGATCAGTGACAAAGTCGGAGAGCAGAAGTGCAATAATCCCAAAGCAAAATAGACAGAGCCTCTCCATCCTGCTGACCTGTCCCAGGGTTGGGCTGAAAGTGAAGATGTTGAGTCTCAGTAGGATTCGGCTCCCTTTTTTTTTTCCAATATCTTTATTGGAGTATAATTGCTTTACAATGGTGTGTTAGTTTCTGCTGTATAACAAAGTGAATCAGCTATACGTATACATATATCCCCATGTCCCCTCCCTCTTGAGCCTCCCCCCCACCTTCCCTATCCCACCCCTCTAGGTGGTCACAAAGCACCGAGCTGATCTCCCTATGCTATGCAGCAGCTTCCCACTAGCTATCTATTTTACATTTGGTAGTGTATATATGTCAATGCTACTCTCTCCCTTTGTCCCAGCTTCCTCTCCCCCCACCCCTGTGTCCTCAAGTCCGTTCTCTATGTCTGCGTCTTTATTCCTGACCTGCCGCTACGTTTATCAGTACTGTTTTTTTAGATTCCATATATGTGCATTAGCATACGGTATGTTTTTCTCTTTCTGACTTACTTCACTCTGTATGACAGACTCTAGGTCCATCCACCTCATTACAAGTAACTCAGTTTCATTCCTTTTTATGGCTGAGGAATATTCCGTTGTATATATGTGCCACATCTTCTTTATCCATTCATCTGTTGATGGACATTTAGGTTGCTTCCATGTCCTGGCTATTGTAAACAGTGCTGCAGTGAACACTGCGGTACATGTATCTTTTTGAATTATGGTTTTCTCAGGGTATATTCAGCTCCTTTTTAAGGTGATGGGATGGAAGAAAGAGGGGCCTTGTTCCTCCTTTCCACTGGATCCTGGAGCTGGTTGGAGGGTGTTGTTATTCATACCTTCCACAGGTCTCCTTCTTGGCTGGTGGATAGAGAAAGCAAGGGCAACCTCACCTCCCAATCTCCATTTCACTCAGGGCCTTTGCTTTCAGTTGATGCTCCATTAAATTGTCCAGGAGCTGCCTGTCACTGCAAACTGAGTTCTGCAGGCCTCTGAGCTCCTGGCCCTGCCTTTATGAAGACCTGAAGGTGTCTGTTTAGTAAAAGCTCTTTTTTTGTGACCATCAGGCTTGTTTGCTCATAAGCGAGCCTCTGATTCTCCAACATTAATTTTTCCACTTGCGATAAACTGGCAGAGATGCGTGTTTTAGACAGGCTGGTAAAACTCAATGTTAATTTAGGCCAGAAAAAAGCTTACTAAAACAACACAGACACAAACACACCAAATGGGGTAGCACCTAAGCTAACTATTGTTCCACCCCACTCTGTATCATTGCCTTGAGAATTTCTTATCTGGTATCTGTCCCTTCCCTTTCAATCCCACTCCAACCTGATTGAGCCCCTTGATCACATCTTGCACCAAGTTCATTATCCTCCTTAAAGATGTCCATGCTCTTGGGCTTCCCTGGTGGCGCAGTGGTTAAGAATACGCCTGCCAATGCAGGGGACATGGGTTAGAGCCCTGGGCCAGGAAGATCCCACATGCTGTGGAGCAACTAAGCCCGCGCTCCACAACAAGAGAAGCCAACGCAATGAGAAGCCCGCGCACCGCAGTGAAGAGTAGCCCCCGCTCGCCCCAACTAGAGAAAGCCCGCACGCAGCAACAAAGACCCAATGTAGCCAAAAATAGATTAATTAATTAATTAATTAAAAAAAAACGATGTCCCTGCTCTAGAACTATATTCAATATCTTGTAAGAGCCTATGATGAAAGGAATCTGAAAAAGAATATATATGTTCAGTTATATGTATATAATTGAATCACTTTGCTGTACACCTGAAACATTGTAAATCAACTGCACTTCAATTAAAAGAAAAAAAGATGTCTCTGCTCTAGGCTCAGTCCCCTTCAAAACACTCTTCAACTAAATTCATTCAACAGATATTCATTGAGCATCTACTGCCCTCAAAGAATTATGGTCAAGTAGGGAGACTTATTGATAAAATGAAATAGATATGCACATATAGATATATAGTGGAATATATCTGTTGGTTAGTATTCCTTTGGTTGCAAATGATAGGAAACTCCAACTGGCATAAGCTGAAAAGGGGAATTCATTGGCTCATAAAGTCCAAGAGTATATCTTGGATTTAGGTGGGGTGTGATCCAGAGGTTCTAACAATGTCACCAGTAGACTCCCACTCTCTCACTTCTTTCTCTCTCTCTTTATTTTGGTGTCATTCTCAAGCACAGCATGATGACAAGAAGGCGGCCAGCAGCCTCAGGCTTACGATGGGAACGTGTAATGCAGCACAAATTTGGTTTAAAAAAAATCACTACAAAAGAACGACAAAACTTTATCTTTCACGTGATCATTTATATAGGTGACATTATATATCGTATATAATCCCATTCTTTCTCATATATGAATTGGCCTCTATCCAGTCATACTGTTGTCAAAGCTGTTATCCCACGGTTCCGCATTTTATAGGAAATGTAGTTTCTCTTTCCGGCTTTTGTTTCCTAAGGTCTAATCTTGCAGACTTTTTTAGCAAAATGTTGCTCAGTTGAGCCCACCCAGCCACATGAGACAACAATCTGACCCAAACAACCATGAAAAAAAGGAGTTTAACAGAATGTACACACAACCTACTTTCTGCCTGTGTACGTTTTGTAAATGATAGGCTCTGAAATTGGGCCAATGATCTTGTTATTTGTGGTCTGTGTGTTACATCTTCTTAATTAATTAATAAATGTGTGCACATTAGGGACTTTGGCCAGATGTTTTCATTATATTTCATTCTTTGGAAACCCTCCAACCTCCACCCTGAAGAAACAATGACTTTCAAAATGGTCTAAGCAAAAGGAAATATACCTTATTCCCAAGGTTTGATGCAGTAGGGGAAAGAAAGGAAGTTAGAAAAGGGCATGTGGTGAGGCCAGAGTATAGGGTAGTGCTCAAAAAAGGATGTGCTCTGGGGTCACACTGCCTGGGTTTGAACCCCAGCTCTGCCTGTTGCAAACTGAGTGACTCGAGCAAATTATTTATCAGAGCCTCGGTTTCCTCCTCTATAAACTGAGGGTGATAATAATGCCAACCTCATGGTAGCAGCCAGCCCCCAGAAAGGCCCGCAACGATCCCCACCTCCTAGTATTTCTGGCTTTCTGTAGTTCCTTCCTATTGTATCAGGGGTTTTCTATGTGACCAACAGAACATTGCAAAGTGGTGGTACGTCACTTTCAAGGCTCAACGATGCTAGCTTAAAGCAGGAAAGATAGCTTTCCAGTGGCCGCTAATTTCTCCTCTTCTAGGGGACAGGAAACCTCAATGGATCCCTGCCCTGATCACCAAGGCAGGGTGGAGCGGACAGTCCCAGGGCACATAGTCATCTCGTGTGAAATGCAGTGGAGCCATCCTTTGGAAATACATCTGGAGGTTCAAGAAGTGTGTTATTTTTCTGAATTTGCCTTTGGTATCTGACTTTCCTCTTAACCATCCACCTCATTGGGAGTACTTTGCCTTTCAATTACCCATCCAAACTTTACACATCCATCCAGAAAGGGTTTCCAGAGTGGGATGAACACATACACACAGCAATCATCTGGGCGTGGGCAGAAAATATTAAATCTCCAATATTATTTATGTCTCTGCTCTGTTTCATAGGCATGACTTCCGAGATGTGATCATATGCAACAATATTCTGTTCTTCTACTGTTTCTTTAACTTCTCTCAGTGGGTAGTGTCTCCCCTGCCCCTGGTTAAAACCTCCTGCAGACTCCTGACTTTTCTGGACACTCAGGTCCCTCAAAGTTCTAAGGTCACGTTTCACAAATTGCAGACTCAAAGCAGAAGGTAGAATGTAGCATAAATGAGCCACAAGAAAATGACAGAACTAAAGATTCTCCTTCTCCAAGATGAAGTAGGCACATTGACTTAAGGAACAAAACAAAACAATGATGATCAAAATCAGATCTGACAAGAAGGTATCCACCCCCCCCCCATGCCAAATCAATATTATCAAGATGGTTATTTAAAATAAATATTTATATTCACGATCCCTGACAATGAACTTTGCCCTCAGTGTATTTTGTGCCTTAGATAGTCATTAATTATATTAACACATGTAGAGAAGTTATACATGAGCAAACATGTATTGAGGGTGTGCCCCGAATTTTTACTGATATTAGTTAGCAATTTAAAAATTTAGAGACCCTTGCATTATGGTTCAATGCAAGCCTCACTGCTTCCAGGAAGATGCCCTCTGATCTCTCTATTGAATTCCTACAGCATTGGCAGACTGGTCCACCTGAATGCCCGTTAATTATTCAGTCTCCCACACTGATCTTTAGCGGTTTCACATTATGGTCTCCATTTTCCCAATAGGTTTATGAACTTCCCAGGGACAAGCAGGCATCCATGCTGCTTGGTGCCCACGAAAGGTGTCTGATGACGCTGCCAAGTTGTGGTATGCCCACTGTGAGTACCTAGGTTTGGGAGTTCTGTGATTCTCTCTCCAAGTGAAGACCAAGGCTGGGGGTGGGCGCGGGGGGGCAGGGAGGTGAGGAGAAGGAAAATAGAAAAACTCAAAAGAATCTGGAAGATTTGCTCTGTTTGATTCCTTCAAGAACAGAAATAAAAGTCAAATCTATCACAAAATATCACTTAATTTCCAATTTTATATTATTCTAGTTTAATGACTCTGCTCAGAAATAAAGAGGAAGCATTTGAGGACTGAGAGACTGAGAAATTCTGGGGACCCAAAGCATCTTAGACGAAGCAATAACTTCAGCTTCCTTGATTAGGGCTTTTCTTTCCATCCTTCTCCTTCCTTTGTTCCTCCCCCCTCCCCTCCCTTCTGTTTCTCCTTCCACATCCACTGAGGACCCACCACGCTGTTTGTACTGAGCTGTGTGCTGTGAGACAGTTAAGGTAGGCTTGGAAGAAGCCTACCAGCTAACTCCTCTGGGAACAGAGGGAGAGAAGTTGAAACAAACAAATGCAAACTAACTGAAGGAGGAGAAGTATATACAGTTGATTGATTCTCCTTATTTGTAGCAATTATGTTTCATAAAGTCACCTTGAACACTGGATTAGTGAATCCTGAACCATGGCTCCCAGGGGAAATACAGTAGGGTTCTGAGAGCCTCTGATCATAACATTTTCATCAGCCAGTGAATATATAAACTTGTTTCATATGTGTTTCTGTCTAAAGGCACCTTATTTACTATACAGTTGATTCATTAACATTGAACTCACGGCCAACAGCACTTGAACTCACACCTGAACAAAGTTCATCTATAACACACGTGCGTTCCCCATGGGGCACATCGCAGCCTTCTCGCGCTTAGGAACACGAGACAGCACTCCAGCATTGGCTTGGAGGATATTTTAAACAGCAAAATCACCAACAAAAAGCACGAAAATGTGAAAAACGTGAGACTAAATAAACCACAAAAATGACACGCATTCACAGTATAAGAAGCAGAAACAAGAAAGCTGAGCTCAACCTCAGCTGTGCAAGTCGAAATTTTTACAGCTCTGTTTGTGTGCACAGATGACTGCAAGTATTGATTTGGGGGCAGAAAATAAATTTTAGCAAGTAGACAAACTCACAAATATGAAGTCTGCGACCAATGAGGGTTGACTTGTGTGTGTGTGTGTGTGTGTGTGTAAAATTTGCACTGAGAAAATTTAAGGACCCAAAGGGAAAAGAAAATACATTAGGAAAATATTCATGGAGAAAGGGGGCGGTGAACAGAGGTGAGAGAAGGGGGGTCTTCTAGCAGGGACCTGGATGAGTACAGCTGAGCACGGTGAGGTGTGTCTGTGGGAAAGGAAGTGGGGTCTGGCTGGAGAAGTTAGCTGCGCTTGGGAGCCAAGAGGAAGCAGCTTGGAAGGGCGGTGGGAACCAGGTGGAAGAGGAAAAATGTGCCTCAGCTTGAGAAATACCGAGACATGTCTGCGGGAGAAGGTGAAGACTAAGTCAAAAATGTGAGCTTCTTACACGAGTTGCTCAACTCCAAATACTAAGGAAGAGGGGACTTTTATAAGAAATGACAGAATAATAGTTCCTCAAACACAGATTTGTAGATGAGAAGAATGTTTAGGAGGAAAGCCATTGTGGGGGGGGGGGGAGAATCTTTGCTGAAAACATATTTCACCAGCAAGTGGTAATAACAGGCTCTGTTGGCAAAACAAGAGAAATTGGGCTCAAAGCCAACCAATGTGAGACCGAAATTTTGCTTTTGAAAACGCAACCCTGTAGACACTTGTCAAATCCAACTCATGCTTTAGAACAAAAGGTGGAAGTACCTGTTCTGATGAAATACCACTGGCCTCTTTGTAGGAAAATTGTAAGTAGAGCTGGAATCTCTGAGTCGGGAAAAAACCCGGTAGAGCTAAACGTTGCAATCAGTCATACCTAGAAAAGAAACAGAAGTGACCGAGGGGGAAATAAAGTATGATCTAAACCAGTACTTGCGAAGAATTTTATTCTTATAACTTGAAAACAACTTCCCTCCCTGCCTGATCCACCTTCACAAGTTGGAGGATTGTTGGGTTTGTGTCCATGACTAGAGATCCTGTGTTGCCCCACTGACTGATTTTTCGCTTGGTGCAGGGGTCCCACAGGAAATTTCCTGGAAAAAAGCTGTCCAAACTTCAAAGCAGCACATCAAAACCTGGCTACAATATGTTCACCAAAGACATGTTCTGGAATGTCCATAGCAGTGTTATTCCCAGAACTGAAAATCACTCTAATGTCCATCCACAGTAGAATGGATAAATAAACTGTGGTCTGTCCACACGTGTCATACTACACAGCAATGAGAACGCACAACCTGGAACTGCACACAACAATATGGAGGGTCCACAAACGTCACGCGCTACAGAAGTCAGGCACGAGTGGACCTCCTGCACGTTTCCATTTATATAAAGGAAATATAAAGAGCAGGACAGGTAGAAGTAATAAGTTACTGCAAGTCAGGCAGCGGTTACCCCTAGGGAGTGAGATTTATAGAGACTGGAAGGGAATTTGACGGGGCATCTAGCGGGGTGGTGGTCATGTTCTGTGTCTAATCTGGCTACTGCTTGCACCAGTGTGTTCAATTCATAAAGTTCAGAGAGTTATACACTTATGTTAGGTGCAATTTTATGAATGGATAGTTTGCTTCAAGAAAAATGTTTTTAAAGTGTATACCATTAGCAAGAGGGTGGTAAGCGCATTCCCTGTTGCAAGCAAACATATTGCCTGGTGACATCAGAGGACAAGGAAGTGCTCAGAGGGCAGTTTTCTCTCTGCCCCAAAGTCAACACAGCAACGCACTGCGTACAAGGATGCCTGGAACCTCATATGAAATCTCATTCATTCATGTACACATTTGTTCATTCATACTACAAACATGCTTTGACAGAGAAAATATACATCTGGGACTTATATTTACTGACAGTTATGCACAGTGCAGCCGGGTGCTGTGCTGGGGATGACACTAAGGTGTCATGGGAGTACTGATTTGAGGGTCCAGGGCTGTGAACTCCACGAGAAGGAGTCCTGCCAAGGCTGATTAACTCTGGAACTGAATCTCCTCTGACTTCCAAAGTATCCTTTGAGCCTATAAGGCAGTGGTTTAATTTAATGCACACATGAATCACCTGGGGATCTTGTTAGAATGCAGATTCTGATCCCCTAGGTCCGGGATGGGGGCGGGGCTGACAGCTGCTGGTGCTGGAACCACTCTGTGTGGGTTACCAGAGACGGTCACGTGACCAGAGTGATTCTTGGGCTCGAACCCAGGACAGCTTGACAATCTCTCTTGTTCAGGCTGGTCTCTCCTGAGGGCACAGGCAGAGAAAAAAGACAGGTCTTGGTGGGAGACCAGGTAACTGATGAGGCTCTCCTGACCCTGCCTGCTGTCAACCGTGTGAGGGAGGGAGAGAGAGAGGCGGTGCAAGGAGAGGGGGCAGGTGGAGGGGCGGGTGTTTTACGAAACCGGAAGAACTTTGTCTCGTGTTCCTTTCATTTCTGCCTCCCCAGCTGCCCAAACCTTTTCTTGACAGGAAGAACAGACTGGAGATGTGAATGTAAATCTAAAATTCTTGCACAAGGCTGCACAAGCAAAACCAGATTTGACAGAAAAATGCAGAAACGATTCAGGGCTGCCTCAACCCTTTTGGGAGCTAAGTATAAAAAGAGGTGGCTGAAATCTTCTGTTTTCTCACCCACTGGAAGGAGGATGTGAAGGGCATCACATATACCTCGTTCCATTAGGGAAAGAGATCCTACTAGACTCCCACCCAGACCCAGGCTGGAGGGAAGGGAGGAAGAGTCCTGAGGAGGCAGGGGAGGGCCCCGCCGCCGTGGAGCAGTGGGGTGACGGGAGGGTGAGGAGGCTTCCAGCTCAAGGGAGAGCAAGAGAGAGCAGAGATCTTGGGCAAGTTGTGTTCAGCACGGCTGAAGCGTGGCAGGCGGAGGTGACTGCAGGGCTCCAGAGCCGGGGAGCTTCACGTGAATAAGAAGTCACAGAAGGCTGTTTTTGGTTCTGCTTGCAGGTTTTGGGTCTGGTGACATTATTTTTTTAAATATCCACAAATAACTTTTTTTGAATAGGTAATATGTTCACATACATCAAAATTCAAAAGGCTTAACAGGTTACTTGGTTGAAATATCTACCTCTCACCTCGGTTTCTTCGCCACCTCACTTCCCCTCCCCACAGGCAAACCATGCCATGAGTTTTTTGAGATTCCTTCCGGAGTATTTTACATAGGTATGAGCAAACTTTATATATATTCTCCTTCTCCCTTTTATATAAAAATAGGCAGTCATCCATAATCTTATTCTGTCAGACTCCCCGACCACACACAAGCCTTTATCTTTCCAGTTAGGGACCCTGATTCCAACCGTCCTTTGGCCCGCCAGGAACTCTAATCCGCCGCCTCTACCTCTTCATGGTCTCTCACACCTCTGGTGTCTGCACCTTGCCACGCTTCACTAAACCACCCCTAGGCAGCCACGTCTACCCAAAAGGTAGAGAATATCTAGTGCAGATATTGATGGGACCTTGAAGGCTTTTAAGCAGGGTAGTGAGGTGATTAGAAAGAATGCTCTAGCAGAAAACACAAGACAGAGGGAAGAAAGCCGATCTGATAACTTTTTTCAAACTTATGCAATAGTCCACAATAAAGTGGTGACAAATGGATGGACAAAAGTAAGTATCTGGGGCAAAACTGATAAACCCATCCAACAGAGACCAGGTGTCTCGGTAAAGACTGAGTTCCCAGGAGATGATAGAAAACCCAAAATAACTGTCTTAAACCAAGTGGAAGTTATTTCTCTCTTAAGGAAAAGAAATCCAGTCCACAGGGGCCTTCCACGACCACCAGAGACCTGGCTACTTCCAGCCCATAGCTCATTCTACGCTGCTGCTCTCCCATTCTCGCAATGGTTCCAACCTCATGATACAATGTGATAGTTAGAGCTTTAGCCATCAAGTCTGCATTACAGATAGCAGAATAGGCAAAGCGTTTATTAAAGATATTCCTGTTAAGGACACTTCCTAAAAGTCACAATTGACAATTCTGCTTACCTTCTATTGGCCAGAACTTAGTTACATGGCCATTACTTCAAAGAAGGCTGGGAAATGTAGTCTTCTGGGAGGTCACGTATCCAGCTAAACATTGAAGGTTTTACTACTAAAAATGAAAAGAAATATATCTATTGGGGAACAGCTGATTGTCTCTACCATGTCAGATGTATTACCTGGAGAGGAAAGGAGAAAGGCAAATTGTTAAGGAGTGTGTGAGGCATTGGATTAACTTTTAGATTCTCTACCCCCAGAATTGTTCTTTCCCAAACACATCTCTGTTTTTTGCCCCATGCCTTGATTCTTTTTTTTTTTAATCAATTAATTAATTAATTAATTAATTTTTGGCTGCATTGGGTCTTCGTTGTTGTTGCATGCGGGCTTTCTCTAGTTGAGGCGAGCGGGGGCTACTCTTCGTTGCAGTGCGCAGGCTTCTCATTGCCGTGTCTCCTCTTGTTGCGGAGCATGAGCTGTAGGTGCGTGGGCTTCAGTAGTTGAGGCGCGAGGGCCATGCCTTGATTCTGGCTACTATTTCTACCTGGAAAGCTGCCCACCTCCCATTCCCCATGCTCAATCCTACAGCCCTTACCGCTTTTCCTATTAAAATCCTACCTGTCCTTCAAGCCTCATCTCAAATGCTACACCATCCATGTTGTTATTCTTGACCTTCCCTAAAGGTAAAGAACCTGTCCCTCTAGAAATTCATTTATAGTTCTCCTTGGACCTTGGCCTTCATCTCGACATCATGCTATCTTAGGTCATTGGCATAGCTTATAACAGAGTGTAAATTATCCAGCAGGTAGGACAGAAACTCCCCTCACTCTATTCTAGGTAGCACAGTGTAGTAGAACACACTTAATATCTGCAAACTGTACTGACTATTTAAAGAAGGGAAAGGTCTATGTGAAGTAAGGGGGAAAAGAAATGAGAAGTCTTTATACCCTTTTAAGGAAAGCGTTAATGCACCAATTGCAATTCCCTGAATTTCCTGAATGTAAATGCATTTCAAAACATATGACCATTGCTAATGTTGCAGACTGGTTTTAGAGGTCTAATTCAGTGTGATTTGCTTCTCATTTCCCAGGTCTTCCTAAAAACTCACGCTAACAAAACAAGGGAAAAATAAGTATTAAAATTACCAAAATAGACAAAATAAAAGCCAGCCGAAATAATGATACTAGCTAACACATAACAAAGGATCATTCTAGGCCAAGTACAGTGCTGAGCATTTCACAGACATGGTCTCATTTCATCCTTTCAACAACCCCATAAGGCAAAGGTATCTCAATTATCCTGAGGGGACTGAGGCCTAGAGGGATTAAGTAACTTTGCAAGGTATAGTTGCAGGGCAATAGAGCTGAAATACCTCCTGCTCATATGGCTCTGTAAATACATGTGCATTTCTTTTCATAAAACTTTATGTAACTCATCTTTTTCATCCTTAATAAAATCTCCTTTTGATGGGAATTTGGGATTAGGATGGATAAACAGGATGGATATATATACCGGATGGATAAACAACAAAGTCCTACTGTATAGCACAGGGAACTATATTCAATATCCTGTGACAAACCATAATGGAAAAGAATATGAAAAAGAATATATATATAAAACTAAGTCACTTTGCTGTACAGAAGAAATTAACACAACATTGTAAATCAACTATACTTCTACAAAATTAAAATCTCCTTTTGTATATACACCCTGATATTATCCTTATTATAAAGAAGCATGGAAAGCTTCATTTAAAAAACTCAATCCACCATTGGATATGAATAACACTCCTATTGTTTGTGAATTGTTAATTTTGTACACTCTATATTTGGGAGTCAGTGGTATCTTAGAAAACAATTCCTATTGCATATCTATCTTTTGACTCATCTATTAATCAATTTGAGGAATTCATTTGTGGTTGTCTGTGGATATCTCTTCTTGAACACAGAGGTGTAAACTCCGTGGGTTACTGGTAATCAATAATGGAAGATGATGATATTGACGTTCTTTTATTAAAACAAACAAACTATCCTTTCTCCAGTAGGAAGATAATTTGATTGTGTATTCTTCTACTAAATCAATTCTACTGCATCATATTTGTCACCCTAGATCTGGTGACACCAGGAACACTTTTAGGCCTCAAAAAGTGTTTGCTAACATCAATCATGCCATGGATTCTTAGGCCCTATGGAATTAGGATTTATGCACGTGTAAGGTATTCCATGTCATAGTTTAGGATGTTTTTATTTTGTTTTCCTATGGCTTGCAGGGGCCAACACAAGGATACCCAAATGTATAGCCTCTTTTTCTGTTGCTGGGATCAAATTTAATTGTTAGATCACTTTGATACAGAATGGAGTGATGCAGCACTTTCCAACTGCTCAATTCATCTTCTCTAGAAATCCTTTCACCTCTAAACATGTTAGTTTCCCTCTCCCTAAAAACATAAAAAATGCTTTCTCAGCACCATACTCCTCCCTATTCCTCTTTTTTTCTTCCCTTCTCACACTGGCCACATGTCTTGAGAGAACAGCCTCTGCCCTATTTCCTCTCTGCTCTTTTATTGCTCAGTCACTGTTCTGTGGCGCCCACCTTCAACTAAACCACAAAAGTCAACAAAACCACCATCTTCCCACCTCCATCCACTGCCAAATCCAAGGAAGACTTTTTACTTCTTATTGTAATGGCCCTCTAGGCTGTATTTGACATTGCTGCTTGGCTCTTTCTAGTTTATTTCATGAGTTCCTCTTACTCTAGCACCACCCACCCCCGTTTAAATAAAATTTCAGCTTTATTGCAGTATAACTGACAAATAAAATGTTAAGATATTTAAAGTGCACGTCGTGGTGACTTGGTATACGTATACATTGTGAAAGGATTTTTCCCATCCTCTAGCCTTTTTTTCTTAAATTCTGGTGTTCTCCCAGCTTCCCACCTGTTTTCACTGCTCTTTTTACACACTGTCCTTGGGCTGAGTTTACCCACTGTCATAGTTTCACCCACCACATTATGTGATACTCTCATATCTACCTGAAACTTCCCCAGAGCTACTGACTTAAATACCCAAGTGTCTCAAGGACATCTCCACTCTGACTCCCATACATTCTCAAACTCCATTTGTCCCAAATTAAACTTAGAGCTTTCCCATCTAAATCTGTCCTCTTCACGTAGTCTCTTCCTTTGTTTAATGATTATCCAGCCACTGTAGCCAAGAATCTGAGAAATCATCTTAGGCTCCTTCTTAATGTGAAACCACTTATCTCTTACGTATTCCTTCCTCTCTATCCGTACTTATTACATATTACATATGACCTATGTCAGGCCCCCAGCATCTTCTTCCTGGACTATTTTAACAGTGGTTTCCCAACTCTCCTGACTCTGGTTTTGATACCTCATACCCATTCTCTGAACACTACCAGTGTTCGTTTGATAACATGAATCTGACCATGTCACTCCCCTGCTTAAAATTCTTCAATGAGTCCCCTATTCATGCATTCAAGATTAAAGGTCCAGCGGTTTAAGGTCCTTTGACACGCGTCCTTTTCCAATTTTGCCAGTTTCAACTCTGAGGTTCCATTTTTTAGGCAAGTCGTCCTTCAACCCTTCCTCACTTCCAGGATGTCCCAGCTCTGCACTCCCCTTGCGGCCACTGCACACTCATATCATAGAATTCTCTCATTACGGCATACTGAGGTAATCCTTCTAAGTTTCTAAGGCGGGAATGTGGCTTGTTTCCATTTTAGATCTCCAGGGCCTGGAAATGTACATAATGAGCACTAAATAAATACTTGTTGAACTGACAGAACTGAGCTCATTTGTACT